>NC_142011.1:95053306-95362730 GCF_049901735.1 Notechis scutatus | reverse complement strand
AATGGTCCTGTTGTTCCTTTATTTATTTCTGTAAAATACAATGTGAATAATGAAGAAATAATTTTGTATCTCTGCATTTTATATGTCTTTTTTAAACTGATAAATCTTGATCTGCAACAAAATGCAGCCTCTGATAACTTTAGGATATTAAATTGATTTGTACATGAGTAAGCAGCCTCTCAATTTGCTAAACCAATTGCTTAAAATTACTCAAGTGACTCAAAAATTGTAAACCATTTTATCACTGAGCAATTTCTTCTTTTTTAAAAAGATGACTTTTGACACAATGACATGTAACAAACTTTAATAAATTATTAGGCATTCTTGATATTTTGGGATATAAACTTCAGCCATTAGAATGAACCCAAAGCACCAACATTTGAAAAATAGGAGTAGGGAATTAGACATTACCAAACTTTAATTCATCCTCACAGGGGTTACACTTAAGAAAAGATGGGATACAAATGCAGTGATAAACAAACTTCCATTATTTTCAGACAATACAATAGAAGGATACTGGGAACTGTAGTCCAACAATACCAAGAAAGCTGCCATTTTGTCATTGATTAGAAAGAAGCTCCATTACATAATATTCCTTTGTACTGGGACTGAAATGAGTGGAAACTCTACTTTAAATCCAGTGGGGAAAACAAAGAAATTGTAGAAAAAGAAAAAAAGAAAAAAAAGAAAATGTAGATTGCAGAATATCACAGGATGATTTCACAAAATGAGGACAACATTTGTAAATGGCAGAAGATCTTGTACAATTTTCCATTATAAGGCAGTTTCTCTCTGAGAAAGTTACTTTATCTTGGTTCATAATACTATAGTTTCTAATTCCAGTATAAGGCAGTAAAACACCTTCTGACACTAACATTATGACACAGCAGCTCTAGTATCATAAAACTGATTTCTTTCCCAAAGTACATTTTTTATTTATAAATGATACATGTTGGTGTTTGTGACCAACGGCCATTTGGACAAGTCACTCTTACAGATCCTTCCATTATGTAGAGATTTTGGCACTGATAAGTTACATTTTCAGACTGCACATAGGTTGCCTTGGGGGTGTCCACAATTTCCCCATTGTCCACAGCAGGTGTGTTGCAGCTAACTTTCTTGCTGCAGGAGGTAGAGCAAACCCTTAGGGGTGACTCTAACACATAAGGGCGTGAAAATACCCTTTAGAGTAGTTATTGAGCCAGTGGAGTGAGGAAAACCTACTCCCTTGGATTAAAAGTTTAAGTAAGAACAGAATGATAAATTTGTGCATTGAAAAATGGCAAAATACATAATTGAGGAACCACAATACAGGTAGGATCATCTGGGGGAAACAAGCAAATGTAGGTTGGGTCCTGAGCCCCCAGCAGATAGTAAAATACTATGTGAAACTCCTTAAGGACTCAGAAATAGGTAAGGTTAGTGTTATATTTGGAAACAGGCATAGGAGTTTCTATCTGGAACTGGTAAGATCAGGGCCGTGTTCTCCATGGAGCCCATAGGGACATGTTAAACAGTAAAAGTTGCCTTTAAAAAGAAAAGTGGAGTTCAAACTTGCTCATGAGAGCCCTGGCCAGGTGCAAACGAGGTGTGAAAGGAGGTCTCTATAGATCTTGATCTTTAAAAATACGCCAGCGTCGTCTGGGAGATCCAAACTAGAAAGATAAGGGGCAGAACACCCAGGGCAGAGACAGGTAGTAAAAATCTAGTGCTTCACAATGAGTGTAACGTCAAGTAAAAGTGAGAAGTTCACTAAAACAATAAGAAAGAAAGCCCAATTAGTGAAACCTCAAGTTCAATACCTATGTAATTGGTTAGGGGTATTTGGTATACCCAGGGGTATTCGGAGGCCCCTCTGAAAATGCCCTCCTCTTCCACCTGGTCCCTTTTCCTTATTCCTTTCAGGACATTCACCCTTCCAATGTCCTTCCTTTTTATAAAGGGCGCACTGGTTGCGTCCTAACCCTGGTCTGCCGCCCCTCAGCAGACTAATTCCCCTACCCTTAGGGGTCCACATCATAGCTGCCGCCATTAGCTCAGCTTTTCGTTGCATTTTTTGATCCTTTTTTCTTTCCTCCTCATTTACCTAAGAGAGGATGATCAGTCCTCTCCTCCATCCCTGCTTACAGGGAGGGATTATTACCCAAGTCCAATACTTGCCTGCAGGCGTCTTCCTTCTCCACCGGCCGGCCCGAATATGTCCTGGTCTCCTCACCTTTCACCTGTGGTTCTTGGGGGTGTCAACTGCCGTCGCCAGAACAGGGTAGTCTCGGGAAGTCCCTCGGATTCAAAGGACCGATGGCGCCTGGGATGTTCCCTTCAATTCACCCAGTCGCTGGCACCCGGGGTGGACCCTCCAGCGGGCCTCAGGGCCCCTTGTGTCCCGGCGGAGTCGCCATAAATGTTGCAGCAGAACCTGTTTCCAAATCAGGACACAAGATCACGAAAGGTTGGAGAATACAGGTTTTTATTTGTGCACAAAGGTTCAGAGCATTAGCATTGCAAATTCTGAACCCCTGGCTCTTCCTGAGGCGTCACTTTTATACATTTCATAACCTCAGCCTAGCCCGGGGCGTTTCTTATGTTAAACTATACCAAAAAGGAGAAGTACATTTCTGTTATTTTCCAGACCCATCCTTATTCACTGAAACATGCTTACTTCCAGTTCCTTAGTTCAGCAATTTCGTGGTTTTGCACAATATTTCTATAAGAATATTTTGCACAATATTTCTATATGAAGCAAGGTAAGGGGTCAGAGGATTTCTGGTAAATGCATATTTTGTTTTTGACTTTCCAGGCTGCTTCAGGTGGACATCCACATCCTCCCTCAATATCAATATTAGATAAATAATCCATCAACAATTCTGATGATTGCAAACACACATTCACAAGTTTTAAGCATATTCATAAGGAACTACATTGCAAAATGCTAAAACTAATTATTTTTTAAAAGCAACAATGTCATACTTCTTGTTTAACTGATAGGCAGAGAATGATTACTACATTGCCTTGTTACTGTCTTTCAACTTTAGAAGGTACACCGTCTAGTAGCTTAGCCAGATCTATGATAAAATGGATAGCAATTCCTTGGGTTGTTAATTTTATTACCCACTATCTATTAATAATTGCTCTAATCTTGCACAAATAGAACGTGTAGTCACTTAGGATGCTGTATAGTGCTAATACCTGAACATGTTCTGATTTCTAAAAAAACTTTGTCCATTTTGACCCTGATGTCTAGAACTTTTAACTGTTCCTGTAATTAGACTATTTTTCATGAAGGCTTTGGGTGACTTCTGGGGGAGACATCTACAAGGAGGGAGGGGGCACATGAGAAAACCAGTATACTTTGAATATATTTTCATTTACAGTGAAAACAGATTGTTGATTGAGAATGTAAATGATTTGAATGAATCTTAAATACATGAATGATACAACGAGGAGTAATATAATGTGAAACAAATCTTATTTCATTCTTTGACAAAGTGACACAGTGAAATGCCATGGATGTAGTATCTGAGGATTTCAGTAAGGTATTTGACAAAGTAAATCACAATCTACTTCTTGGTAAACTAGAAAAATGTGAGATAGACAGCATCACCACTATTTGCAAATGGCTGATGTTAGGAATGTAAATCACCTAACAGTTGGGTTGGAAAATATATAAACCAGGATAGACATTTTAATTCTGTCTCTTTAAGGGAATGCTAAAATTGTAATTGGGTGTGGTTCCTCAAACGGCCATAAGATGGAGCTAGAAACCTGGGTTGTTCTGTTCTGTTGTTGCTGAGAGTGTTGCCATTCCTGCATTTCCCTATTGGCTGTTGCTGATCATAGTTTTTCTTGGATTTGATTTAAGCCTGTTATTGAACTGTTTTTGATACTGGACTTTGTTATTGGATTATCCCTGGACTGAAAACTGACTGCTTTAACCATGAATGACTTGGACTGTTTGTTGGACTTTGCTTAATTGTTTACTGGAAGTGTGTGCTGGTTGTGTGTTATTCTTCACCACTCTCACTATGACTCCCTGTGTGCGCTCATTCTCCTGACGGGGAATTACCTCAACATTGGTTATGGGCCAAGGCCATACCTGGGTCAGATAACTGAGAGTTGGTGTGAATACACAGTAACATATACAGACAGCTGTTTACTGTTTAATTGTGGTTTACTGTCCTGGTAAAGATGGCACAAGACCTGTCAACAAGTCTATCACTGATAACCCATTTGGATGGAACAAACTATGTTTCCTGGTCTATGAAGTGCAGTCTAGTTCTGCGTAGAAAAGGGTTATGGACTGTAGTTCAGGATCCACCGGATGTAAATGCTTGGGATCCAGATGATGAGGACGCTGCCAAGAAATTAGCTGACTTTAAAAAGAACAATGAACGAGCTCTTTGTATAATTGGACTAACACTGAGTGACCAGCAGCTAGTCCATATTTGTGGAGAAGAGTCTGCTGCTAGGTGTTGGGAGAATTTGAAGAGGATTTATGTTCATGACAGTTGGTCCATGTATGACAAACTGTTACTTATAGAAAGGATCTTATTCACATGCAAAAAGAGAGGCAAATTCAGCTTACATGAAGGAGATTCTTATAAGGTTTGCAAAAAATAAGAAAATGTGGGAATAAATTGTTGTATGAGAGAACAGAAATCACACAACTTGCAAAAATCTGTAAAAAATTATATTCAAGCATAATATTGTCAAAGAAGTCTTGAACATAAAGCGGAGACTTAAATTTAAAAAAATTACTGAACAAAATGGATCAATTTTAAGAAAATCCATAACAAATCAAGAGACCAAAACATCAATGAAAAAAAAAAACCCTAAAAACAGGAAGGCAGCAGTAATATTCCTAGATGCAGAATAACCTTTTGATAACTTTGGAATGTCCTTACAAATATTTTAAACAACAGGAGTTTGCCAGCATTTAAAATTTGGTTGGAAAATACATATTGATGACAAAGAGATTGTAGCAAATAGAACACTCTCCTTGAATTTTCCAACAAATAAAGCTATGAGATAAAAATGCCAACTTTCTCCATTATTATTTGTTTTAGAAGTTTGCTTTACAAGACAGGATTCGAAAAGACAAGCAAATATTCTGGGAGAAGAATATAAGTTGAAATGTTACACAGATAATGTAGTTGTCAACTCATAAAACATTTTGTATACACGTTTTATAGTTGTCAACAGAAAGAAGTGGGGGAGTTTCAAGGAGCAGGTGGCAGTGTGGAATCGAAAGTACATTCCATTCATATTTTCTTCAAACACTGATTAGATAACTGAAGCTTCTGCCACGCAAAAATCTAATTGGAGAGCATGATTGATGACTCTTGGCTATGGACGTTTTTTGTTGGATGATACACTCAGAGGGGTGGGGGGTGGGGGAAAGCAGGATCAAGGGTGACAGTGAATTACATATCTCAGAGTTGGCTATGCCCAGGTAAATGACAGACATAGAATGTTACCTTCAAATAAATCTTTTTGGAAGTGTGGCTGAGGCTCATGATTTAATAGGAGTTACTGCCGGAATCCTGACAAATAGCCAACTCTCATAATTAATCTCCGGGGTGCCTGCCTCTTCCATCGCTCCCGAACATCTGGGGTGCATGGGGAGAAACTCAGGTAACCGTGGCAGAGGCTATCAGAAGAAAGCTTGGCCTCCAGCCAGAAGCAAACAGAAACTGATAGCATAATTACAGAAGGAGAAACCTGCTCCTTTGGAAGGGATAAAACCAGATAAGTACCTGATGGAATCCCTGGGGAGATCCATAGAGCAGCTGAGGGAGGGATCTGAACAGGCCACCATTCGAGATGATAAACTGTCCTGCCACCCGAAACAGAGGGGAACTTTTACAGGGCCTTTGAAGTGGGGAGAAGCAGGCAAGACCCACAGCCCTCCCTCTCTACATACCAGAAGAAAAAAGAGCACCCAGTGGCAGCCAGTGCTTCCCCTCGGCAGCAGGCAGTCCCTCCCTCCTGTGCAAACTAGGGCTGGGGAGGAAGGTCAGCCACTTCAAGTGCAGGCTTACAGAGGTTGACAGGGAGAGGAAGGAGTAGAGCCCAATGAACTGCCCCGGTTCAAGGGGAAATTTGAGGGAGACCCAGACCAGCTGGCTTTATTCCTTGACTCAGCTGAGATCTACCTGGAACGCTAAGGACACCTCTACCCATCCCTTAGAGCCATGATGAATGCCATTTCTCAGGGGCTAGAAGGAGAAGCAAGAGGATGACTAGCAACCCTCTATAAGAGGAGAGGCTCCCAACTACATGACGTAGATGACTTCCTACAATTGCTAGAGGTCAGATTTGAAGAGGCAGAGGAGGACCCGTAAGCAAAAGATGAGCTCAGCAACTAACACAGGGAGAGTGGCCCATCAAGGAACACATCCGTGAATTCAGGAGAATCAGCGGGGTTCATTTTTTCAGTCTGGACAAGCAAATTAGCAAAGTAACTGCCTATCAGGACATCCCAAACCAACTCTCTGAGTGATTCCGATTGGCCATAAAAGTTGATGGGACATTATGTGCTAATGATATGAGAAAGCCATTAGGAGCCAAAGAGAGAGGGCAACCAGACCAGAGACCAGCCAGCCAGCGGGACATCACAGCACCATGTCCAGCCCCAAAACCAGCCCTCTCACGAAGTCCATTTAAATATTACCAATGTGGGGGAGTAGGGCATATGGCAAGGGCATGCACAACCCCAGACCTGAAACCAAGTCAGGAACCAACCCCCAGAGCACAACCAGAACAAGGCCCCAGACGTGCTCCAAGGCATCCCAGATGTCCCTTCAGGAAGCAGAGGTCCCTCCCCACCCAGCCGAAGGGGTTGCAACCCCAGGCAACAGTGATCAGTTGCCAGATTCTTTTTTTATATATATAAAATTTTTATTTGGGTTTTCACAAAACATAATACAAGTAAAATTTCTTTTCTTTTTTTTTTTAGAATAGCATGGTCCCGGGTTATCACTTCTCCATACAGACACAAATTCAATTTCATATTCATCTTTGTGTTCTATTCCATATCTTATTACTATTTTAACATTTTCTCAATAATTTTTCCCTTCCCTTAGTTTTCTCAATCTTACTTTTAATTATCTCATTCCTTTCTAAATTCAATTATTTATATCTTTTTCTAAGTTTCAACACCTTTCTAGTCATCATATTTATACTTTTGTCTGTCCTGTTTCAATTTCATATTTTCTTTTCTCATTAAACAAAATTTTCCCCTGTAGTTACTAATTGGAGTATGACACCTTTGTATCTTTTAATTTTTATCCATTCAACTCTTATTTAAACTTCAATTTATGCCTTTACAATTATAGCATTCGATATAACACATAACTTCCAGTAGAATTCTGCTTGGTACATTCTTAAAATACACATTAAGTTCTTAAAGAGAATATATATATGTAAAACAATAATAAATAAAATACTTATTCTATTCCAATTCAGCTCTATCATTAATGTTAGTTATAATCTTTGACATCTTTAACATTCCTTTTCAATAGGATATCATACTTCTAGGAACACTTATAATGTTTCCATAATTTTTTCATGTTTCTTTCATATTCCTCTTCACTTAAATTTTTATAACACATTTATAATAATTAAAATGTTCCCCTCCTTTCCTAATTTCATTCTCTCACTCTCTTTATTTCAGTTATTTATTAAACATTCCATTACATTGCAATGAGTATTTTATCTATCATTTTAATCACACTTGTTTCATATTTTCAAAGTTCATTTCTATTTCTAATATAACAATACTATCTTATGTACCCTTGCAGAATCCCCCTTTCAATTAAGTTTTCACCCATTATCTCTGTGTCTTGTATGTTTTCCCTGTTTCTCTATGTCCTGTTTCTGTCCTTTATAATTTCTTTTCCTTTCCCTCTTCTCCCTCTTCTTCTCCCTTACCTTTTTGACCCCTTCTCTCTCTAATTCTGATTCTCTCTTCTGTAAATCTCTCTTCTGTTTCTTCCTAAAGATATAATTATTTTCAAACTATTTTGGGGGGGGTTTGTTTTTTCGGATCTTAAATTTTTCACTCTCTTTCCTCCCTTTCCTTTCTTTACCCCACATAGAAATACTTGGTCACTGAAGATGGCTTTTTCTTTGTCCTGCCCTTCTTGTTCTACAGGCATTTCTTGTTGTTTCTCATAGTTCAGGATCTCCATTTCTAAAAATTTGAAATACGAAGCCAAAAGAACCTCTTCCTTCTTGTGCATCTTCTTTCTGTTTTTTAAGTTCCATTCTCAATTCCTCCAAGAGTGATACCATTTTAAAAACTTTTAAACAGCCACCCGATTAATTTTAGTCCTTTAGATCCAATAGCCAAAAATCCAAAAATCACTAAGTAATCCAAATAATCCAAAGCTGTTTCTTCTTGCTTCTTTTTTCCACTTTCTCTTCCTGGGTTTATCTTATCCTGTTACAAAGTTTCAGTTAAAATGTATCTTTTAGGAATCTTGTTAAAGTTTCACTGTTAATTCCTCTCACTTCCACGTGGTCTCCTCCCTATTTCCAGATCCCACCCTTTTGTTTTTTTCCTTCTTTTAAAAGTTTTTGAATATCCAGAAATCTTTATTATCCCTTTGACATTTTATTTTCAGCTTAAATACCTGTTAATGTCAAAGTGGATTTTTGCCGATTTCTTGCTTAAATCTCCTAGTTGTCAATATAGGAAAGAAAAGAAAAAAAATCAAATCCTTTCCCTTCCCTCCCTCATTCGCAGTTTCAAAGTCTTCTTTGGGAACAATGTTGTTCTTTATAATTCAAATTCCAGTTTACCTTGTATTGTTGTTTTTCCAGTTCAACCCGGTCAGCTGAAAACTTTTTCTTCTTATCTTTCTCCTGCACATTCTTTTCCAGTCAAATTCTTCTTTGAGGTGACCATTTCTGACCACCACTGCAACGCCTTCGGCAAAGGGAGTAATGGCCAGCTGGGGAGGCGAGATGTGGCTCTCCTCGACCCTGCTGGCAGTCTTCCCCCTCTTCACCACCTCTACAGGGTGGCTTAGCCCCAAAACCAGCTGGCTCGGGATTCTCCAGCAGCGAGCACAGATCAAAACTGCGCACAATCACTGATTTCGGTCTGTCACCGAAGAAGCTCAAACCGGATCTCCCAGTTGTCAGATTCTTATGACAGTGACAACGAGGGCAAAAACGACCTGATGGTGAGTGGACCGGTTCCCCCGTTCGTCTTCCCAATACGGCTCACAGCTCCAAAAACAGGAAGTCAGGGAACTTTCCAAGCCCTAATAGATTCAGGCTGCACTAGATGCCTGATCAACTTAACCACGTTCCTGAAACTGGGGATTAGAGCAGAAAAGCTGACCCACCCAATCCGGTTCGAACGAGTAGATGGCTCCCTGTTGGGAGGAGCCTATGCCACTCACTTAACCAAACCAGTGAGACTAGAGCTAGCAGATCACTAGGAAACCATTCAATTCGTAGTGGCTCCCAAAATGACAGATACAGTCATACTGGGGCTTTCCTGGCTAGACAAGTGGGGCCCAACCATCTGGTGGCAAGTGGGTAGCTGCAGACTGAGGCTAGCAATGGGACTCCAACCCCTTCCTCACCATCAAATAGAATCACCACTGTTGAGGTAATTCCCCATTAGGAGAATAAGCACACACAGGGAGACGTAGTGAGAGTAGTGAAGAATAACACACAACTAGCACACAGATACACTTTATAGTAAAATGTAGGTTTTTACTTCCAGTAAAACCATTAGGCAAAGTTCAACAAAACAGTCCAAGTCATTCACAGTTAAAACAGTCAGTTTTCCAGGGATAATCCAAATAACAAAGTCCAGTATCAAAAAACAGTTCAGTAACAGACTTACATCAAATCCAAGAACAACAGTCAATAGGGAAAAATGTAAAACCGGCAACTCCCTCCAGAAACAACAGAACAGGATGAAACAACCCAGGTTTCTGGCTCCATCTTATGGCCATTTGAGGAACCACACCCTATTACAGTTTTAGCATTCTCTTAAAGAGACAATATTAAAATGTCTATCCTGGTTTATATATATTCCAACTATTTATATATATACCCACACTATTAGGTGACTTAAATTCCTAACAACCACCCACACAGAGAACCCTTCCAGACAGTTCACCAAAACAACTGGCAGCCACCTCCGACAAAATCCCAGAGGTCAGACAGATTCTAAGAGATTCTGGCTGAAGTACTCACCAAGACTGAGTGTGACATCCTACCTCCCCACCATGAGACAGACTGTGCCATAGAAATCATTCCTGGGCAAAACTACCAAAACCCAAAATGTACACCATGATGTCCCGAGAAATGCAAGTCATGTGCAAATATATAGACAAAAACTTAGCAAAAGGGTTCATCGAGCCAGTCAAACCACAGGTTTCAGCTCCAGTCCTGTTCAAAGAAAAAAAAAAAGATAGAACTATGAGATTATGCATCAACTTTAGAACGATCAATGGACTGTGCGCACACAATCTATATCCCCTCCCGCTCATGAAGGACATGCTATCCCACCTGGCCAAAGAGAAGGTCTTTACCAAATTAGATCTCAGAGAAGCATACTATCCAGTTAGCAACAGAGAGGGAGATGAATGGAAAACAGCATTCAAGTGCCCCCTAGGGAGCTTCCAATTCAAGGTCAGGCCTTTCGGACTACAGGGCCCCCCGGCGGTGTTCATGCAGTTAATAAACGAGGTGCTACATGAACATCTTTATAAGGGAGTTCTTGTTTACTTAAACAATATTCTCATATACACTGAGACGATGGACAACCACATACCCCTAGTCCGCCAGGTAGTAGAAAAACTTCTAGCAACAACCCTGTATATCAAGCTGTCAAAATGCAAATTTCACTGTGCACAGTTGGACTACCTGGGCTATCGAGTCTCCAATGAGGGCATAGAGATGGACCCAGCCAAAGTATAAGCCATTCTGGGCTGGCAGCCCCCTCATACCCACAGACAGCTACAAAGCTTCTTGTGGTTCGCAAACTTTTACCAACAATTCATCCCCTCCTTCACAAGAATTGCCAAACCCATGATGGACCTCCTAAAGACAGGGAGTCCAGGAACAAATCCCACCCGGGACAACCCCTACAGTGGGACCTAACTTGCCCAAAAGCATTTGAAACACTGAAAGAACTGTTTGCAAAAGAACCAGTACTGAAGCATCCTGACCCCAAACAACCCTTCACCATTCAAGCAGATGCCAGTGACGTGGCAGTGGGAGCAGTGTTACTCCAAAGAAACAACCAAGGAAGCCTACAGCCTTTGCCTACACCTTCCGCAAGCTCATGGACAGAGAGAGACGATGGGCTGTATGGGAAAAAGAGGCTTTTGCAGTGAGATGGGCACTGCAAACCTGGTGCCACCTGCTGGAAGGGGAGCAGAGACCATTCAAAGTCTGGACCAACTATAAAAACTTGGAAGCCCTTAGGACCCCACAAAAACTTTCACCCAAACAAGTCCCATGGGCTCAATACTTCAACTGATTCGACTTCATGCTAAAACACATCTGGGGGAGGAACTTTCCAAAATTTTGCTTATACATGAGGTAGTTCTCCGTTGGTGGTTGGATTGAAATGTCACTAGATTATCTTCAAGTGAATTTTACTCCTGTGTGGTATCAAGGCTATAGTTCAGTGGTTGGAACAGTCTTTTGTATCATTTTTCTTTGGTATTGGGATAAATGTTGAACTTTTTCATTCTTTTAGCCACTGACCAGACATATACTTTGGCAAAGGGCTGTCATAGTTCAGAGCAATGGTAGGGAAATACTATACAGCTGGGTTGATGCTTAAAAACAAAGAATAATGGGGCAGGAAGGGGAAAAAATCTGTTAGCATTTCATCTCTACTGGTCTGTTGCTGAATCTTGACAGATTCCAAGATGAAGACCAGGAGATTTCTCTGTGCTGGGGCTGAAATGAGTGGAAACTCTACTTTAAACCCAGAGAGCTATTTTTACTGATTTCATTGGCCTCAGCCAACAAATTTAGTTGCCTCAAAATGAATGATTCCAACTAAACACACATACATTTTATTTTATTTATTTCATTTGCATTGATATTGAAATATTCTCCTGGACTTTGAACTTACATATTCTTACTCACTTACTCATATGTCTACATGCATATTTATATCGAGAGTCACAGGACCAGAACAAAAAATAAATTTAACTGAATTAGTAACCACTAATAATAGCAATAACACTTAGATTTATAGACCACTTCATAGTGTTTTACAGCCTTCTCTAAGTGGTCTATAGAATCAGGATATTGCCCCCAACAATCTTAGTCTTCATTTTATCATCCTTGGAAGGATGGAAAGCTAAGTCCACCTTGAGTCCGTCTGGATCAGACTCCTGGCAGTGGGAATACAGAGTTAGCCTGCAATACTGCATTCTAACCACTGTGCCGCCACAGCTATGTAATCATAAATTATACATTACATATAAAACAAGGTATCCATGAAATATTTCTAAGCTTAGAAAAAATGGAAAAATAGATTGAACAAGAAAAGGCTCTGAAATGAATTGGATAAGATTGATTGATGATACATCACTAAATGAAATTCTATTTACTTCAAGAGACTACTAGATCCAACCTAACAATTACTTGCTTAGGTTACACACTGATTGAATTTGTTGCACTGAGCACAATGAAATCAATGAAAATAGTTCATTGAAGTTAAACTAGACCTTCTACTTATTTTAGTCTCCTGGTCTTCAGTTTTGGAATCTGCCAGCATTGAGCATCAGATTAGAAGAGATGAAATGATGGGTGAAGTTTGTTTCTCCCTGTCCCATGCCTGATTGTTTCTAAGTATTACTATCATCCCCATAGAACTTCTTTTCCATTGCTCTGAATGGAAGGAATTCCATTTGGATCACAGAATTCTTATTATAAGATGATGTTTGCATTTCAAATTGCAATTAATACAAATGGTATTAGTGAAATACAAATTTGCATTGATATTTACATGTAAATATCAAATATTTCTACAGTGGATATTTTATTGGAACATCCTCTGTAGGGGCTTTCTTGGCATTGCTGTACTCCAGTTCCCAATATCTGTCTATTAGCTGTGTTGACTTAAGGATGTTATGAGCTTGTTTATTCACTGCATTTGTATTCTAACTTTCCCCAATAAAGATGAAAAGTTTGGTAACATCTAATACACCACTTCTATTTTTAATTTTTTTGTGCTTCTGATTCATTCTGACTACCAGAGTTTATATCCCAAAATATCAAGAATACCTTATAAATTATTAAAATTTATTATATGTCATTGTGTCAAAGGTCATCTTAAAAAAAGGAAACAAATTGCTCAGTAATAAATTGTTTACAGTCACTTTTTTGAGTCACTTGAGAAGTTTAGTGATTTTGCTTGAAAAATGGTGATATTGACATTTTAGAATCTTCTTGTCCATGTTGCTTGATATATTAAAAATTATTGCAGGCTGCATTCTGCTGCAGATCAGATGAATCAATTTAAAAAAGAATAACATAAAATATACAGATGCAAATTTATTTCTTTATTGTTCATATTTTATTTTACAGATCTAAGTAAATGAACAATAGAACATATACAGCACCCTTTAAACCAGAAGATGAATGTCTGCAACGATATATTAGTCTCTTTAATATGACCACATGAGGCTGGATTGTATACAGTTACAAACAGTGGATCCAAACCTAAAAGCCTACTCTGTAAAAGACAGATTTTACTAACTAAAATTACTGGGAAAATAATAACATTTAAAAACAAGTTTGTAGAACATCTTTAAGGCAGATTAAATATTATAATGTAACATTTGATTAATCTGAACCATCAATCATCAGTCCATCTTAAAGTAATGACAGTAGATAATTATAATTGATATTTTTTAGTATATAAATTCTTGAATTCTTCAAGAAATGAAAGAAATTCAAAAATGATTTTTATTAATAAACCATTTATAATATATTTTGTAAAGAAACAAAGGTATACAGTAAAGTTTCCAATTCACAATCCAATCAAAGATGCACAAACAGTTGCATCTGCTGTTGTTGCTCTGGAATTAGCATAATGGAACTTGATGTTCAGAATCAGAGGGAGGTTCAGTCAAATGGATTTCTGCCATTTCTATTAACTAACATGAGAAAATCACAAACAGATACAAGGTTTTTGTGTTTGTTTTTGTTTTTTTGTTTTTAACAGTAAGATATTGTATAAAATATATTTATTTATTAAATTTATATGCTGCCCATATAAGTGACTCCAGCAAGCCAGGCAGTTTAAAACAAGATGAAAATGACAATACAAAAGATGAATAAAATGATAAATGTTAACAAATTAGCAAAGATAGCCAAGGAACGGACTAACAGACAATGGGGTGAAGGTAGAGCCTTTTCTTAATCAACTAACCACCTCCAGTGTAAAACACCCCAATGCAATGCCCCTAGGCCAGGGGTGTGATTCTACAGGTTCTCACCTATTCGCTAAAACCGGTTGTTAACTTTCTAAGCAGTTTGGAGAACTGGCTGTTGGAAGAAATCTCCTTTTGTTTTTTTCCACCCTTCTTACATTCTTGGCAGTATGCCTAGACTATCTGTCTCCAAAGGAGGTTTTATTTTCCTTTGCCGGGACTTTCTTAAAGGGGAAGGGTTGTTTTAATCTTTTTACACTACTGTTGGGAGGAAATACTCCCATTGGAGTTAGCACTTTGAAGAAATTACTGAACAATGAAGCAGAGTTGCCAGAAAGAAGCTTTTAATGACAAGGAACCAAGATGAGTGACATTCAGCAAGGCTTCTTGGATAGCTAGAAAGATTGACATTCAAATGTGAGTTTACATACCCTTTTTGAGTTTTGGTCTAAAACTAGTGACCATTCAAAGTTACAATGGCACTGAAAAACGTGCCTTATGACCATTTTTCACACTTACGACTGCGGCAGCATCTCCACTGTCATGAGAGGCCAGGCGAGGAGAAGTGCACCTTGATGTGAGTGACGTCGAGTTGGCCACACCCATCCAGTCACATGACCAGCAAGCCATGCCCACCAACTAAGCCACGCCCACAGAACCGGTTGTTTAAAAAATTGAATCCTACCCCTGCCCTAGGACAATCAGCAGAGCCATGTTTTAATTATAATAAGTAAAACAAGATTAAGCTACATCTTAGAAGTTGCTGCAGGGTTTCCAACATTTTTCAGCAACTGATTTGTAAATAGCAAAATACTTTGTATCATTATAAATTCACTCCCATCTTGAGGAACTTTTTTTAATTAATAAAGAACTTGATACGATAATAAGCAAGTGATTATCATGTCTAAGATGAGGCTTTCTACATCAGAGTGATTGAAATTATAGAGATGCATTTCAGTTGGATTTACATCAGGATAAATACAAAGGAATTGGTGGATGTCTAAATTCATAGTGATTACATCTTTCACAAAAAGAAAAGGAGGATAATATTCACTTCATGAGACATTGAAGCCATGAGTATATTTGCAGATATTCATACTAATCAGACTTTTGAGTCAGTCATATATTTAACAATGCTTGCAAAAACCATTCATAAAGGAAAAGGAAGGAAACTGGCCACAATCAACACAGAGCATAGAAGGTATTCCTTTCCCAATAATTATAAAATTAACTGATAATTGGTACAATTAATTGATAATTGGTACAATTGGTACATTTCAGGCTCTTACTTTCAAATTTGATAGCTGAAGAGTTAGAGATAGCTATTTATTCTACAATTATTTTCTTCTCTAGTTTCTTCCCAGTATGGCTGATTTGAAATTTATATTTGGTTAATATATTTGTGGGTTTTTTGTGTGTATTATCCCACTATTGTATTCTCTTAGAACCCTACTAATATCTGTAAAAAAGAAAGAAAAGAAAGAAGAACAAGGAACTAATAAGATGAGAGATTTAAAAATGACAGAATAAATTCTCAGCTGGTAGCATTTAGACCTGATAAAAAGATCATATGTATTGAGAAATTAGTATCAAGGCCAATTCTAGTTAGCAATGATTTAATATCTCTGGGAAAAGAACTGTTGCCAGCATTGAAATTGTTTTTGTCAGATATTGCTGATGAAGTTTACAGGGAAAGAGAACAGGGTGATTAAAATTGAGAAAGGTAAAATCACATTTTCCCTATAAAGGGGAATTTTCCTGGTTAGTAAGAGGAGAACGGTAGGTCTTGTATCCTTCTGATAAGGAGGCAATGTCTTATTTTCTTGTTCTTCTGGTTTCCAAGGGTTCATACTAGTTCTGGAGTGCAACCCAATCCTAGCTCTGCAGTATCTGAGGAAAAAACAGGTACTAAAGAGTACAAGTCTCCCTGATATGATTGGCTAATATGTAACTGCATTTAGCTGAAGATTGTTAGTAATTAAAGGAAGGTATTGGATATCTGAAACTTGTGGTTTCTATAAATATTGACATAGTAAATGCAAAATAGATAAGTCAGATATCAAATGTAATTTATTTAGTTATCAAATTTCTACATTGTCCATTTCACCTGAGTAGGTGATTTACAATAAAAATACAGTATTAAGACCTGGAAGAATGAGAAAATGGTTTGTATTGAAAGTAATTTTTCATAAATCTCATGTATAATAATTTTGATATTAGCTGCTGCTGCTACTGAAGACCTTTAGAAGGATCAGACCAGAAAAGATGAAAACCTGGCAGATTCAGCATTCCAGGCTCCATTTCTCATTATTTTTAAGTATTACCTTCATCTCCATAGTGCTTCTCTCCCATTGCTCTAAAAGGAAGGAATTTTATTCATATCACAGAAATCTTAACAAAATAACAGTTATTTTGGACTTTGGAAGTCTTCTAGTTCAATCCCTTGTTCAGGCAGGAGACCTTATACCATTTCAGAAAAAAAAGCTTTTTTTGTTATTTTAACCGTAAACTTCGTCTCTACCTTTTGGGAGACAAAGTTATCTGCTCGATTTGTCAGGAATCTGTTTGATCTTCCACTAGGTTTGTCTCCCAGTTGATGTCAGAGTAGTTAAAGTCTCCATTAAGATTGTGGTCTGCTTCCTACATACCTTAGTTAACTGATCAGCAAAAAGCTCATCTATTTCTTCTGTTTGGTTGGGTGGCCTATAGTATACACCTATGTTAATGTCATTATTTTTTCCTTTTATATTGATCCAGATGCATTCAAGATGTTTTTAACCATTATTCTGTTGTATTTTTGTTGAGCTATAGTTGTTTCTTATATATAGCACAACTCCACCTCCTTTTATTAGGTCTGTTTCTTTTAAATAATTTAAATCCCTGTAGTTGTATATTCCATTCATGGGTTTCATTCCACCAAAATAGATATGTCAGATATCAAATGTAATTTATTTAGTTATCAAATTTCTACACTGTCCTTTTCACCTGAGTCATTCTGGGTGATTTACAATAAAAATACAATGTGAAGACATGGAAGAATGAGAAAATGTTTTCCATAGCCAATAATTTTTCATAAAAGTCATGTTTGATAATTTTACCATTAGCTGCTGCTACTGAAGACTCTGGGAAGATTCTCCAGATGGTCATGTATCAGGGGAGGGCCTGTGATGGCAAATCAGCCCTTAACAATCTTGTTTGCCTTGATTTCTTAATGAGGGGGAGGGACGGAAGGGGAAGAGCCCAAATGCAATTAAAAGTGTGCAATCCTTCCTAAAGGATTCACTTTTGGAGTTCCACTTGTGCTTGGAACCACTCCTCGATTTTCTTCTCGTTAGGTAAGAGTTTCATAATTTTAATGGGTGTGCATGTGTATGCGTGTCTGAATATAGCAAAATTAACCACTTCATAAATGCTTGTGGGCTTAACTGCACATTCATATAAAATCCATCTGTGCATGGTTTGAATATTTAGTTGCATGCAGTTCCTGTTTGGGGAAGAAAACTTGCGCAACTTTGCTTGGAATGACAATCCTTTTCAATCCTGATGTTGATGTTCAATCAGCAATCCCTCCAGCACACTTCCGAGCAAGTGCTGTTGAACAGAGTGAGATTTAATCTTCAGTAAACATACATAATCTTTGTGCTGCACAGGCATGATGCAGCTCAAACAAAGACGTTTTGAATTCCAATGTCAGGAACAGTTGGATAGCTGATGACTTTCTTTCAGGGGAGCCTTAAAGGCACAGAAACAAAACATGATTTCTAGAAGCGACCGTGTGAATGGGTTGCAAGTAAAACACATCAAGAACTTGCTACTCACAGAAATCTTAACAAAATAACAGTTATTTTGGACTTTGGAGGTCTTCTAGTTCAATCCCTCAGAATTTATCAACACTGGAATGTAAGTGGTGTTCTTTTTCTTTCTGAAGAATTGGAAGCACTGAAAAGCTGAACTGTTGTTTGATTTGTTTGTTATCACCATTGCAACACAAAGTTCACAAAGCTCTCATAAAGTTCTCAGGAAGTCCCCTTTTAGTTATCAAGGTCAAACTAATATTTGAGTAATATTTCCTCCTCACTAGTTCCCTAACAAAAAGCAAAGCAAAAGAGAAAGGGATAATAGTAGCTCAGAGGAATCAGGTGAAATAGCTAAACTGCTGAACTGAATTTTTGTGGTTGGGACATTGCCTGAAAAGCTATGAAAGGCTGGCTGCTTCTGGTTGTTGCTTTTCTTCTTTGGCCAGGCTGCTCTTCTCAAAATGGTAAGTTAAGAAAAGAAATTAAGGGGTTACTAAGAAAAACAGTTTCTGCTGCATTCATGAAAGGCCCAGTTACTTTTAGCAAAGAGTTCAATTTTTCATTTGTGGCTTTCTGGACATTTGTAATACCAGATTCTTTAAGAATATCATGGATTTATAATCCCAATCCCCTTTTCAAATGCAAGATTTTTCAGCAGTTGATTTGTGGATAGCAAAATACTTTGCATCAGGATTATAAATTCATGCACATTTTGAGGCTCTTTGTTTCAGTTAATAAAGAACTTGATATGATAATAACCAAGTGATTTCCATGTGTAAGATGAGGCTTCATAAGTCAGAGTGATTGAAAGTATAGAGATGTATTTCAGTTGGGTTTATATCAGGATAAATAGAAAGAAATTAGAGGATGTCTAAATTCACAATGATTATATCCTTCACGAGAAGACAAGGAGGATAATGTTGATTTCACAAGATACTGAAGCTAAGACTATATTTGCTGATATTCATATTAATAGCCATACTTTTGAGCCAATCATATATTTATCATTGTTTTTGATGGTTGCAAAAGTCATTCATGAAGGAAAAGAAAGAGGAAAACTGGCCTCAATCAACAGAGAGCATAGAAAGTATTCCTTTCCCAATAATTGTAAAATTAATTAGTAACTCATTGGCATAAGAAGTTGTGAATATTACCCAATTCCAGACTCTTGCAAAATCACTAGCTGAAGGGTTAGAGGCAATTATTCTACAATTATTATCTTCCCAATTCTGCCCAGCAAGGCTGATTTGAAATGTATATTTGCTTTCTTTATGCAGTATAATATTTGTGTGTCTATGTGTGTCTACTCTCCCACTATTGTATTCTCTTTGAGCCCTACTAAGTTCCACATCTCTAAAAAAGAAAAGAAAAAGAAAAAAAAACCAAGGGAAGAACAAGATGAGAGAGTTAAGAAATACAGAATAAATTCTCCGCTGACAGCATTTAGACCTGATAAAAACAAAAAAGCTACAGATAATGTGTACTGAGAAGCTACAGATAATGTGTACTGTAAGCAATGGTTTATTTTTTCTAGGAAAGGAACTGTTGGCAGCATTAAAAATTTTGTTCGGATATTGCTGATGAAAGAGGATAGGGTGATTACAATTGAGAAAGGTTTAATCATGGAAATCCAATACATAAAACTGTCAGAAAGATTTCTCCAGGACCACCCAGTGTAAGTCAAAGCACTGGCAAGGACGAAATTCCACAGAATTGCATTCAAAGTGATGCTTTTGGTGGGGCAATTTTAATAGCCTTTCAACCTCTCTACCTTCCTATCCCCAGATTTGTTTAGGTTAGGCAAGGGAAGTTTGCTTATTGTAGGTAGTCCTTGAGTTATGACCCATTTAGAGCCAACTCATCATGATCATAACTTGTTATGGTCTTAAAGTGACTTACCCAATTTTATGACCTTTTTGTACTGGCCATTAAGTAAATTACCATCGTTGTTAAGCAAATCCATAGTTGTTACGAGAAACAATGATTCGCTATGGGCAGGGGAATGATAAAACTTCAAGTAAATACTATTTTTTGGCAAAAGTGACATAAAACAGGGTAATGTGACTGCAGGACACTATACATGACTCTAAATGCAATAAAATTGCCCAATGTCCAAATTGTGATCGTGTCACCATTGGGGTGGGCAACTGTCAGAACTTCAAATCCAAGTTGTAAATATCCCCTTTGGAACTTTGAATGTCACTAAGCAATGAGTCATTAGTCAAGTACTACCTGTAGTTTGGATAAGTGTGCAGCAGGTATTGGTTTATTAGTTTAGACAAAAGTGGGAACTAATTATCTAGGAGGGAAATTTGTTATCTCACACCTCATAAGAGTAGATAGGAAGAGCAAGCTTGTTGAAGCAGGTGAGATAATTTAATGTAAATATAATTTCAGAATGTGAAGAACCAAATGAGATTGACTTTGGGGAAATTGTGAGCACTGAGAAAGCCAAGTACCTGGAAAATGACCGAGTACAATACAGGTGCAACCCTTCCTATGTCTTGGAAGGAACTGAATGGATTCAATGTAAGGGACAAGAATGGACACCTCATCCACCAAAATGCTTGGGTAAGCCATCATGCTTTCTTTGACTAGTGTAGACCTGGGAGAAAATGCAGAATTTGTTTGAATGTGCAAGCAAATAAGTTGATATAGTGAGTGGTTTGAACTTTAACTTTGCTGTTGCTTAACCTGTTAACAGTTCTTATTTTATTTATGTAATGCATGACAGATCAATTGGATTGCAAATAGATGTACAAGCTTATCAATTCTGGACCTGCTTTGTAAGGGTGGAATTATTATTGTTGCAATAGATTTGTCAGTGTTCAACTAGGGAGGGATAGAATATGTGCTTTTGACCTTTTTTAATTCACATTTTAAATGTTTTTATCTAGTTTAGTTTTGTCTCTGTTTATTTTTTTCTTTTGAATTTTATATTTTAACCTTTTGAATAAAATAAAATTGTAAAAAAAAAATGAAATCAGGGGAAGCAATCTTCATCATATTTCAATAGACTTTGGAATACTCCAGCTGTCTGAAATTCTGTTCCGTTACAACTCAGTCAACTCAAAATGTCTTCGCAAAAGATTCTGAGTTGGGCTGTTTGTTCTTAGCTTGAAATAACCAAGACCATCTGTTTGTACATGCTCCTACAAGCCAGTCTTCTGTGATACGTCTAAAGTCTATTGCTGAATCATAACTTGTTCATCAATAATACTGTGCTCTAACTTGGTTTATTTGATTTTAGCCTGGAACTGTCAGTTGTGATTTGCAAACCAGGACGATTTTCTTGGTAGTGAAACTGAGGGAAACCAATGGACAAATTATCTCCCTTGAGAAGATCTACCTTCTTTTCTCTTTTTCAGCACCCTGCAGTATCACAAGACAACAGTTAGCAGCAAAAAACTTGTTTGTGTTTGGGAATCAAAGAAAAGCTCGGCTTATTCAAAGTAACCAGAACCTACAATTTCAGTGTAATGAAGGATATGTGCTTGTGGTTCCATCAGTCAGAAAGTGTGTTGACGGTTACATGGATTTCCCATTATGTATCTCTGGTAAGCTTGCTGTCAATATGATGGATTCCTCTGGGATCATAACTAATTAAAACAATTATGATAACATAACAAATATGATCATTTGCTTCTAAACTCCCATTCTTTTAAAAATGATTTCATCTTCCCTGAAATAATTCACATCTTGTCTTGGAATTTTAATTGTTGTAATCTAAAACAAAACAACTGAAGCATATTTTTCCAAACATCTGAATTGTTTCTACAGTTTAGTCCAAAATCTTGAACTTTAGCTAAGAACTATGACTCCATAGTGGTTGAAAATATGCATAAAATTGGTAGGCACAAAATATGTTTCAAAAATTGCAAAGGTTGTATAAAGTATGTTGATGTCATATCATTAAAGGAGTCCCATATTGTCCCTGATGAAAAATCTCTTTTGTTTGAAATTGCTTGGATGAATTCATCATATGGTCAATGTTAATATTGAACTGATTATGATTTTATTTAATAATTCCATAGGTTCCAGAATATTTAGGTGATGAAGGATATTTTATTATTCTTTCTTTGCAGACATTTAATTTTCTGATCATTATGATCATTTTTATAGCTCTTCAAAAATTAGTTCAGAAGATATTTTTTAAAATTGTCCCTTCATCATTTATATGTAGGAGGAAGCCTAAATCTTGTGCATTTTCAACTTGATATAAATATTTCTCCTAAGAAAAATATTTATAAAATAATCAGAAACTATGTAAATTGAATATGCAGATAAATTGTTAGCATATTGTTTAAAACAAGTGAAACAACAAAATATAAAGTTTGAAATATCTATACAAGAGGGCCTGAGAATTACAGATCCTGAGTGTATTAATTTTCTTTTTTTCCAGTGGAATGAGCAAGCATATAATACTGATGTTACTATGCAGTTATTTTATCATCTCTATCTGTGTCTAATTATTATTTTAACTGAATATTATCCTTTTTGGTCTTTAATAGAGAATGATTATGTGTTGGTCTTGCGAGGTAGACCAGACAGGATGTGTGGTTAGAGTAGCTAATTCTAATTTTCTATAGAGTTAATTAATAGAATTCTGCAATCCTAAAGTAGATTCCTTCCCCCTGTGCCTTTGAATCTGGGAGGGTCTTTTCTGAACTGCTTTCCCTGTCTATTCCGAGAGTGGGTTACCTTTTATCTGATAGTTCCCTTGGCTGCATTTGTTTTTCTTTCTCCCAATGTCATTTCTACATACAATTACATCATATATTACTGTCAAGATCTGGGTCAACATAGAGCAAAAAGAATATGAATGAAGAGGGGGGAGGGGAGAGAGAGAAATAGAGAGAAATAGAGAAAAGTAGATTGTGAACAGTTGGGTACATTGTCCCAAAGGTGCTTTTTCAAAAGACTATTGGACTTTCTTTGTTTTTCCTTGAAGACGTTTCATATCCTATCCAAGAAGCTTCTTCAGTTCAGAAAGTGGGTACATTGTAGTTCTGTTGAGATGTAGCATGTGTTCTGATGCTGAAGTTTCATAAATACTTAACTTGCTTACGAAATAATTCCACTTGAATTATTACCTGATTTTATGAGGAAAAAATGAGCAGAATCTGTAATAATTTTAAGCCAATTTCTTTCTTTGTAATTATTATTTTAAGGAATGTCATCCACTTTAGTTAGCATTTCCTATTGGTTTTTTGTTCTCTGTTTAATAGAAAGAGGACAAAGCTGCGGGGATCCACCCAGGATTGAGAATGGAGACATTATTCCTTTATCTGAGCAGGGGAAGGACCCTCATGTTGAGAAAGATTGAAGGCAAAAGGACAAGGGGACAGCAGAGGATGATTTGGATAGATATTGTCATTGATGCAATAAACATGAATTTGGGCAAACTCCAGGAGACAATGGAGGATAAGGATCATAGCTTGCAATGGTCCATGGGATTGTGAAGAGTCAGACATGACTTAGCAACTGAACAACAACATCACAATTCAACAAGGGGCATTATAATATTTACTGGATAGCTAATAGAATGTTTTAAAAGTATTGTCTGTCAAACCTGTAATGCTGGAAGTAACCCTTGGGTGCAAGGACATTGACTGATAGGATACTGAATTGCCCCACTATTAATAACAATAAGCTCATTAATATGAGCAAAAAAAGCAGAACTAAAAAATCAAGAGAGCCAGGGGCCAATGTTCAATGGTTAGAAATGTTGCGTCATATTTTGACATAATATGGAACATTCAAACTGTCTTCAAATTTTGTTCCACTATAACTCAGTTCACTCAAAATATCTTTGCAGAAGATTTTGGGTTAAGCTGCTTATTCTTAACTTGAAACAAACAAAACAACATCTGCTTGTGCATGCTTCTACAAGCCAATTCTCTGTGCTAAGTCTGTAACAGAATCATAATTTTATTATCATTAATATTGTGCTTTAATTTGGCTTATTTCATTTTGACCTAGAACTATCCATTGTGATTTGCAGATAAGACTGATTTTCTTGAGGGTGGAATAGAGGGAAACTAATGGACAATTATCTCTATTGAGAAGATCTGAATTATTTTCTGTGTTTTTTAGCACCCTGCAGTATCACAAGACAAGATTTCTATCAAAATCTTGGTCAACATAGAGCACAATTGATGCTCTATGTATCAAAGTATAGCAAGAGAGAGAGAGAGAGAGAGAGGGAGGGAGGGAGAGATCATGAGCATTTGTGGTCTATTGAGTTGTAGATTCTGAGTTTCACAAATACTGAATAAGTAAGTAAATACTTATGAAAGAATTCTACTTTAAAAATAGTAATAATTTAAAACCATTTTTGTCATTGTTATTTTAAGGAATGTCAGCAACTCCAGCTAACATTTGCTGGCTTTTTGGTGTGTTTTTTTTCTATTTAATAGTAAGAGGAAAAAACTGCAGTGGTCCACCCAGGACTGAGAATGGAGACATCACTACTTTATCTGAGAAGCTGTACAGATCTGGCTCTTCAGTAGAATTCAGGTGCCAAACATATTATGCCATGGAAGGTCAGAACAGATCTTTTTGTGACAATGGGACCTGGACAAAAGTGCCCATTTGCCTGGGTAAGCAGAAAAGAAAGTCTTCATCCAACTTTCATGAGCATTTCTAATCATTAAGATTCACTGCTCTCTCTCTCTCCCCCCCTCTCTCTCATATAAAAAAGATTTAATTGATGTTGCCTGCAGCAGCTCTCCTTTATATACAATTTCAGTCCTATATCTGAGGTGAAGTAGCTACTAGATGAAAGCTAAATCTAGCTAAATCTTGCAATATGGTAATATAATGTATTTGGATCCCAACAGCCTTTTCTAATAGGATTTGCTTTCTTTTTCCACCTCAGATCCCTGTGTGATCCCCAGGACTGAATTGGAAAGCCAGAAAATAGAAGTTAAAGATGAAATAGATGTGCCTGAAAATATATTTATTCAGCGTGGTCATTCTATTGAGCTGACCTGTAAAACAGGATATGTCCTGGAAGCAAATTCTTCCCAATCAGCTTTTGTAATCCAGTGTGATGGGACACCATCCGTGATTCCTAAATGCAAAGGTGACTTGAAAAGTTTAATTTTATAATTCTGCTATCACCAATACAAAGCCAAAGCACTTCAGTTTGAGTCTATTAATGATTAGAGCTAAAATAAGCTGCAATTATTTATGTGCTTTACCGGTACTAATATTTTTATTCCTCTTGAAGCATTCCCAGCTGGGCTGCACTTTTCTATGCTGGGCGTGACTTGGTGGTCATGTGACTGGGTGGACATGGCTTGGTGGTTATGTTATTGGCTGGGTGTGGCCAACTCAATATCACTCACATCGAGGCATGCATCTCCTCGCCTGGCCCCTCACGACTGTGGGGATGTTGCAACAGTCGTAAGTGTGAAAAATGGTCATGTCACTTTTTTCAGTGCCATTGTAACTTTGAATGGTCACTCCACACAAGCAAAGTACTAGCAAAGGAGGGGAAAAAAACTCCAGGGACATTCCTGAGACAGGAAGTCCAGTCCTGCCAAGTGGCAGAGCGGCCAGCAGCCAATAGCAGGACTTGTGTGAGGACAACCAGTTCAGCGGCTTGTGCAGACCTGATACCAGGCAGGGGCCTGAGGTCAAAGGCTCAAAGGGGGAACAGACAGAAAAGCCACCCACTAGGACACCAGTAGGAGAGTGATAGTAAGAGCCATCAGTAAACAAAACAAAGTCACAATTAAGAATGGGAATGTCCAATAGATCCTGACAAGGTTTGGAAAGTATAAAGCACAGAAATTCACAATCATGGGGTTCTCCATCAAAAGTTATAGGCAAGAGGGAGGCAGGATTTAAAGGGGGACAACAATGGACAGAAATATTTGAAGAAGACGGGAGTGTGGCCTCATAGCGAGTCAAGCGAGAGGAAGACAGAAATTTAGTTTTAGTATGAGAAAGTAAGGCAGAGATGGGGTGAGGAACAGCTATTATCAAGGTGTGACCTAGAACTAGGTCAGCAGAGCGGTTGACCAATAAGGTGGCAGCAGCAATGGCTCGTAGGCATGGGGGCAAGCCTACCGCTACAGGCTCCAAAGCAGTAGAAAATTGTACAATAGGTCACTGGGCATTGCCAGAGGACTGAGTAAGAACCCCTAGAGCAAAGGCTTCTCACTCATAGCAATAGAGAGTAAAGGGTTTGGAATAGTTGGGAAGACCAAGCGCAGGGGCAGTAGAAAGGGCTTGCTTCAAGGCTTGGAATGAAGAATCAGCAGCAGAAGTCCATTGAAGAAGTTCTGGTGCATCATGCAAGGTAAGATCATACAAAGGGCAGGTCAAAGGGGCATAAGCAAGGATCCATTGTCTGCAGAAACTGGCCATCCCAAGAAAGGAATGCATGGCCTTTTAGGTAGTGGGCTTAGGGTGTTGTAAAATAGTTTGGACACAAGACGGGAGTACTGAGCAAGAGCCATGGGAAAGGCATACCCCTAGGTACACTACTTCAGGGAGGCAAAGCTGAAGCTCAGATTTAGATGCCTTATGCCCTTTGACGGCAAGACACTGTAGTAAAACAAGAGAGTCAGTAGAGCAAACCTCCAAAAAAGGAGAAGCTAGCAAAAGATCAACATACTGAACATAGGGAAGTGTATGTCAACCAAATCCTGGTATAGAATTTGGGAAAAAATAGAGGAGGATTTACAATAACCCTGTGGTAAACAATAGAGGAGGATTTACAATAACCCTGTGGTAAACAATACCAGGTGAGTTGCAAGCCATAATATTGGAAAGCAAACAGAAACTGGAAATCATGGTGTACAGGAATAGAAAAGAAGACAGAGGCCAGATCAACAACTGTGAAATAACAGGCAGAAACAGGGATAGAAGATAATTTGGTGGTGGGATTGGGAACAGTGGGATATGAGAGAATAACAATGGAATTCAACTTTCTCAGATCCTGTACAAACCTGTATTTACCTGTGGACTTCTTTTGAACAGGTAAATAGGTGTATTGCAAGAGCTGTGGGTGAGAACCAAAATGCCTTGTTCCAGAAGGGACTCTATCACTGGATGGATGCCCTCCTGGGCTTCTTTAGAAATGGGGTACTGGGAAATATGAGGAAGGGGTTTTGAAGGGTCCAGTTGGATTTGGGCAGGTTCTGCTAAGCGAATGCACCCCACATTATTAGGGTGTGCAGACCAGAGAGTTCCAGGCATTTTGGAAAGCAGAGTCTGTTGCATTTTGTTTAATGCATTAGCAGAGGGAGAGGAAAGGTGAAGTAAGAGGAGATCATCGGGGGAGTGGGGGGAAACACAGGCAAGGATAATGCACACCATAGTAGAGTGGAAATCTAGGTAGAGGCCATCAGGTTGGCAGTAAACAGTGCAGCCCAATTTGCAAAGGAGGTCACAAACTAAAAGGTTAATTGGGGAGCAAGGGCTGAGCTGAAAAGCATGATCTGTAGACAGAGGACCCAAAGAGACCACAGCAGGTTTGCTAACAGGATGAGGGACAGCAACATTAGTGACCTCAACAGCATTAATGACCTCCTGGGAGGTTGTATATGAGGGAAGTCCGTGGCTCGCAAAGTAGATTTTGCAACTCTGGTGTCAACAAGCAGTTTGGTTGGATGGCCGTCTATGGAAAGAAAAACTTTGGGGTTAGTAGGGCTGAGGGGAATCAAAGGGTAGGAGGGGGAGGGAGATAGTAATTGTGGAGGGCAGAAAGAAGGAGCAGGGAAGCAAGAAGGATAACGATGGGGTTGCAGAAGAGAAGAAGTCGGAAAAGGGCTGGGTGGGTAAGAAGCATTGGCAGGGGTCGGATGCAGAGGGAGCTGTTGGGCAGGCGGAGAAGATGTCAAGCAGACTTAAAATGGCCAGATTGGCTGCAATGAAAACAATGAAAAACTTTCTGGGGTGCAGCGGCAGTAGCAGCAAAGGTTGGGGGGATAGCGGCTTTAGATTTTGCAATTAGAGAGACTGGGTGCAGGTTCTCATAGGCATGCAGTTGCAAGGCCATTAATTCTTCTTTCTTTGCTTTCTCAGCCTTTTTTTGCTGGAAGGTTTTGCTATAGTGGTTACAATGTCTACAATTTCAAGGGAGGATTTCCCTTCCCAGCCAACAACATTATTGCTCATGGCTGTAGACAGTTTAGGGAGGAGGCCATCAATAAAGAAAGAGACCAACAATTCTGGGGCGTTTGTACGCGGCTCACGGATCCCTGAATGCTGCTTAAAAGCCCTTGTAAGGTGGTCCATGAAATCTGCAGGTCTTTCTTTATCCATTTGCTTTTAACTTTGCCCCAGTCTATTTTCAGAGGACAAACCTCAGTACTGTTTAATAACAGTCTTTGTTTCACAGATTATTTAATTCAGCTGTAGTGGGACCTTGCCCAGGCCATGTAGTCTTTGCTCTTAATATGTCCCAAACATCCTTTGGGAAGACAGCACGCATTAATTGGTTAACATCAGAACATGTAGGGTTGTAGGCATCAATAATTGTCTCTAGTTTCTCCCTAAACTTTAGAGGCTCTTCACGTGGTTTAGGGAAGGAAGCAGCCATAGATCTAATTTCTGATTGGGTCTAGGGAACATGGACCTGCACCACCTTAGGTACTGCAACACCATCAATAGTTTTGGTAGAGCCAGGCATAGTTCAAAGCAGAAATTGCCCAGATGCTGCCTCGGAAAGAGCCAGGTCTTAGCTCGGGAAGGAAAGGTAAACTGAGCGCTGTGATGGGTGAAGGAAAGAGGCACTACACTGCGTGTGCGACCTGCAATGCAGCCGCGAGAAGTGAGGTTGGAAAGTATAGAAGCCACATTGGAGGAAAGAGGAATAGTAGGGGTGCCTGGAGAGGAGGAGTCCTCACTAAAAATTTGGGATAGCAATTCAGTCCCTGATTCTAGTCCCATGATATTCTGGAGGTGAGTTACCTCAGCTTGCTGCAGACTGCAAAGGCTTACCAGGAGCCTATCTACCTGCAAAAATGACTTCTTTTTAATTTCAGACACCAGGGCCACCACATCAGAAGACATGGGAGGAGAAGACAAAGGGGGAGGACCCACATCTTCGGGGAGAAGAGGGTAAAGAAGAGGAACGAGGAGGCAGGGAAAGAGAAAGTGTAGGAGGAGCAAGGGGAGAAGGATTTTGTGAAGGGACGTGGGGGTGGGGGTGGGAAGAAGGAAGATTAGGGAAGTCAAGCAACAGATACGGTTTGGCTTCTGGAAAAAGTTCTGCGATGTTTCCCAAATTTGCCAAGGGGCAAAGTTTAACTGGAAGCTCTTGAGAATGTTTCACAGCGTCGGCCACCGTGTCTTTACGAATTACAGACATAGCTTGTTTAAGTTCAGTAACGGATTTTTTAAAATTCTTCTTGGTGTTTTTAAAAGAGCAGAGATGGTGATCATGGTGGGATTTTTCCATTTCAGCATATCATATAAAGAATGCCAACCAATTGCCGGGCTTAAGAGAATTGTTGGCGGCCTATCGCTGCAAATACAGATCGTGTAATTTGTCTCTATCAAAGGTCCCAGCCAATGGAAACTGTCTTTTTGGACCCTTTGCCATAAGGGCATGCCAGTCTGGGATGTATTGGCAGAATCTAGGTCCCTTGTGGGCATGGATGAACTAGGCCGGTGTGCCCTTATTAGGAGCTTCACTCCCCTTACACATGGAACAGACCATTGCACTGCAGATCTGTTCGTTTTTCTTTTAATTTTAAACTGTATCTTGTTTGTGCTGCAATTGTTAAGCAGCTGATAATGATGGTAGGTAGGGAATTGGTCTATGGAGTAAAATGAGCCATATGTATTGAGGAGTTTTTGTTGCACAAGCCATCTGCTGTTTATAGTCAGATTAGTGCAGACAAATGGGCATGGTTTTGCAATGCGGTGGAGAGACCAAACCTTGCTGTCTCTTTGCGGCAATATCAAGGGAACGTTCAATTATGTGGATGGCAGCCCTGATAGTTTGGTGGTTTGTGGGTGCCTCCCATTATAAAATACCAGCATCTATATGAAGCAATAAGTAATAGACAAGCGAAAAGGTTTAAAAAAGGGAAAGATTATCCTGCTTTATGATAATACCTGCTAAGGGCTGTAATAAATTAATTTTTGCAAGCGAAGTTTGGTGTAGCTATTATGTAGTCCTGTATCCAGTTCATACATTCGGCAAGTATGCAATGAGTCCCTACAGGTGCTTTGTTCATTTCTGGCCGCTCCCCTTGCGGGGAAGAATTGAAACGCAGTTGGCTATCTTTGTTTCAGACTGAAATCATCTTATGACTTCAGTATTGGTGGTTCTTAAATTTGGGCCCTAATTTCATTCTCTTTTCCCCTCGAGTATTGTAAAATCACATTAAGCTAAGCAGCAAAGTGAGAACAGAGCAGCAGTTTAGGTCAGGGTCCCCCAATGTGGTCAGTAATAATCCCCAAGATCAATGGTTGATAAATAGCTAGGTAAATAACTGGTTGATAAATGATAAAAACTCATTTTGCAATCAACTAATCTTTCTTTATCTATTAAGAACTTCCCAAGGATCCTATTAGGATGAAAAATGAAATTAAAATTACAAAAATATCTCTTTCTTCTTTAATCTTTATAGTAATACAGCATTTTTTTTTATTCAAGTGAATAAAGAGGATATTAATGGAAAAAAATTTGTTTGTATTTTATGGTAGAAATAATTTGTACGGTAGACTATATTGAAAATGGAAACGTATTATCTCAGAAGTTAATTTATAAGAAAGATCAGAGAGTACGATTCTCCTGTAATGAAGGATACACACATTTTGACAGACCAGATGCCTTATGTACTGAGAATGGATGGGATACAGTGCTTCAATGTAAAGGTTTGTATGTTTCTAATGATCATGGTTGTTTTGAAATCTTATACACATTTTATTCTTCTTGCTATGCATGCCTAGAATTGCAGCTCTAATCAATCTAATCTGGTTAAAAACCTTGTGGTAAAGTTGGGAAAGAAGTCTTTGTATGTTTTTGTTTGATTTTGTTTTTATGAGACATACAGAAAACTAGAATAGCAAGTATTGTCTTAGAAGACTCATCCTTCCTTTTCTTAACAAGTAAAAGAAAATATTGTCTCAATTTTCCTCTAAATGTATGGATTATTTACGCTGAATTGATTTCCTAAACTAGCTATAATTAGTTTTAAAGGGATAATTTAAATAGAGCCACTAAGTATATAATTTCAACATTTTAATAATCCCTGATTAATTAAAAACTCAGGGATCATGGTTTCCTGGAACTTGTGGAGCTAAATGGCATATTATACTTCCTTTAATTTCAATTGATAAGACTTAGAAATGTCTTTCTTCAAAGAAGGACCTTATTCTTCTGAAAATCATTTGAGGCAAACATTTACTTCTGTCTGCAATCTATCATAAATAATATGGCTTGGCAATAAATGTGGGGCCAAATAGGAATGAATGTTTCATGTAGGATTTCTTGGAGAGAGGAACATAATTCATCAAGACTGTTTGTGTTTAATGCACAAAATGTAGAAAAAGTAATTGTTTCTTTTAGGGAAAATTTGGGTGATAGTTTCACAAGGGGACAACTCAATCTATTTTGAAGATATGTGCAAAGGGCATATCCTTGATCCACAAATCAGTTGGCTATCTTTGTTTCAGATTGAAATCACCTTATGACTTTAGTATTGGTGGTTCTTACATTTGGGCACGAATTTCACTCTCTTTTTCCCCTGAGTATTGTAAAATCACATTAAGCTAAGCAGCAAAGTGAGAACAGAGCAGCAGTTTAGGGCAGGGTCCCCCAATGTGGTCAGTAATAATCCCAAGTTATTACTGTAATAATTACAGTAACAATCCCCAGTTATTTACCTAGCCATTTATCAATCATTGATAAATGGAGATCAATGGTTGATAAATGGCTAGGTAAATAACTGGTCGATAAATGATAAAAAGTCATTTGATGACTTTTGATGAAAAAGATGATGAAAATTAGTAGATAAAAAATCAACTAATCTTTCTTCATCTTTTAAGAACTTCCCGAGGATTTGGGATAGATAAATCTTCTTGTTCGATGATGTTAAAGATTGACCACCTATTTTTATTCATATTCCTCCATAGAAATTCAGTGTTCCCCTCCAGAAGTGAGGAATGGCCAGTTTCGACCTAGACGAGCTCAATATGCATACAATGATGTAATTGAGACAACATGTAATGAAGGCTTTGTCCTTGAAGGCCAAGGAAAGATTTCCAAATGCACTGCAAGTGATTGGAATCCTCCTCCAGTCTGTAAACGTAAGTAACTTTTTCTATAAAGTTTCTTTCTAGTGCAGAAATTGCTTCATTATTTATGAATAATATTATTATAATTATGCTAGAGGAGGTGAGATAATTATGATGGTAGGAGAATAGTTTATTATAGTTATCAGTTACAGTATGTTTCTGTAATTTTTTCATTAAAAACAATCCTAAAGTCTTTTCTAATAATCATAAAAATAAGGAAAAACAAGATACAGATAGAAAAACGCTACAGTATAGAAAACTTGCTCCATGCTATCACTAACCAGTAATTCATTAGCCATCTGAGACTGTAAGGATTGAACTGAATCTTCAGGGGTCTGATTAATTAATATCCATCCAAAAATAACCTATTTGACAAACTCTGGAAGGACGAAGGGTGATTGTTGAAGCTTCTGGCCATTTTCCTGCCTAGCAATCTACCAATGGTGCTACTTTGGAACAAAGATTTATCAGTCTTAGTTTAGAACAGGGGTGTCAAACTTGTGGCCCATGGACCAGATGCATCACATGCTAGCCCCATCCCTGCCCGGTTTAGCAAAGGGGGAAAAAGTCCCGATATGTCATGTGATGATGCTATTATGACACGTGTTTGAAAGTTTGAAAGCTTGCATTTTAAAGGAGCTGGCAGAGGTCATCTCAGAACCACTGCACCGTATCTTTCAAAAATTCTGGAGCACCGGGGAACTACCAGAGGACTGGAAAAGAGCTGATGTGGTTCCCATCTTCAAAAAAGGGGAAAAAAACAGACCCAGGAAACTACAGACTAATCAGCCTAACATCAATACCCGGGAAGATACTGGAAAAGATAATAAAAAAACAGATCTGCCAACCTCTAGAAACAAGTAAAGTAATAACTAGCAGTCAGCACAGATCTGTTAAAAACAGATCATGCCAACCAATCTTATTTCATTCTTCAACATAGTGACTAAATTAGTAGACCAGCAAAATACTGTGGACATGATATACTTAGATTTCAGCAAAACATTCGACAAAGTAGACCACAACCTACTTTTTGGTAAGCTAGAAAAAAGTGGGATAGATAGCACCACCATCAGATAGATTTGCAACTGGCTGACAAACCATACTCAACGAGTAGTCCTTAATGGGTCTAAGTCTACATGGAGGGAAGCAAGCAATGGGGTGCCACAAGGTTCCGTCTTAGGCCCAGTACTCTTCAATATCTTCATTAACAACATAGATGAGGGAATAGAAGGGAACCTACCAAATTTGCAGATGATACTAAGCTGGCAGGAATAGCTAACACCCAAGAAGATAGGCTCAAGATCCAGATGGATCTCGACACATTAGAATACTGGGCCATATTTAACAAAATGAGATTCAATGTAGAGAAAAGTGAAGTCCTACACTTGGGCAAGAAAAACCAAAATTACACATATAGACTGGGTGAAACCAGGCTCAATAGCAGTAACTGTGAGAGAGATCTTGGAGTCTTAGCGGACAACCAGCTAAATATGAGCCAGCAGTGTGAAGCAGCAGCCAAAAAAGCTAATGCAATCCTAAATTGCATTAACAGAGGGATACAATCGAGATCAAGTGAGGTACTAATACCACTCTATAAAGTCTTAGTAAGACCACACTTAGAGTACTACATTCAGTTTTGGTCACCACATTATAAAAAAGATGTTGATACTCTAGAAAAAGTGCAGAGAAGAGCAACCAGGATAATTAGGGGACTGGAGACAAAGGCATATGAAGAACAGTTACAGGAACTGGGCTTGGCTAGTCTAGTGAAGAGAAGGACCAGGGGAAACATGATGGAGGTCTTCCAATATTTGATGGGCTGCCACAGAGAGGAAGGGGTCAAGCTATTTTCTAAAGCACCTGTAGGCCAGACAAGGAATAATGGATGGGAACTGAACAAGGAGAGACTTAATCAGGAAATAAGGAGAAACTTTCTGACAGTGAGAACAATCAACCAATGGTACAGCTTGCCCTCAGAAATTGTTGGAGTGCCATCACTTGACACTTTCAAGAAGAGATTGGACTGCCATCTGTCAGAAATAGTGTAGTGTCTCCTGCTTGGGCACAGGGTTGGACTAGATGACCCCGTTCTTTCTGTGGCAGCCCCTCAAATATTCCAACTCTGATTATCTGTTATCTATTTATCTATTTATCTTCCCCTGGTCTAGAAGAAATGCTCAGGTCTCTTTCATTCCAGTTTGTAAGGGAATGCTATCACAAAGTGGCAAGTGTACTTTGAAGTATGCTGTGGAGTGTGCAAAACAACAATGCAGTAGAAAACTAGGGATATTCCTCTATAAGATGATAAGGAGGGCCAGAGAGGTAAAAGTAACTGCTACATTACCTGCTAACACACCGGTGAAATTCTTACACTTTTCAATGATAGGATGATCCTGGGAAATACAGAAGTCAATGGATCAGGTATTCATGAAACTGCCCTTTTCAGGTACATAAGCAGCCTGATGCCAGGTCTAAGCTTGACAAAACAAAGTGTAGCTTAGCTTTACAGAAAAAAAATTCTTCTAAAATTGGTTAGATGGCCCAAATTGAAATGGCTGAGGTCTGTAAGGGGCGTACATAAGTGCACCATCGTGCCTCCCGTCCCTGTCCTATTGTCCCCATTTATTTGTACCTATTTCCTGTATTCTTACTCATGTTTATACTTATACCTATTATCTTGTAAGCGATTGACAAACAAAATAAAATAAATAAAAATAAAAAGATAGCTAATAGTACCAAGGGAAAAGTGACGGTTCCTTATCTAGTGAAGCGTCACAGATAGACTGCATAGCACTTGGGGTACTAGAAGAAATTAGTAAATACCATTTTGATACAGAATGAGAAATGACAGGCAGAGCTGATTCTTGCAATGGGACAGAGGCAGATTGGGAACAATACTGTGTATTGATAGTCTCAATGAACTCTTAGGGGAGGCCTCTTTGCTCCAAGAGAAACAGAAAATGTAGATGAGCCTATAGGAACACATGCAGGGAAATTTGCTAGCACCTGAGCAGACCTACTTTTTTAAAAAAATAAATTTTATTACATGTTCACCTTTAAAAACAAATTCTAGATACATTTTTTTGCAGTTGTTTGTGCCATGTTATTCCATTCTCCTGTACATACATATATATACAATTACAATTACACTTTAACACTTCTACTTTTGCATTATATTTTCTTTCTGTTGTCTAACCAGATATACCATTTTTCCCAGGCCATATAGTATTCTTTTTCTTCCCTCTCCTGCAATTCCATTGTGAATTTATTCATTTCTGCGCAATCCATTACTTTTTTTTATAATCATGTCATCTGTGGGGGTACTATCTAATTTCCAATTTTGAGCATATAATATCCTAGCCGCTGTTAATGTATGCATCATTAAGCATTTGATATCTTTTGTATATTCACCTTTAGTTATCCCTAGTCGGAATGTTTCAGGTTTGGGTACTATCTTTAGGCATGTTATTTCCTGTAACCAGATCTTTATCTTATTCCAGAATTCCTTCACTTTTGGGCAGGTCCACCATGTGTGAAAGAATGTACCGCATTTCTTTTTACATTTCCAACATTCTGGATTTAAATTTGGATAAATTTTAGTCAATCTCGCCGGTGCCAGATGCCAACAATAAACATTTTGTACAAATTTTCTTTATATGAGGCTGCCAATGATAATTTATAATTTTTGATCCATAATCTTTCCCAATCTTCTAGTTGTATACTGTATCCAAATTTTTTCATCCAGGTAATCATTGTTGGTTTCACCGCCTCCTCTTCTCTGTCGAATTTTAAAAGATAATTATACATTTTAGTTATAAATGTTTCCTCTGGTCCTAATAATATTTTATCTAATTGTTGTGGCATTCTATCTATGAAAAAAATTTCTATATAATTTTTTGTATTTTGTTTGCAGCTGTAGATAATCTGTAGATAATCTATTGCTATCCCTTCTTCTTTTAATTTTTGGTTTGTCTTCAGGATCCCTTGATCATCTAATAATTGGTTATATCTAATCATTTTATTTATATCCAAAGTATTTGGGTAGATCATAGCTTCCATAGAATGTAATGTTTTTTCCTGATTCTATTCCAGATCTCTAATAGTGCCCTTCTTATTCAATGATTAAGGAAATGTGAACTTGTCTTATTTCTCTTCTGCCACATAACAGCATGCCAACCAATTTGTAGATCATGTCCTTCAAGAGTTAATAGCCTCTTATTTCTTAGATCCAAATTAATAGCCTCTTATTTCTTAGATCCAAATTAGTGCTGCTGCACCTCAATATCTATTCTCTTGCAATAATTTTAACCTTATGAGGGTTTTTTCCCTTCCCATATAAATGTAGTCACCACCCTATTTAATTCTGCCCCCCCCAAAATTATTTAATTTTATGGGAACCCTCTGAAATAGATGCAGCCACCTTGGTAATAGGTTCATTTTTATTGCTGCAATCTTTCCTACAAGGGATAGCTGTAATTTACCCCATATTTCTAAATCTTTTTTCATTTGACTAATTAATTTATCATAATTATCCTCTTTTAATGACAAGCATCTTGATATCAACCAAATACCTAAATATTTAATCTTATTCATAGTTTGTAGTTCTATTTCCTTTTCTAGTCCTCTCTTTTGATGGTCTGTCAAGTTTTTGACTAACATTTTAGTTATATTTTTGTTGCACTTGAGTCCTGCTACCATGCCAGATTCTTCTATTTCTTTTAATAGGATTTTCCCACTCTCATTTGGATTTTCTATGAAGAATACCATATTGTCCGCAAATGCTTGTATTTTGTATTCTTTCTTCTTTATTTTAGTTCCTATAATTTCCTCGTTCTTCCTAATTTGAGTTAACAAGATTTCTATTGCGAGTATAAAGATCAAGGGTGACATTGGACATCCATGTCTCATCCCTTTCACTATATTGAGTCTTTTGGTAAAATCACAATTAATCATTATGCTTGCTTTCTGACTAGAATAGATTTCTGCTACCATCTTTTTCAATTTTGGTCCAAATTTCATCTCTGTTATTTGCTCTGTTATCCATTACTGTCTTAATATTATTTCTAATTTGTCTTTTAGGGAGGAAGCCGTTTGATCTACATGTATTATTTTATTCAAAATTGTTTTCATTCTATCTGCCATTATTGTCATCAATATTTTATAATCAGCATCTAGCAGGGAGATTGGCCTGTAATTTTGAATTTGAGAATGGTACCTTCTTTCAGTATCAAAGTTATATACGATTCTGCCCACGATTTGGGTAATTTAGCTTCTAATAAAGCTTCGTTATATACCTCTAACATCAATGGTTCCATAGTTTCATACATGATCTTATCAAAATTCCCTGGGATCCCATCTGATCCTAGTATCTTGTTATTTTTTTGTTTATCAATGTCTCTTTTCATTTCTATCTGTGTTATTTCTTTATTTAATAATTTTCTATTCTCTTCTGACATTAATGGCAAGTTTTTCTCTTTTAGATACTCTTCCATCTTCCCCCCATCTATTTTATTCTTACTATATAATTTTTTGTACTAGTTTTGTATAATCCTTCTCCCCTCCCTCAGTTTGGCTTTGGGGATTCCCTTTATCATCTTGTAATATTTGTATTAATTTCTTTTCCCTTTCCTTCCTTAATTTGTAAACCAGCCATCTTCCTGGCTTGTTTGCTTGTTCAAAAAAATTCTGCCTAATTGATTTCATTTTTTTTGCATATTCTTCCTGATTTAGTTAATTTAGTTTGTGTTTAATCAAATCTCTTTCTTTTTTATTTTTATCATTTTGTGGTTTCTCCTGTAGGGCTTTTTCTATTCTTTTTAATTCTTCTTGTAATTCTTTTTTGTTTTTTCCTTTTTTCTTTATTTCTTTTGGCTATGTAAGCTATTTTTACTCCTCTTGTGTAGGCTTTAGCAGTGTCCCATAAATTTTGTAGGGTGGTTTCTTTGTTGTTATTTTCTCTTAAGAGGGGGTTCCATTTCTTTTTTAACAAGTTGTGTATATTGTTTTTCTTTTAAAATCTGTGTATCTAATCTCCATCTTCTGTTTTTTTTATTGTAACCTTTCCAAATTAGCTGGAGGGGATCATCCAAATCATACCTATTCTAGACAGCGATTGGTGTGGGTATGAATAAAATGTATATCTGATTTCTTCCCCATTTAATTCCCTCCAACTAACTCTTGAATTTAACTCATGGACCATATCAAAAAACGTTTTTGGTAATATTTTCCTCATATTTTTTTTTGCTACTTTTATAATCCCTATCAAGGTTCATCACTGCATTAAAATCCCCTACCAAACAAATATTTTCCTGTCCTGATTCTATTATTTTTTCATGAACTTTACCATAGAATTCTTTTTGATTTTCATTTGGGGCATAGATTGTTACTAGTAAAAATGTTTTTGTTGAATTTTAAATTCTATCATTAATAATCTTCCACTGTTGTCAGCATAAATTTGTGTTGCTTTTATTTTTTCTTTATTGTATACTGCGATCCCTTTTTTTTTCCTGGTCTGCCAATGAAACAAATAATTTCACCTATTTTTGTTTGTTCTAGATAGTTTTTGTTTTTTACTATGAGTTTCTTGGAGCTATATTATATCTGCCTTTTGTTTCTAAAGATTTGTGAAAGTTTGCCTCCTTTTTATTGGGGAATTTAGTCCATTGATGATTATGGATATTAATTTAATCTCATCTTCCATCCTATTGCCTGTAGGGTTGTTTTGGTCATCTGTTTGTTCTGTTTTCCCTCTGTATCCTTGTTCTGATTCTTTCTCCTTTGCCCTGATCTCTTCCTTCTTTATTTCTTTCTTCTTGTTCCAGTATTTTCCTCTGACTGTTGTTCCTTCTGGCTTCTGCTTTCTGACTCCTCCTTACTACCGATCTCTTCCTCTACTATCATCAATTCATCATAGAAGTCCTGTGTCTTCCCTAGACTATCTATTTTTATTTTCTTCTCTTGCCAGGTAATAAGCAAACCTTCCGGGATTAACCATCTAAATGGTATATTGTGTTTTATCAATCACGAGGTTAAGAATCGATAATCTTTCCTTTGTTCCCTTACACGCCTTAGAATTTGCTTCAACGTCTATATTTCTTTGCCATTATACACCATTGGTTCATCTCTCGTCGCGTTATAAACTTCATCCCTTATTGTCTTCTTGGTAAATCTAATATGTATTTCCCTCAGAACCTTATGTCTCCTGGCTTAGTTTGTGTGGACCTAATAAATTTCATTAATTTTCTTTTGGAGTTCTTGGGATTCCCTTTTCATAGTTACTGCTATCATTTCAGCCATAATCTTCCTCAGGTTCTCTTCTTTGTTTTCAGTGACGTTTTAGAAGTGCAGATAAAAGGCCACTCGCTCCATTTCTAAATTTATAATGGAGTCTTCCACATCTTTATTTATTGTTATTAATTTCCAATCTACCACTTCCAATTTCTTCTCTGTTTGTTCTGTTCTACTTTCTATCACCTTTATTTTTTGTTAATTTCTCTCAATTGTTTGTTGTATTTCACCTATTTTGCTGTCTAGTTTATGTATGTCACCTTTCATATCTACGTGATTTTGAGTTATAGATTCCTGCATTTTAGTCATTGTCTCCTGTATCTCCAGTGGAGTTGATTGTATCTTCTGCATATTGGATATATTTCCTGATTTTTCTGTGCTCAGCATAGACCTCTGTCCTGAAGGTGATGCTGTTGTCAAGATGGGATTCGATTGTGTCTTCTTTCCTGTCCTTAAAGTAGTTGCTGTTGTGGTAGTCATTCTTAATTTCTTATGTAAGTTTTCCTACTCTATCCTCCACTGTATATTTGGCTAATTTTTTTTACTCTCTAGCAATATTATAAACCACAAACTACTTAAACACTCTTGAAATCTGTGTTGTCCAAACACAGTCAATACTGACTTACCCAAAAGTGATAATTGGGAAATTAAACAGGGATCTGGATATTCTTTGCAATTCAGATGCCAATATAGATTTATATAAAATTGAACATTAAAAAAAAATCCTTAAAGAGGCAAGACAAAACAATCAAAGAAAAATAAATAAGCCAGAAGGTGGCCTAGTAATTAAGCTCCAGCAGAACCTTCCAAAAATGCTACACATTTCTTGCATAACTACCACTGAACACAAAATCTATAAATCAAAGGAATTTGCAAGTTTTCTCAAAACAAAGGATTCTAAATCACAATGTGATATGACCTCTCATATTATGGCAATATCATTCTCTGAATAGAATTTTCAGAGAAAGATACTCTGAAGTTTTTTGGGTGGGATATTTTTTGGTTCTGCTTAAATTTCTATCCTGCTTCAATATCTAGTTATTGAATCAAGCTTACCAAATTGTTTCGTGAAAAAAAGTAAATCTCTCTAGTACTAGCCTATAGTTATAGCCACTACGGTGTACTATGAGAGGTCCCTCAAATAACTTGAAAATTTTGGTAGGGGAAAAAAAACTCTAGAGGAAAGATCAATCTCTGGAGAAACCAGAAATTCTGCAATTCTCTCTGTTGAAAATCTCCTCAAAGATACTAGTGAGATTTTACATTCTCATCAGAGAACATAAAATACTTATTAAAATTGTATCTTGTGAAGCTGCCTGAAGTGTTCATAAAGATGGACTTAAACATTGTGTCCCCCAACTTCTACAGTGACTTTGAAACAATTCAGCATCATCCAGAAAATGGACCTCTAAATTCAAATACATTCCTGGCTAGACATTCTACCTCTTTCAGTATAAATCTGAATCAAATCATCTTCTGTTTCAAGGTTCCTGGAGGTTTTTTTTTTTGAGAGGCTACTGGGAAGTTGGAAGTTCTCCCAAACTGCACCCAAGTGCCACTTTTTGTCTTAAAACACCTAACTCTTTCCCCTGCCCAATAGGAAGTGAGTGGGCAGGGAAATGCAATATGCAACCAAAATCATATTTACTGGATTGTGAATTGTATTTCATAGGCTGCAATCTGCCATTCAATCTTTAGTAACAATGTGACATAGCACCACTTTACTTATCTAATGATATCCTTGTACCTGAAGGGAACATGTTTCAGGATCTTAAGCAGGGGTGGTATTCAAATTTCTTAACAACCGGTTCCGTGGGTGTGGCCTAATTTGTGGGTGTGGCTTGGTGGTCACATGGCTGACTGGGTGTGGCTTGCTGACTGGGCATGGCTTGATGGTCACATGACTGGCTGGGTGTGGCTTGTATGTAAATATTGTAAATATTTATATAAATATTGAATTTTTTTATTTTTTTAAAAAGAGCACCTTTTACCCAAAATCAGGCAAAGCAGGCAGGCAGATTGAATTGCTCGCAGAATCACAGATTCACTCAGAGATCTACCTTTTGGCAATCTTCTACCTGAGTCTGCACTGAAAAATAGAAGCTTCAATCCTAAGGAAGGTTCAGCTCTGCTTTTAAATTAGCTAGCTTTTAAATTAGCTAGAAAGCAAGAAATCCAACGATTTCCTGATTTCTACCTAATCTAAATCTCCCAGCACAGTTGATAGTCAGAACAGCTGATGGTCAGGAGGAAAAAAAGGAAAAATAGCAACTTACCAAAAATTAGGCAAAGGCACAACGCAGGCAAGTTGGATGGCACGCATGCCAGGTAAGGAGTGAGTGGGAGGGGAGGGGCCAGCCAGTAGCATGATTTGCCAGTTCTCCAAACTGTGCAGAATTGTAACAACTGGTTCTATAGAACCGGTCCAACCAAGTATAGTCCTACCCCTGATCTTAAGCTTAGAACTGGAAAGAGAAGAAAGGAGAAAAGGCTTAGAGAAAAAGCTCCACAAATTTTCTTGATGTCAAACTATTTTATTTTACTGGAAAGAGTCATTACTTAAAATATTATCTGAGGAAAGCATTTTCTTTTAGATCCAAAGCAATATAAGTTGTCCTCAGCTTGCTATTGATACAAACCTTGTTAAAAGTTCCTTGGTGATGAATATTATCAGAACTCTTGATCATTTAGTATTGTGGGATTCAGCAGACCAATCAAAAGGTTGCTGTATGAATGAAGTGTTTGAATATATCAAAAACCTAATCCCTCTGGAAGAGATGAAAACCACACTTGTACAAGTTTCATCAAAAGCAGTGCCTGTAGGCATCAACTGAATGTGTTCTTAGGAAGGGATTTGCTGCCTATATACCATTCTACTATAAATATTCACCACTACTAGTCACTAGTTAGCAGTGGCAAAACATTTCAAAAACAAAGAGGTACACGTTTAAACTAGAGTGCAGGAGAACATAAAACAGCTAATCACGAGAGACAGATTGGGTAGGGAGAAGCTTAGAGGTTTAATTTTAGAAATCTTAGTGATGCTAGGACCAAGATTACTGAGGAGAAGCCATTTATGCAGGAAAGCACATAAAATCCTGCACATTGGGATGAAGTATTGGAAGTATTGCAGCTCGCCTGCAAGGAAAGAATTGTTACTTTACCTGTGTCTCCAGGAAGGTTTTATTTTAGAAAAAGCTTTAAAAACTTACTTCTTTCTTATTTCTCACTTAATACTTTCATTAAATATATACTCTAGAGCCAGTTCTTTTATCATCGTGAAGGTGCCAATCTTGAAACCAGGTCACTTTGAGTTGTAGTAACATCTTAGATACAAAAGCCACCGGGCAATATGGAGCCAGTCACTCTCTCAACCCAATTCACCTCACAGGATGGTTGTGATAGAGAAAACAGAAGCTAGAAGTATAGCTATGTTTGCTGCCTTGACTCATTTATGAAAAGACAGGATGGAAATATAATAATAACAATAACAGTAAGAATCAAAATACTTGAATAAGTCACTGTGCAGTGATAAAAAGAGGATAGGAAGACGTTTAGTCTGATTTTACAGTATAAGATCGAAGATGTCAAATCAACATCTCTCCATTCTCTCACAGCTACCACAGATTGTAAGCAGAAGAAATAAAGGCCTTTTATTCCCCCTTCGCTCATTGTCACTCTCTGTTCTTTCTTTAGATCCAGGGCAGAAATCCCAACAACATTTAATAAGTTCATCTCTGATGCTAGCACAGACTAAAGCAAAGAAATTGAACTGAGAATATTCTGAATTTTGGGGGTGCCTTACTTTTTTTTATCCCTTTTTTCAGCAAAGGGCTGTGATTATGTCCGTATAGAAAATGGAAGAATGACTGACTATTTGGAATATTACAACCATTTCCAATACGGGAGGGACAAACAATTGACTTTCATTGTGATCATGGTTTTGTGCCTGCGAACCAGCAAACATGGCAAAGGGCTACATGCATCAATTCCCGCTATGTCCCAGAACCAAAGTGTTTCAGTAAGTAACTGTTTCCCTTTGCAGTAGATGTTGCCAAGTATAAACAGAACAGGCCAGGGAGATGCTATCCTGACCTTGCTTTAACCTTGAAGAAGTAGCATCCTATAGAGAGTTCAGCCTGTTCTCGGGTTGCTCTGCCTGCTAGGGTGATGCTTCCACTGATGTCTCTTCTCAAGGGACCCTAAAGGTTGTTTTGGAGCCCACAGTTTGCAAACCTTAAATGATAGAGGTAAAAGGTTAGTCTTTGATAAAATATAAACAGAAAAATAGGATTCTTCCTCATCAGCTTCTCTTCACACCTTGTCTTCTCTGTGAACTAGATATCATTTGTAGTATAAATTGCCTTCCAAGAACCATCAATGATGGAACTAAGTTGCTCTTTTTTGCTTTTAGAAATATGTGATCCATCTATACGTTTTGATCATGGTCGCATCAATTACCCTTACTACATATTAGAAGGTAACAACGTTACATTTGTTTGTGATAAGGGATATTCTCCTGCAAACCAACGATCAATAATTACTTGCACCAAAAAGGGGTGGTCACCTGCTCCAGAATGTATCCTGCCAGGTAAGCATTAGGAATGTCAGCTAAAATTGCCTGACCTGAAATTACTTATCATGCTTTGCTCTCTCTCTCTCTCTCTCTCTCTCTCTCTCTCTCTCTCTCTCTCTCTCTCTCTCTCGTGTTGAAAGTAGTATTTCACAATGGATTTATAATTGAGAGTTTGTGATAATTTAGCAGCAGAGATGATAAGAGATTCACATTTCCACAGGGAATTGTGCTGTGACTGGGGGTAAAGTTATGTATAGGTGTTTATTTATGTGCATATTGTTGTACCTATCATTTGCTTATTAAACTTAATGCCTTCTATTACTTAGGTGTATTGAATATTTGCAATACAAAGGTAACTTTTGATTTGAAGAAAAATATTGCAGATGAAGTTTGTTAACATTTAAAAATGGTTTTCATTATATTTATTATTTTTAAATTGAGAGTGATGTGTTTTGATGTGCAAAGGGGATTTAGGGTTTTCTCCAATGAAGATCTGAGGCCCAGCATCAATGGTATTGGGCAGTATACAAATATAAAAATAAATGAATAAATGGCAATTATTAAGGAACAGTAAAATAAAGAAAAGTAACATCAAAATTACATGATAATATCTTTTAATATATATTTTGCAACTAAAACAATTCACTGCATATGATCCATTTTTAAAATTTCAATAGGGTTCTGTATGATAGCATTTGCATAAAAATGATAGCATTTGCATAAAAAGAATTAGGTCTGTGCTCCAAATACTTTCACAATTGTATAATGCTTCAGAAGTTTTAAAATAGGACAATCCTCTAATTGTTGTCAGTGAAGTTGTATTGTGTCTAAAGATTGAATTGTGGCAACTGGACCAAACTTTGTTAATCTGAGACATTTAGTTGCTCATCCAAGCAACTTCATTAGTCAAAGCAAAATTAGTTAGGCAGAGAGAGGCATTGCAATGTAACAACTTCAGGGATTTCCCCCTAAAATGCATTGCAATATGTCAATGAAGACTCAATCATCCAGGCCAAAGGTGTCTAAAGGTTTGGCCTTCCTTTTCCATTAGTAGTTTAAACCTTTAGATACTTTTGGCTTGAATGACTGAGTCTTCATTGACAGTGAAGTTGTAACATAGCATTCTACTAACTTACATAACTTGTTCTGCTCTCACAAATATTGCAATGTATCATGTTATTTCTTTTATTGTACGTGTCGCTATGCATAGCTGAAATATATCCTTACAGATTTAGGGATTGAAAACCCCAATCCATATGTGATTTCCTTTGAGATGGGGCACTGTAACCCCATCTAGAATAGAATGTAGTGCTGGAGTTTTCCAAACTCTCCTTGACCATCCCCATCTTTCCAGGATTCAGCTATAATTTATTATTCTTCATTTATCCTTTCATGGCAATTTCAAGAGATCTTGCAAATTAATAAATTTGAGTGCCAACAGCACCTTAAAAGGATTAAACTGCAAATCTCTTGTTGTCGCCCATTAAACTCCAAAGGATTTGGACCAGGATAACAGGACGTTCAAAACACAAGTGAGAATCTTCAGCCCATGATCCACATGTAGCAATTCCAGTACAGACTCAGATCAGGCCACTAAAATATGGAATACATGTAGCTTATATAGCAGTATAATTCATTGTATATAATTAAAGGACAAATTAGATGCCTTTGGTTTCCATAAGAAAGACAGACATGAAACTGTCTAATCAGTTTCATTAATTTCCCCACTCAATCTGCCTATGAATTTTCCAACGTATTGTATGCAGCTTTTCTTAGCAGCCTCTTAGCCCATTTATTCATGATTTTGAAAGGAGCCAAGTTTCCTCTGGCTCCACTGGTTTCCCAGGTATTTTACAAAGAGTTCACATTTTATAAACGGAAGAAGCCACATTTTATACTTTCTTTTTCCATTAGCAGTTGAACGCACCTGTAAGACGATTTCTGTATCCCATGGATATTTTGAATCGCAGCAACAGAGTTTTCAGATCAATGCTAAAGCAAAATATAATTGTCATAATGGCTATTCAACATCAAAAGGAGAGACTCAGGCAGAGACACAGTGCCTTACAGAGGGCTGGAGCCCAGAGCCAGAATGTATCAGTAAGTAAATACAATTCCATTGGAAGATAGATTGAAACAAACTGGCATAGACAAAGTACATGGGATCTTATTCAGTGAAGAATAGCCTCATATCATAACCATTTGTAAATGTATCTCTTCAAGAAGTCTAACTATAGGCTTATAGTATAAATTATTATTTTTGTTCATTATTTGAAAAAAGTAACCTGCAACCTAAATATATATGTACACTTTTATTGTAAACATCAAATTTGCATTTTATTTCCTGTACTCCCAAGAGCTGATGCCATAAATATCTTATAGATGCAAACAGAAAACATATATTATGGAGTTTGCATTTACAGAGAGAGTCAAATGGCAAGAAAACTTGTTGAGCCATGTTCTCTACACAACATATAATAAGGACAAAATTCATTTCAGATTCAAAAGCAAAAACTGCTGAAAGACACAAAGTGATCACATAGCAACTGTTTGCAGTATAGGTAGCCACAATCTGAAAAACTATGTATATGTGTTCAGATGCTAGAATCATGAAAGGGTCAGTGAAACAGTCTGCAAGACCAAATGTGACCCAATGACCTGGTTAAAAACCAATTAACCATATTTGCCAAAATCACTAGCATGAACCAGTGAGAGCTTATTTATAGCAACTCATCATTTGCTTCATGCACATACCTATACCTAAGAGGTCATTCTTCAGTGAGAATTGTAGAGCTTACAACTTAGACTCATGAGAAAGGAACAGTGAGACACTAATAATATCCACTCTTTGATTCCACAGAGACATGCTTAAAACCACCTGGAGGTGAATTTATCTTCAACACAACTAAGTCTGTTTTCTTTCCTGGAGACAAACTTCACTATGAATGTAAAGAGGGGTTTCAAATCACAAACAATACCTTCGATGACACAGTAACGTGCACCGAGAAAGGATGGGAATTTACTCCTAGCTGTGTGTGTAAGTTAGTGAAACACCAGTATAATCATCCAATTGTCTAAATCAGTTCATCAAGAATATTTTCCTGATGATTTCTGTAATGTTGCATTTATACTTAGATATACTTAAAAGTATTGTAATCCTAAATTATTTTCCAGAAATTGGCTTTTCAAATAAAAACTAAAAAAAGTAGAATAATTAAATCATGTATTTAATTTTCTCCCATTTGTTCTTCCAGTAATTTCTAAATATTAGCTATAACTTTCTCAATAATCTATTTATCATATATTCACATAATATAAATATAAAGGATAAACATATCTCATTATAATCATCCATCCATAGTTTATGTCTGGGAGAGCTGGTTTAATGATATTGGACTAAATGCAGGGAAATCCAGTTTTAAGTCTTCCCCTCAATTCAGAAAGCAGCTGGGTGACCTTTGACAAATAAGCATCAAAAATAAAAAATAAAATTCCTTATCGCATTGTTCATTGACAGCTTTACTGTGTGACTAGGCAGGCACAGTGCAAAAACTGTGTTTTTAGTGTTGCAACAAGCAACACTAGGAAATATCCTAAGAAGGAAAACATCACCGATAATAACATGTCCTAATTTAATGATTTTAGGCATTGCCAAAACATGTCTGATTGAAACATAGTCTGATTTAATCTCTGATAATAGGTTAATTTACACATTTCTTTTCTATATAAATGCAATTGAATCCAATGTCCAAGATATCATTTTTATTGAATATTGCAAAGTTTAATATCTATTTAAATATTGTTAAAGTAGCTTTTTATTGTTTAGATAAAATGGGTATCTCAAATTCCTTATTTGACTGTATCTACTTGATGTTGATGTTTATTTTGATGGATATATATATGTACAAATCAAATTGACTTATTGAGAAATATTTTTTAAAGATTAATCACAAGATTGTTAGTTTCATAAGACTTGATAATCATAATAATTAGATGCTGTTAAAGCTGAAAATATTGAATTGTGGCAGTTTCAAAATGGTCCCACTTCTGGAATGGCAGCACACAGTCCCCCACTGTATAGGGAGGCCAAGGGGCAAAGCAGCTGGCTCTATTTCCCAAACACAAGGTTATCTGAAGCGGTGTGCAACAACTTTCACAACCATCTTTCCAAAGCAAAGTTAAATACTGGACTAAAATTGTCCAGGATTAAGCAGTGACTAAATACAACCTACTCCAAATGTAAGTCCTACCTTGATTTTTACACGTGTGCCCAATATAAGACCTACCCCAAAATAAGCCTTAAGGACTCCCCCACTCCACGGTACGCCGGTAAAAATTAAGCTAGGGTGGGGATGGTGGGGGGTGGAGCTGGCCTACTACTTAATTTTCAGACAGTTGCAGCCAGGCCTCACACACCCCAACACCTGCCTTGCCAGCCCATTTCTTCTGCAGTTGGCAAGGCCAGCGAGGTTTTCCAGAAGGCTTCTACAGCCAATAACAGAGCTCCCAATTGATCCAGAGCTCTTTTATCAACTGCAGAGGCCTTCAGGAAAGCCTTGTCAGCCACAGAAGAAGTTCCTGAAGGCTCCTGACAGCGAAAAGGAGGCTGAGGGTGACCCATGCAAGTGAGGATGACAACCCCTGAAAATAAAATCTGGTGACTTTTTTGGTGGAAAAAAATATATAAGACAGGGTCTTATTTTCAGGGAAACATGGAGTAGTAGAACTCATATTGCACTTAAGAAATATAAAATCATGTTTATTTTATATATAAACATAAGTGTCTCAAACTTTCTGGCAAGTAGTTTCATTCTGAAATAACCTTATTCTATTTTATTCAACATTTGTATAGCCGTAGTATGTAAGACTCCAGTTTTGGAAAATGGCACAATTAATCCAAGAGAGAACATATTTCAGCATAATATGGTGGTACGTTTTAACTGCAACGAAGGATTCACAAGAGTTGGCTCTGAATCTGCACAATGTTATCACTTTGGATGGTCTCCACAACCTCCAATATGTAAAGGTAAAAATAGGCAATTTAAGAATTCTTACTGTATTTGAGGCGGGAACAGGGAAATTAGGAGCAGATTTTTCTAAAAGTATGTTTTGTTTTCTAGAGGAAAGCTAATCAGTGGCCAGTAAACAGATTTCTCTTAGCAGGATGCATTGAATGGGACTCTCACATCTTCATTTATATATATGCAACATACAGCAGAACTGTATTCTTAAATTGTGAATAGAAAATGTTTATATGAATAGTAATATTGTTTTTCAGGTTTTTTATATATTTTTGAGGCAACAGGATTATTTCTTTTTGCTCTTTCCTTTCTAAATGGATTTCATCACTTGGAAACCTGACATTTATATTAATAGGACTTTTGAGTGTACTTTTAACATAACCAAGCACAAAAAGAAGTCAGATAGCAGAATTACAAATCTATTGTAATATTAAACCAACCACCTACTGTGTTTCCCCCAAAATAAGACAGGGTCTTATATTTTTTGGACTGGCAGAAAAGGCACCAGGTCTTAGTTTCTGAGAGGTCTTATATTTTTCCCTATTTTTCCCCAACTGGGAAAGTTGGGGGCAGAGAGCTTCCCCTCCTGCTTAGTGCCTCCATGGCTTCACTAAACAGCTGATCTGCACTGCTTTCAGTACCTGAACATCCTCCGCAAAACAGATGATCTGAACCTGCATGTCTTGTCTAAATAGCATTTTCCTGCCAAGCCTTCAGTGTTGCAATCCCTGGATATGCTGAAGGCTTGAGGGGGAGCCTTTTTAGTGATCGGCAGGAAAGTGGTCCTCCTTTTCTTAAGCTCAGCACAGACTGAGAAAAAGAGGCAATGGTGGGATGCTGCCAGTGTAACAACCAGTTCAGTGACCGTGCAATTCCCAGGACTGCAACGCTAAATGCTTGGCAGGAAAATGGGGAGGGAGGTTTTCCCACCTGTCCTCCTTTTCTCAGTCTGTGATGAGCTTAAGAAAAGGCTTTATGCATCTTTTTGAGAGTAAAGGAGGAAATGAGTAACAGATAACAACAGTAGACACAAAAATCTACTTATTTATGTTTTTAAAGTTATTTCTAATATATATTTTTGGACACCAGATCTATATTGACATTTTAAACAAACATTATCTACTACTGTTTCACTGCTTTGGTTCCTGAGGCTGTTGTAATAGTTGCAATAGATATAAAAATAATAATATTCAAGCATATCAGCCTGGGATTTGAGTAAACACTCAAAATAAAAGTGATATTCTCTTTTTTCTAGAAAATGTTAAACCTTGTCCGGCATTACCCATCATTTCACATGGCAGAGTTACTGGTGAATCTAAAGCAGTATTTCAGCATGGTGATCTATTGGAAGTTCATTGTGAGATCTCATTTGCACTATATGGATCAAAAATCATAGAGTGTGTGGATGGTGAATGGGCACCCTTACCCTCATGCGTAGGTAAGCAGCAGCTGCCTGAAAAATGTGTTCACAAAAAGAAATATGAGCAGACAGACTTGTAAATGTAACATGGTAGTTTCTTGCACTTATCTGGTGGAGGGGAGGGGGTTGTTGCATCGTGTGTAAACTGGAATCTTCCTTCATAACAGAGTCCAATACATTATTAGTAGAGAGTGGAAGGGGTGAGATTACTTTGCAGTGTTTAAGTAATAAAGTTATAGAGAAATCAATGTATTCTGATTTATCCTAATAATCTCATGAGTCATGAATATATTCCTGTGCTTAGTGCTAATACCTGAGTCTTTGTTGCTTGCAACAGGAAGTAAAAATTGAGAACTGTCCTTCTCTTTGTAGCATTTCCATGGCTCCATCAGAACAAATGGTAGAATAAGACATTGCTAGAGATAACATATTCGGAAAATTTGGAACAAAGTATTGGAAATAAAATTAATGTGAGCTTAACGTAGCTTCTGTAAATGGTTCACCAATTCATGTTAAAAATACCATTACAGGTTTTGAGACTTGCAAATTTTGCAATATTGCAAATTAAATAATAACTTGACAAAAAATTGCAGCAAGTAATTCAAATACTTAGCAATTAAAATATTTAAGTCATGGTAATCAAGTACAAATTGAGAGTTAGCTGGAATGTGGATGTTCCTAGGTATTTGCCTCCTTCGTTTGACCAGAACTTTCTGTCAGAGATATTAAAGGCCTTTAACAGAACTGAAAAAAAATGAAAACAGTCTCTATTTTATTTTTATTGATTGATTGATTGATAATGGAGTTACAATGGGTATAGGAAACAGAGGGGCAAATTGTTTGAAGAAGCTAAACTATTAATACCTTTATGTAATAATTCCTTTTTCGGTTGCTTTCAACAGAGGAAGTAAGAACTTGTGGATCACCTCCAACAATTAAAAATGGATTTTTTGTGAATGCTGAGTCATCCACATACAGGCATGGTGACACCATGGAATACAGATGCCAACAACAATCTATCATTATTGGGACCAACCCAGCCAAGTGCCTTCATGGGCAGTGGGAAATACCATCATGTGTTGGTAAGCTAGAGGCTGAACCTTCAGAAATGAATTTTAGGCCTGTCTTGGAATATATCAGTATTTATTATTGACATGATTGCTCCGAAATATGACTCAGTGGAATAACAATGGGAATTGCTGCTAGGAGGTATAGGTTAGATTGAATTGGTTTATGCCAGTATGGTTCATAGGCATCTTATTTTTCCTGTCTGATCCCGATTTAAAGGGGATTTTCACAGGGTCTATGAAAAAGAAAGATTTTAGTGTTTCCGAAAATGATTCAATGCCAAATATAATCCTGGTGGGATTATGTCTTTACCCTTAGACAAGAAAAATCAAATGAATAGATATAGAATAGGTGGCATGTAGCTCAACAGCAGTAACTTTAAGAGGGATCTAGGAGTCTCAGTGGACAACTACTTAAATATGAGCCAGAAGTGTGCTGCAGCTGCCAAAAAAGCCAATGAAGTTCTAGGCTATATCAACAGAGGAATATTATCAAGGTCACATGAAGTATTGCTACTGCTTTATACTGCTTTGGTAAGACCACATTTGGAATACTGCATCCAGTTTTGTTACCATGATAAAAAAAAGATGTTGAGACTCTAAAAATGATGTAGAAAAGAGTAGCAAAAATGATTAGGGGGCTGAAGGTTAAAACATATGATGAACGGATGCAGGAACTGGCCATGTCTAATCTAACAAAGAGAAGGACTAGGATTGACATGACAGGAGTGTCCCAATATTTGAGGTACTGTCATAGAAAAGAGGAGTCAACCTATATTTTTCATTTTTTTTAGTGAACAGTTTTCAAGACAGTCTACCATAGATTAAGATTCCTGTGTTCCTCACAACAGGGGAGATCTATAACTGGTAGCCTTGAAATTGAGAGTGGGAACAGAAAGGAAAGGGATACGATTATCCAGGTTTATTGATTTATTGGTTTGTTTGTTTATCAATCCAACCTGTATGCCACCCACCTCATTAAAGGCAACTCTCTGCCTTATCTATGTTTAATTTGAGGAGCACATCAAATCTAATGTCCTGTATAGCAGAGTAGAAAGAGATGTCTATCATCTGTCAATCAGAGTAGATAACAGGGTCTCCCCAAGCATGTGCATCCTCCTGGCCCCGCCACAGCTGGCCAGGAGGTTATGAGAGGAGAAGGAGGGGGAGGAGGAGGATGATTGCTCGAAGGGAAGCCTCTGCTGCAACTGGCGATCATTTCTCAGCCAGCCTGGATTTCCAAAATGAAGAAAGAAAAGGAATAGCCAACAGCCTGAAAGAGAGCTTGCTGGCTTGGCCCAGCCATGGCTTTCCCACACACACACACACACACACACACACAGAGCGGGACAGAGAGACATAGACACACACAGAGTGATACACAGAGAGAGGGGGGAGAGAGGGGAAGATAGGGATGGGAGAGAGAGAGACATACAGAGAGAAATATAGAGGGGGAGCAAGAGACACACAGAGAGATACAGAGAGGGCGGAGAGAGATAGAAAGGGGAAAATAGGGAGAGGGACAGAGAGAGAGAGAGACACAGAGATACAGTGAGGAGGGGAGAATGATACAGAGAGAGTGGGGAGAGAGAAAGGGGAAGAAAGGGAGAGAGAGGGAGAGATACAGAGAAGGAGTGGGAGAGAGACAGAGAAGGAGAGGGGCAGAGAGATACAGAGAGGGGGGAGAGATAGACATAGACAGAACTAGAGAGAATGGTTTTGTGATTGAGTAGGCTTGGCTAGGTGGTCATGTGACTGGGTGAGAATGAGTGACATCAAGTTGGTCATGCCCACCCAGATTTTGTGGCTCCCTGTGTTTTTTTTTCCCCCTGAGGGAAAGTGGTCCCAATAGCTCTTTGAGTGTTTAAGATTGCAGAGCCCTGATCTAGAAGAAGAAGAATGGAGTATATAAATAAAGAAAAGAATAATGGATGTATTATATAAATACTTACGTGACAATTTTTGAATTGTTAGTTAACCCACAAAGTTGTACACGTCCATGGTATGCAGACTTTCAACCAACTGTTCAGACTACAAAGCCGTTTAAGACCGACCAGTTTGCAAACTATCGCTGTGGTTCCAATCTGCATCAAACAAAATGTGTTAATGGATTATGGTTTCCTGTGCCACGGTGTAAAGGTATGGTTTGCATGCTATGTACAAGTTTATAGTTTCTTCAATAGGATGCCGTTAATCATCTCTAAAAAATAAAAGTGGGACACACCTGAGGACAGTCTTCCTACATAACATCTTTTGATGGCACACAGTTTCTTCTGAAAAGCTTCTTTATAATCCCATGAACTGTGCATGCTTTGTCTAATCTGATGCTGCAGTGAGACAGTGAATGTATCCATTTCAAAATAAAAGTTCATTTTGCAATGTAGAAAAAATCCTCAACAATCCAAGGATAAAAGGAAATACACATTAGTCTTAAAATCAGTTGGTTTCTTCCTTAGCAGCCATTTTGTTTCCTTTACAGCAGCCACTCCACCTCAGTTGTAGCACACAGATTCCTAGCCTGCATTGGACAGCATACTTTTGCCCATTTTTCCTCATTAGTCAAATTCAATGATAAAATTTCATTTCTCACATCACAAAAGTTCTTTGCTTTGAGTCTTTCATGTCTTAGGCAACCTAAGAGAATTTACACAGAACAAAAGCATGCAAATCTAGTACGGAATTCATCTTTGACTTTTGGTACTTGCATGGAGACATCCATACAGGTTTGTTGGCACAGTAAAAAAAAATTCACTGGAAGAAGTTTCAGAATTTCTGCTGCTTAAGAGGACCATCAGATCATTACATCGCTCCTAGTTAATTCCAACATATCTTCATTCAAGAAAAATTATTCACTTTTTTCTATTTATTTATACATATATTGTTGGAAAATAATACATACAGTATATTCTGTCCTTCCATAAATCTTTCCAAGTCAGTTAATTTACAATAAATGTAAAAAAAAACCCTATAAATTGATAAGAAATATATTGAAATAAAATGTAACTATTTTAATATTCAGGTTACAAGGCATGTTTTCATTCCTTTCCAAAATTGTGGGAATCTGGGAGGCATCCTAACTACATTTGCATTAATTAAATGTTATTTTTGTTCAGTTCGTAGATAAGCAAACATTGTGGTAAATGATAAACTTTGTCTGGATTAGATAAATGATTTCAACTGTTTACCTGTGTTTTTGCTAACTGGTGGCCTTTCCTCATACTCCAGTTCAATATCAGCTATCTAATTTATTATCAATCCTGCAACTACTTTTGCAAAGGGCAATACAGTTAAATTTTACTAGTGTATAAATGTCATTGCTGCAAAGCTTTGATGGCTCCTTCTTCTTCACCAATTGTGGCCTTAAAGTAAAACGATCTTGCAACAGTGACGTACATTGCTATTTTATATAATTACCAAGTTTCCCCAAAAATACGACCTACCCCAAAAATGAGCCCTAGCCTGATTTTCATGACTGTGCCTAATATAAGTCCTCCCCCCCCCCAAAAAAAAATAAGCCCTAGTTAAGCCCTGCCCACCAACTGGTTATACGAGGTGGGATGAGGTACATGCATAAAAATCAAGCTAGGGCAGGAATGGGGGTGGAGCTACCCCATGCACCCTGCACCCACTTACATTAGGACCGCTACAGCCAAGCCTCCCATGCCCTGACAAATGTGGCACCATTGCCCCACTTCTTCTGCACCTGCTTGTGGCTGCTCGTGTCTGGATTCCATGTGGTACATCATACTGGTGCTGCCAGTTACGGTAGAATGCCGCAAGGCTTGTCATAACAGTGTTGCTGCTCGCAGCAGGATGCCTCATGCCATGTTGCACTGGTGCTACCACTCGCAACTGCAATGGCATGATGTGCTTCGCAGCCTTCCACTGTGAGCAGTGGCACCAGCACAATGAGCCATGCAGCATCTTGCCGCAAGCAGCCAAAGAAGTCAGGCAGCAGTGCAACAGGTGTTAGGAATGGGAAGCCAAGCTGTGATGGTCCTAAGGTAAGCGAGTAAGGCATCCCTCAAAAATAAAATCTGATGTTTATTTTGGGGCCTGAAAGAAAATAAGACCGGGTCTTATTTTTGGAGAAACACAGTAGGTTGTTGTTCTAATTGTAACTGTTGGATTGGTTTTGATCTTATATGTCTTTTACTGTAATTGTTTTATGAGTACCATTGAGAGTTTCATGATTGCAGTAAAGTTCCAGTGTGATTAGCAGGGAACAAATGGCCCTTTTATGAGAGTTTTCTGGTAAAATGTTTAACAATGAATTATGAGTACTAGGTAACAGCAAAGGGTAAGAATTGGAAGAAACAGACATCTTGGTTTCAATTTGGGTCCTGAAATATTAGTTTGTGGAAAAACAGACTGGAGGACAGGAACACAAATGTGAGAGCAGATAGCAGAAAAGAATGATTGAGAGAAAGAACGATAAAAAGATTTGCTATAGTCTGGTAGGAAATTATATCTATAAGTGTTTTTGCTGTTGTTGTTTGTTCCCCAGTTGGTCAGGCCTGGCATTCTGTATCATTGTGGAAACAGAAATCTATGTAGCAACAACTGGAGACCTAATCTGAGCATACTGTTAGGTGCTAAATCTTGGAGAAGATTTTTGGAGGCTGAGGTGATTAGTCAAGGATTTGACATAAAAGCCTCCTAAGAAAATACTTAGGATTCATCTTCTTTGGATAAAGTAGAAATGAGATAATTTTCAGCTCTAATCCTAAACAAATTCTAATTATAAGCTGTTTTGTTAAAGGAACCTGCCCTCCACCACCTCAGCTTCCCAATGCCATAAATGTAGCTGAAATGAGAATCTACAAGACCGAAGAAGAAATTAGCTTCAAGTGTCAAGAAAATTTTCTTCTTCGTGGCCCACAAAAAATAAAGTGTGAAGCTGGAAAATGGCGAACACCTCCACGCTGTCTTGGTTTGTATGCTTGGTTTTGCCTTTGTTTTAAATAAACTGGATATTACAGATAAAGTGTAAGAAGCAAAAAGGTCAGGAGAACATTCAGAGCATGACTGATGGAATTCTTCACAGCCATTTGTCCACAGTGGCTTTTCTGTGTATGCATGTGCTCTATTCTAAGATACTAATCAGGTTCTTTGCACATTGTACATGTTGCCTCTGTCTTTCTCTGAAAGTCAGATCAGGGTTGGTACATGAATGCTAAAACTATTTCTCTCTGTTTCTGCTTCTCCCTGTGTCTGTATATGGTGGCAAGCCTAGGGGCTGTATATGCTGTATATCAGGGGTGTCAAACTCGTGGCCTGAGGGCTGGATGCATCATGCGCTGGCCACGCCCACCCCCATTTTAGCAAAGAGGGGGGAAAGTCACTATACGTCATGTGATGACAACATGATCACGTGAGTTTGACACCCCTGCTGTATATACTCCATTATGGATCACATGAACAAGAGAGAGAAGCTTAGGATGGATTGATTGGCAGTATCTTGAGTCTTTCACATCTACTTCTTCACTTGCGGCTTCTTTTTTTGCATAAAGATTTTTTTTCTTAACCATGTTTTATTAAAAGAGATTTGCTATACAGATGCAATAGAAATGTCTTTATGATGTTTTATTTCTTTCATTAACAAACCTTCCTGTGTTTTCTGTTTCTAGATTTACGATGTAAACCTCCTCCTGAAATTGACAATGGTATAATAGGAATTGAGAACCGCACAATGTTTCTTCCTGGTGAAATTGTGGAGTATCGTTGCTCTCCAGGTTTTGAACTTAGTCAGTTAAATCCTGTAAGATGTGAAAATTTGAAATGGTCTGAGCTACCTGTTTGCAAAGGTAAGAAATAGTACTTTTTTCTACTGAAATGCCAACACTGGGTTTGAATTCTAAAAAAGACTTATCCATGCATTTTTTTCATTCTTATGCTGATATTAGAAATGGGACAAGGAAGATGCATAAATGAGGAATTTGGGTTTTTTATATAAATATTGAGATTTCATAGGTCTTAAAATGTCACATGTATGGACTCAAGCATTAATCTCATGTATACTTTCAGAACTGTTCTTGTCAGAGCAGGGTTCTGACTTCAAAATCTCTCTTATTCACAATTTATAAAGGACTTAGAAAGTGTAATCTGGACATCATACAACTGCACCGTCCCTCTGTTGTTCAGGCTAAAAAAAAAACCTATTATTTTTCGAGGTGAACCTGCAAAATAAGTGTCACTACTTTAATAAATCAGCTCAAAAGATTACCTTTCCTAAAGGCCTCCACTCCAAAGAAGAGATGGTGAGTGTAGATAGTTTAGGCAAGTACTATGTGATAACAAAAAAGATGGAAAGCAAGTAAGCACAGCAGTGCACCCCCCCCCCTTTTTTTTTTTTTTTTGCCTGTCTGGGTCTAGTCTTCACTCTTCGAATCTACAGGAATCATTTCTCACTGGGTCTACCAGAAATACATACAATCTCTCAAAAGTTGCTCTTACAAGATAGGGTGGAGGGACAGTGGTGGGATTCAATTTTTTTTATTGCCGCTTCTGTGGGCATGGTTTGGTGGGCATGGCAGGGGAAGGATACTGTAAAATCTCCAGTCAGAGGTGGTATTTGCTGGTTCTCTGAACGACTCAAAATTTCCGCTACCAGTTCTACAGAACTGGTCAGAACCTGCTGAATACCACCTCTGGCTTGGGAGCTCTGAGGCATTCATTTTTGGTTGGCTTGAATGCAAAATTGGTAGTTAGAGAAGATTGCAGTTACGGAACTAAAGGTGACAAAGGCTGGAACATGTCATGCTAATGTGCGTGTTTATGTGCGTGTGTGCACACATACACGCTTGTATAAGATTTTACATAAAGGAAAAGACAAACCTAAAAGAAGGTAAGAATAATAGGTCCAAGAAAAGGAAGAAAACAACCCCTAAAGTTATAAAATATTATGACTTATTTTCAGGGGTGGGATTCAAATTTTTTAACAACCGGTTCTGTGGGCATGGCTTAGGTGGTGGGCGTGGCTTGGTGGTCATGTTATTGGCTGGGCATGGCCAACTCAATATCACTCACATTGAGGCACGCATCTCCTCACCTGGCCTCTCATGACTGTGGGGGTGCTGCAACAGTCGTAAGTGTGAAAAATGGTCATAAGTCACTTTTTTCAGTGCCATTGTAACTTTGAATGGTCACTCCACACAAGAAAAGTACCAGCAAAGGAAGGAAAAAAAAACTCAAGAGAAGTTCCTGAGACAGGAAGTCTAGTCCTGCCAAGAATGTAATAAGGGTTAACGGAGAGGCAGTTTCTGTAAGCAACACCAGAATGTTTCCTTCCTGCCTTCCTTACAGGATTAGGACAGTAATTTCTTCTAACAACCGGTTCTCCGAACTGCTTAGAATGTTAACAACTGGTTGTAGTGAATAGGTGTGAACTGGTAGAATCCCACCCATGCTTATTTTATTTTATAACAGCTTAGTTTTGTCATTTCTACTAGTTTTGTCTTCTAATGACCCATTCTTCCATGGTGGAAATTTCAGTGCTCTTCCAACTTTGTGCATATAATAATTATCATACACAAAAGTAATCTTTTTAAAGTCTTTTCTGATTCAGTATACATCATTCCTAATTTAAACGTATTATGGGGTTTTTCCAATATTAATCTTTAAAATTGTTTGTAATCACTGTATGTTTTTATATTCAAAATTTCTTAGCTTTTTCACAAGTCCACCACACATAATAAAATGTTTCCTCGTGTTTTTCACATTTCCAACATTGATTTGATATGTATATTTATTTATATTTTTATTATTGAATTTCTATGGTTGCCCATCTTAGTCAATGACTGGGAAATGTACCAGAGAAACTAGCAGACAGACTGATTGACTGAATTGAAAGTCTCTTTTGTCAGCCTCATGTCTGTTAAGAGTCTCTAACTGAGTTTTGGAACATGTTTTCTTCCAAAGCTCCTGGTGCTCTACTTTAGAGGTGCTGGCAACATCCCTTTCGGATTGTGCTGTTTGCATGAATGTAAACTCTGTACACTCTGCCAATTGTATCTTAAAGATGAGAGATTGTTGTGGTTAGCCAGCAGCAGGTGCGGACGGTTGAGGAAAGCGAGGACTCAGATGAGGGACCAGGACCATTAGGGAGTGGGCTGCTGCCTTCAGAGATTGTGGGGGCTGGCAGCAGCGATGAGGAGATTCCCGAGGAGCCTGTGCCAAGTGCACATGCGCTCAAGATTGCTTGGAGGAAAGAACAGTTACAACAGCATGGGCGACTCGGGAGTAAGGCTGCAAGGTAATGGCCCCTCCTTCAAGTAGATAAAAGGCAGCTGTGCAGCGAACATTCTTTGTATGAAGCAAAGACACTTTGAAACTCAGCCTTGGACATTACAGTTGGTATTTGAAAACTCTTGTGTTATAAACTATTTCTAATCTGTTGTTTTTTAGCAGATTGAAAAAGCTTGGCAAGGCTCTTTGTTGTCAGAGCTAATTAGTTGGAAGCAGCCTTCTATCTGTGAAGAAACAGAATTCATAGATGAAACATGAAAAGGTTGTGGTGCTGCTTTTGTCTTGTGTTTGCTCTCTTGGAAACAGGTTTTGGTCAGAACAGAGATATTGTCAAGAACATAGTATATTTTTAATATTAAAGCTATATTCTTTAAAAACGATAACATAATGAAATTAAAGGAACATTCCAGAAAGTTATCTCCATAGCAGCTTTTTTCTGATTTCAACTGCAAAGCTTATATCGAGTGACTGATAAGACTTTCAATTTTTTTTTTTTGTTAAAAAACTTATCCAGGTGCCTGTCCAGTTTTTCAGTTGTATAACAGGGCTTTAATAACCTTATATAGGGCCGTTCACCCTATATACTGTATTTATAGGATGAATGACCTTACGAAAAGTACAGTGCAGTGGACACCTCTTATTGTTTCTGTCTTATTAGCAACTCATGAGCAGAGATGATAATGGAATTTTAGCTACCTGCCTTGCAGTAATGCAGAGGGAAAGATATTATATCTAGATTTAAATAATGCCTTTCTCACCTTAGGGAAGTTCAGAGTGTGTAAATGTTATTTATAAATGCTTGATTTTAACCTGACAGGTATATTAGTAGTTAAGTCCATTCTTGACTGGATTAGAATTAGAATTAGAATTCTTTTATTGGCCAAGTGTGATTGGACACACAAGGAATTTGTCTTGGTGCAAATGCTCTGAGTATACATAAAAGAAAAGATACATTCATCAAGAATCATAAGGTACAACACTTAGTCATAGGGTACAATAAGCAATCAAATCATACTAGGAAACAATCAATATAAATCGGAAGGATACAATCGACCAAGTCACAAGTGGGAGGGGATGGGTGATAAGGAGTGATGAGAAGATTAATAGTAATAGTAGTGCAGACTTTGTAAATAGTTGGACAGTGTTGAGGAAATTATTTCTTTAGCAGAGTGATGGTGTTGGGAAAAAACTGTTCTTGTGTCTAGTTGTTCTGGTGTGCAGTGCTCTATAGCATCATTTTGAGGGAAGGAGTTGAAAGAGTTTATGTCCAGGATGTGAGGGGTCTGTAAATATTTTCACAGCCCTCTTTTTGACTTGTACAGTATACAGGTCCTCGTTTGAAGGCAGGTTGGTAGTAACTGATTAGTACATAAATAGAGAATAGATAAGGCTAACTTTGATGATCAAAGAATTGAGTATTTTCTAAGAGTATGATTATCACCCATGAGTATTCAGAAATATATGCATAATTATTTTGAGTTACGGCTGTAGTGACAGAGCTGAAAAGACAAAAGGCTGGAAATCTTAAACTCAAGACCTGATTCTTGTTATTGGGAAGTAAACAGAAAAATAGTAAAGGTTAAACAATGAAATAGATTCTAACACCTTCTCCTATCCCTGTCTACTGAGAATGTGACTATAGAATTCAACAGCCCATCCACCACCACCTTGGGAGATTAATCTTACAAGGCAGCAAAAACACAAATGTGCAAAAAAGTTATCTTCACCTTTAAATAATTCCAATGGCAACGTCCCCACTAAAAGAAATATAAAGTTGCTAAAATTTCAACAGTATTTGAAATGGCTCTCCTATAAACAGGGGTGGGATTCAAATTTTTTAACAACCGGTTCTGTGGGCGTGGCTAAGTTGGTGGGTGTGGCTTGGTGGTCACGTTATTGGCTGGGCTTGGCCAACTCAATATCACTCACATTGAGGCACGCATCTCCTCACCTGGCCTCTCATGACTGTGGGGATGCTGCAACAGTCGTAAGTGTGAAAAATGGTCATACGTCACTTTTTTCAGTGCCATTGGAACCTTGAATGGTCACTCCACACAAGCAAAGTACCAGCAAAGGAGGGGGAAAAAACTCCAGAGAAGTTCCTAAGACAGAAAGGCTAGTCCTGCCAAGAATGTAATAAGGGTTAATGGAGAGGCAGTTTCTGTAAGCAACACCAGAATGTTTCCTTTCTGCCTTCCTTACAGGATTAGGCCAGTTATTTCTTCTAACAACCGGTTCTCCGAACTGCTTAGAATGTTAACAACTGGTTGTAGCAAATAGGTGCAAACTGGTAGAATCCCACCCCTGCCTATAAAATGAATTAAATGAACGACAGAAAGCTCTAGATTGGATAATATCAGTCTGTCCTTAATTTAGGGGAACTAGCCTATAAAAAGGTTCCAGATTACATTGAAACATACAGTTTATTGAGCACACTTGTAGAACAGGAATAAGAGAGATAATAAATCCACAGAGTATCAATAATTAAATTTAATAGATAATTCCTAGCTGGACTTCTTAATTTTTTGTCAGTATGACCTGGTGCTTGCTGGCTTTCCTCGATTGTTTTTAAAAGCCTTTTGTACATTTGCTTCCATCAGGGCCTCAATGGGACATAACATCTATCTTCAGTTTAATGATCATTCAGAACCGGGCTCCTGGTTTCCTCTTTTGAAGATAATTAAAGAAAAACTTTTTAAAGTGATTTAATACTTATTTTAATAATTTATATAGTTGACTATCTCACAAAAGTGCCTCTAAGCAATGAACAGAGTTAAAACTAAAACACAAACACTATGAAAATCAAACATATGTGCACAGTCTAAAAAACACTCTACTTCTAATTCAAAGTATAGAACTAATTTGAAGTAAAGTATAAATCAATCAGCAGGTTTCTATTAATTTGCTTTTAGAATGTAGTTTTAATAAATCCTGAAATACTTCAAAACCCTTTGTGTGGTTTCTCTTTGAGAAAATCAGGGCAGAGAAGCAGTTATGCAAATCTAAAACCAAACTTTAATCAATTTCTTCAGCTTTTTTCCCTTGCTAAAGAAAATGCACAATAAATTATACTTAGATAATATTAATTTATGCTCTTCTGACTTAATCATATAGATTATCTCTCAAAATCTTCTGCGATATAGGTAGTCCTCAACTTACAACAGTTCATTTAGTGACTATTCAAAGTTACAACAGCACTGAAAAAAGTAACTTATGACCATTTTTCATACAACTGTTGCAGCATCCCCATGGTCCCATGATCAAAATTCAGATTCTTGGCAAATGGTTCAGATTTATGATGGTTGCAGTATCCTGGGCTCATGTGATCAGCTTTTGTGACCTCCTGACAAGCAAAGTCAATGGGGAAGCCAGATTCAATTATCAACTGTGTTACTTAGCTTACTTAGTTACTTAGCTTAACAGTAATTGTTTTCATAACAAATTCACTTAATAAGTGTGGCAAGAAAAATCGTAAAATGGGGCAAATTCACTTAACAAATGTTTCACTTAGCAACATCAATTTTCGGGTCAATTGTGATCATAACTCAAGGACTACCTATGTTTAGAATTTTATTTTTTTTAAATGCATTGGACTTCTGAAACAGACAGTCTCCTATGAATGAATTCTTTGCAAAGGTTAGGGTAAACTGAACAGGGCTCTTGCATCTTAGCTTTTTAAAACTGCTATTGATAATGATATGCTGATTTTTTACTATTTAAAGAAATAAATTGGCATAAATTGGCATAAATCGATTTGTACTGAAAGTTGTCTTTTCTTTTTCCAGAAAAGTCATGTGGTCCAGCCCCAGAAATTCCCAATGCTTCACTGGAGCAAGAAGATAGAGAACTGGAATATGATTCTGGAAAAATAATATATTATACATGCTATCATGGATTTGATACCAAAGAATCTACTAGAAAAACATGTACAAGAGGAAAATGGGTAGGATCTTTCACTTGTAAAGGTACAGTAATTTTATTTTTGATCTTCTCACAGTAATTGTTTTCAAAACAACGTTGTTGAAAAGTGATGCTTAAAGAAAGAGGCCCAACTTGCTGTCTTACTCTTTCAATCTATGCAGACTCAGACAAACAGGCATTTGTTGTTCCAGAGATTGAATGAAACTTTACATTATATGGGCAAAGAAGGCTAGATTAAATTAACCAATGGAAGCATTATTGGAACTGATCAACATCTGAACAATTTTGTAACTTTAGCTGGCCTAATGTTGATAATATATTTTGTCATAATTTATTTTTGGCCTATACTCTATCTCTCTTGAATCACTTCAGAAAATTGAAGTTTTGTATCCTCCATCTATTTAGATGCAACATGTCCCACACCCCATCCAGTTGAAAATGCTGAAATTGTTGAAAATACAATGAAGAAGTACCTGAATGGCGAGAAAATAAATTATCAGTGTAATGATGGTTTTGATATATCTGGATCAACTGCTGTAACATGTAGACAAAATAAGTGGTCACGCTTGCCAAGATGTGTAGGTAGGAATGTATGGTCTATATTTTTGCTGAGATTCGCAACATTCACATGGAAAGTACATTTTTTTAAAAATTCAAAAATGAAATATTATTAATCTGAACCATTCACTCCAACATGAGCTAATCCTGTATCATTGCTCTTAGTTTTTCTGATTGACAAATTGATACATCTATGGGCATTTTGATACACTCATTATTTTTCCACTCATCCCCAATTGCCCAACTTCCAACCCATAGGCCCCCATTCCCCCTCAGGTGGCCAGCAAAAAGGAGCAAAATATACCCTTTAACTAGTCAGGAAAAAAATTAAGTTACAACTTAATTGCAGGACTACTCTTCAGAATAATTATAAAGGATGGGGAGACTCTTGCCAATGGTAACTGGTATCTTGAGCTCTAGAGGGTGGAGACATTGAGGGTTGGGAGATAGAGTGATGCTGAACTTCTTCCAATGGGAAAGGTCTTCTTTTCTAGAAGAAAAGAAGAAATGTTTTGGTAGCATTTCCTCTGCTTCAGCATTTCCTAATCAGAGGGTGGAGGTGTCAGCCTAGATATCCAGTCTATGTGAGGTCATGAGGGATAGCTTTTAGATTAATGCAATTTTTATGTCTGAAAATAGTACTTATTGTTGCCCTGCCCACCTTGAATGATCAAGCTTGTTTGCTTATTTATTTTTCCTTCACTTCTACCCCATCACAATCTAGAGTCTGTTAGCTGATCATGTAGAATATAAAAACCAAATATCACATCCTCAGTATAATCAACTGTAAAAATAGTAAAGCAACAGAGCAGATTAAGTAACCTTTATATTAATCTGTTCTCTCACCCAAATCTGATGGTTTCTAAACATCAGCAAAGGTTATTGAGACCATCTCCCTCACAGCCTAGGGTAGAGGATTACAGTTGCATGCTCCATGATTGGATTGGATTGGAAGGGAAAAGTCCAGAATAGTTCATCATGCAGAGAGGTTTATTGGACAGCTTCTTTTCTGCATGTAGTTCATAGAAGGATTTAAATTTCTTCCAGTTTTCAATACAACATTTCAGAATTGCTCTAATACACAATTACCAACTATGTATCCACATTGTATTCTTCTTTAGCTTTTACAAACAAAATTAGAGGATACAGGTTCTTCCACCCTCCAAGTTAACAATCATCATATAAAAGAAGTTTCAGAGAAAATTATTTACACAAACACAACACTACCAATAATCTATGGCTGATGAAATATCATGACAGCATTGATTGAAAGCACATGGTTTCATTTCTTCAAGATGAGTAGAAACAAGTGCTGTAGGAGGAAGAGGAGCTTCCTCTGTCTGTAGCCTCACACTCTCCTCACCTCAAAGGGAAGCAGCCTCAAGCCTGCAGCATCACCCTTGTATTTTCTGTGTTATATGGTGTGTGTTGACAGGTTTGGTTTCAAAAGTGGGACTATGTTTTCAGACATTTGCTTTAGGAAAACCAAGTGCATTTTATTTGTATGGGACCATTTTTATTTCCATTTTAGATGTAAGATGTTCTTCTCCCCCTGAAATTCCAAATGGTCAGATTACTAGTGAAATAAAGGCAAAGTATTTGCCCCAGGAGAAGGTGTACTATCGATGCAACCCAGGTTATGCTCTTCTTGGAAGTCCTTTCATTACATGTTCGAAGAACCGTTGGACACAAACTCCACGTTGTGCAGGTATTATTACAGATCTTCACCATGTAGAACTGAAGTTAGAATTGGAAATGAATTTGCTTTTACTTCACTGGCTCTTTCGTGTTATTTTGAAAAAGTTCTGTCATATTGAAAAGGCTTTTTCAATATTTTATTGCTAGAATTGTAAAAATTAATGTCCCTGTTGAACTGTGAAAGTAGAATATATTTTCATTAACATTGCCACTCTTTTGCAAAATTTTGAATTTCTATTTATATAAATCTATTCAATTCATTTTATAACTAGAAATTTTTTCTCATTTGGAAGAGAATGTGTCTTTTGGAGCACAAACATGGATTTCTATTTCACAATTAGCCTCTCCTTCTCAATCCTATGATGCCATAGAACATAAAACTGGTTATCATTTTAAAAATCTCATATATATTACACATATTACTTATCTTAACTTCTCCATCTGTTTTCACTCTACCAAGATATGTAGATTGACCCATTTGCTTCATTTTTTCCATTTATTAATCATTTGTATTCTCTTTTCCCTTTCAGATTTAATTATTTGAGAGTTTCCTACATTGCTCCTCATTGCACCATTCACATATCTAACATTCATTCCAATCATTTACATTCTCAGCCAACATTGTGACTTCACCCATAAATGAAAGTATGTTCACATTCATGTCCCCAACCAATGCAGACCTCCCCATAAGTTTTATAAATATCATTATACTTTTATAAAGGAATATATAATTATGCAACACTGTGTGTGTATGTCACAAATCTATGTCTATCTTCCTGCTTAGTTAAGTGTTTCCTTGATTGTCATGGTTGCTTTCTCTCTAATACCTCTATTATCACATTCAGCAACCAACTTTCAACTCTACACAAAATATTCCATAGTTTTAAGCCTGTTCCTTTTATCATAAACTTTTCCTAAATCAAGAAACATATAATAGAATTTATATCTCACATCCAAACATTTCTTAATTTTAAGAAATTAAGAATGTCTTCATTGTTTTTCAGCTAAAGGACAATAATATTAATTGTATATCCCTTGCCCAACATAAAATCCTGCTGGCCTTCCCCAATTTTGCTCACTTTCACATTTTGTAAGTTTTTGGACTTCTCTCCCACGTACATTGACAGGAACAAATAATAAACTAACCTCCCTTTAGCTTTTCACTTACTCTTTTTTTAAAATAAAATTTTATTTGGGTTTTCACATATTCAAATACAAGTAAAACGTCTTTTTTGAAAATAGCATGGTCCCGGGTTGAACTTCTTTATACAGACACAAAACTCAATTTCATGATCCTTTTTGTGTTCTATTTCATATCTTATATTATTCTACATTTTCTATATAGTTTTTTCCCCTTTTAATTTTCTCAATTTTATTTTGATTATCTCATCTCAATTCAAATCATTATATTTATACTTTTGTCTGTTCTGTTTCAATTTCATATTATCTTTTCTCATTAAACAAATTTTCTCCTGTAGTTACTAATTGGAGTATGACACCTTTATATCTTTTAATTACATCCATTCAACTCTTATTTAAACTTCAATATATACCTTAAGGTTATGACCTTCAATGTAATACATAATACATAACTTCCAATCGAATTCTGCTTGGTACATTCTTATAACACACACTATATTCTTTAAAAAAAAGATTATAAATATATGTAATTATAAACCCTCATTCCATTCCAATTCAGTTCTATCATTAATAATCATTACAATCTTAACATCTTTAACACTTCTTTTCAATTAAATATCATACTTCCTTAAAGACACATATAATCTCCATAATTAATTTTGCCCTTGTTTCTCTTCACATATGTTTTGTAAATCATTAAATATTCATTTTGTTACATTTATTTATTAACAAGCATTCCACTGAATAGCTATTTTATCAAACATTTTAGTCATACGTTGTTTCATATTTTCTAAAATTATTTCTGTTTCTAATATAACAATACTATCTTATGTACCTTTGCAGAATCCCTTTTTCCATTAAATTTTCACCCATTATCTCTAAATAGGCCCTGTTTCTCTATATTTTGTTGCTGTCCTTTATATCTTCTTTTCCTTTCTTTCTTTCCTCTCATCTTCTCCCTCCCCTTTTTACCCCCTTGTCTTCCTACTTCTAATTCTCTCTTCTGCATTTCCCTCTTCTGTTGCTTTCTGATTTTATACTTATTTTTCACTCTATTTTATTTTTTTGGAGTTGTTTTTCCCAATCTTAAACTTTCCATTCTCTTTCCCCCCTTTCCTTCCCCGCCCCCACCTAAGATTACTTGTTCATTAAAGATGGCTTCTTCTTTGTCGCAATCTTCTTGTTCTGCAGGCATTTCTTGTTGTTTCTCATAATTCCAAATCTCCATTTCTAAAAACTGAAATACGAAGCCAAAAGAACCTCTCATTTCTTGTGCATCTTCTTTGTACTTTTTAAGTTCCATTTTCAGTTCTTTTAAAAGTGGAGCCATTTTAAACAGTTTTAAACAATCACCTGATTGATTTTAGTCGTTCAAATACGATAACCAAAAATCCAGAAATCATCAAGTAATTCAAATAGTCCCAAGTTATTTCTTCTTATTTCTTTTTCCACTTTCTCTTCCTGGGGTTTTTGTTGCGATATTTCAGTTAAAATGTATCTTTTGGAAGTCTTGTTATGATTTTGCTGTAACTTCTTTTTAATTCCAGGCAGTCTCCTCCCTTCCAGAACCTGCCCTTTTATTCTTTTTCTCTCCTTTCCTGTTTTCAAAAGCTTTTGATTATCCAGAAATCTTTATTATCTCTTTGACTTTTTATTTTCAGCATTAAATGCCTATTAATGTCAAAGTGGATTTTTTTCCAATTTCTTGCTTAAGTCTCTTAGCTGTCAGTATAGGAAAAGGAGAAAAAACCCCAAATCTTTTCCCTTTTCTCTCTCCTTCGCAGCTTAAAAATCTTCTTAGGGAACAATGTTATTGTTTTTTTAATAGTTTCAATTCCAGGGTAGCTTATTTGTTGCTTTTGCTGTTTGACCCGGTCAACCAAAACTTTCTCTTCTTATCTTCCTCCTGCACATTCTCTTCCGGTCAAGTTCTTCTTTGGGGTAGCCATTTCTGACCACCACTACAACCGCCTTCGGGAAAGGGAGTAATGGCAAGCTGAGGAGGAGAGATGCAGCTCTCCTCACCCCTGCAGGCAGTCTCCCCCCTCTTTACCACCTCTATGGGGTGGCTTAGCTCCGAAACCAGCTGGCACGGGGCGCTCCAGCGGCAAGCACGGATCGAAGCCTTGCAGAGCCAAGTCCCGCTTTTCACTTACTCTTACTATCTTTCCCTTTCCATGTGAGCAATAGCATCTTCTTCTAATTTAAGTTTAAAAATCCATGTGTAATAATTGCACAAATTTTCCACTCTTTCATAATTAACTTATTTTCCTCCAGGATACCAAGGTCTAGTCAAACACTGTAACCACTTATCACTGAAATTCTCCTGATGTAGCATCAAATTTGTCCACCCCTACCATTTTTCATCATTTACTGCCTTTTTATGACTTTTCCTTTGATGCTAATACCAGTAGCATTCAGTTCCATACCTTTCAATTCCATCCTTCAACCTATTATTTGCATTATAACTTAAATGATGGGAAGGAGGACATGGGTAATCATCTTCAGGGCCATGTGGGGGAATTTGTGAAACACCTGATGGGAAAAGTTGCTTGTATCTATTCTCAGTAGGAGACCAGACCAGTGGTGGTATTCAGCCAGTTCGCACATGTTCAAGTGAACTGGTAGGAAGGATTTGGCGTGGGTTGCCGAACCTGTAGTAACATATAGCTGGTCATGCCCCCGACCCGGTCATCCAGTCACTGCTCATTTGCTTGCCCCACCTTCCCGATGCTTGCTCGTCCGATGCTCGCCCCACTCGCCCCACCCAGTTACTCCTCTCCTCCTATGTGGCATGCTGGGTTCTCATGACTTGCCATTCTAGCCTTCCCATGTGATGCCTGTGACCCAACTGAGCAGCCTTGATCTGCCTATTGCTCACAGCCCCACCACCATTCCTGGATCTTGGTGGGTCCCCCACACCATTTCCAGGCTCAGCTGGTTGGCTTCCCCACCGGCATGGTCCCATCCTGGGCAGTGATGCTGGCTGGGGCCTAGTTAGCCGCCCCCGTATTGTCCCTGTCCGGCTTGCTTAGCCACCAGTGCCACGACTCCATCCCATGTGGCACTCGTGGCCTTGCAAGCTTCCCCCCACCACTGCCCCCAGCCTTCAGCTTGCCTGGCTTCCTGGTAGCAGAGCCAGGGTTGTTCCATTGTCACTCAGGTCCCCACCAGCCTGGATCTTGCCCCCTGCTTGGATTCTCCACAGCTGCTGGGCCTTGCCTGCTTGGTGCAGGTATGGAAGGGGCTGACCAGGGAGCACAACGCTATGCTGCCCACATCACCCTTTTGCCTGCTGCCCCTTCCCTCTCCTGCCCACTGACCTGTGCGCTTTGAGCGTTGGCTGCTGTGAGAATGCTGTGAGCGAGTCCTAATGCTGATGGCAGGGAAGGAAGATCCACACCAGGTTTGCTGCACTCAGCCAGAGGGCTGCTTGGGGGGGGGGGCATGGCAAGGCTTGGCTGCCTTTCGGGCCCAGCTTTGGCTTCCATGGGGCCTTCCATGTGGGAGGCCTGAGAGAGAAAATGCCTCCATCGAGGGTCGTCTGCTTGCCCATCCGCTGGCCAGGCTGGCCTAGAATTGGCATGTCTCCTTCTCGTGGGCTGATGCAGGACCCAAGGCACAGCAGAGGTAAAGCAGGTGGCAGCCAGAGCAGGCCCAAAAGGCAGTGAAGACTCTCCAGAGCAGATCTTTCTTCCCCGCCATCAGCCGTACCTTCCAGCCCATGGAGCTCTCACTGCTGTCACAGTAGTGGTCCGCACTCTGCCAAAATGCTCAGCCTGGCGAGGGAGGGGTGGCTGCCTTGGTGGATGCAGGCAGCATAGCCTCATGCTTCCTGGTTGTCCCCCCCACCCCATGCCTCCAGGCAGGCGAGCCCCAGCAACTGCTAAAGAATCCAGGCAGGGGATGAGATGTGGGTTGGCAGGGAGCTGAGTGCCAACGGCTCTGCCCTGGCTGGCTTGCCTTTTCCTCTTCCATCCTTTTAAAGGGGGAGGGGCATATTTCATGGAAGAGTAGGATTGCTCGGCTTGAAGAAGAATGGCAGGTTAAGAACGGCAGGGTGCTCGCCGGCGTAAGTGAGCACTAGGAGAAAGGGAGAGCGTGGCAACCTTTTCCCACCTTTCCGAGTATCCTCGATACTCTTCATTGCCCAAAGAGGCTGTAACTAAATACTCAAACAGATATAACACTAGAAATTGACAACTACTGCTGCTTGAGCAGTGGGCTAATAAGGGAGCTTGCTGGTGGGGTCATGTGCGGGAAGTTTGTGTGGAAAGACGATTGGGAAACCAAGGAAGCGATTAGCGGGAGTGAAGCGGTGGGATGGGGAGCGAGGCCGAGCATGCACAGCAGCTGGGGGGGTTTTGTGTAGGAGTGTGGACTTGGCTTCAGTTTCTGGCTTTGCTTCTTGCATCTTCCCTGCCACTCTTGTTTCTTGTCAGGCCGTATTAACCACCTCCTTTTTTTTGTGGTGCTTAATGGTGGGATAGGTAGAAGTTGAACAAATGAAGCTCCCCTGCCCCCCAACAACTGCCAAAACACTCGTTCGGCAAGGGAGGGGTGGCTGGCAGAGGGGCAATTCACGTGGAATAGCCTGGTGCTTCCTGTTCGCCCTTGCAGCATGCGAGCCCCAGCAGCTGCCAGAGAATCTGGGCAGGGGATGAGATGCGGGCTGGCAGGGAACCGAGTGCCGACAGCTCTGCCCTGGCTGGCTTGCCTTTCCTTCTGCCACCAGCTGCGGGAGGAAGGTAAGGTTTCAGGCAGTCGGTAACGCCAAACTGCTCCCTAGCTCAGAGCTGCCGGCGGCGGGGGGGCTGAGGCTGCAGCACATGCCTCACTTGAAATTCCCAACCCTTTCCTTTCCCCAAAAGCGGGAGGGGAGGAAGTCCCGCCCATGGCCCCTTTGTTGGACCCAGAAGCCTTGTCTGACGGCTTTTCCAGGCAACACAGGACTGGAGACTGACCAGGAAGAACCCTCGTAAGGAATGACACTGCCGGGCACTTGGAAAAGTGTGTGTGTCTGTGTGTTTGTTTCAGGTGGATCTCCTCTCCTAGCTTTAGAAGGAGAGGGAAGGAGAAAGGGAAGGGATAGAAAGAGAGAGGGAAAGAGAGAGAAAGAGAAAGAGACAGGGAAAGAGAGAGAAAGAGATGAAAGAAAAGAAAGAAAAGGGGGAAAAAAGGGAGAAAGAAAGATAAAGGAAAAAAAGGATAGACAAAGAAAGAAGGATGGAAGGAAGGGAGAGAAAGAAAGAGAAAGAGCAAGCTGGAGGGAGGGAGGGAGGGAGGAGAAAGTGAATGAGATATATGAATGAATGGATGGATAGATAGATAGATAAATGGAAGGTGAGAGGGAAGGAGAGAGAAAAAGAGAGGAAGGAAGGACACAAACCCTGGCGTCAGAAGACTCTTTGAAATAGCACAGCAATCTAGGGCTGGAAGGGATCTTGGAAGTTATCTTCTAGTCCAAGGTCTTCAAACTTTGCAAGTTTAAGACTTATGGACTTCAACTCCCAGACTTCCTGAGCTAACATGACTAGAGGAGGAATTCTGGGTGTTGAAGTCCACAAGTCTTAAAGCTGTCAACTTTGAATATCCCTGTTCTACTCCAACCCCCTGCTCCAGCAGGAGATCCTTACAGGATCATAGAATAGCAGAGTTAGAAGGGACCTTGGAGACCATCTAGTCCAACCCCCTGCTCCCACAGGAGACTTTATATTATCTGGAATCTGGATTATTTTGGTGCCTCTAACAGAGAGGAAAATTGGCAGAGGAGTTTACTAGGCAAGGCTTCCATGTAGAGGAAGGCAGATAGTCCTTCACTTATGACCACAATTGAGCCCACAGTTTGGTTGCTAAGCAAGAGCGTTGTTAAGTGAGTTTCACCACATTTTACTCAATCCATGACATCTCCTGGGTCTAACAGTCATGTGCAGGCTAGGGAAGTAAATCTGAAGGCATGTGCAATGTTCTAATGCACAGAAGTTATAGTTAAATATATGGCAGAAAGTGGACTATGGATGTATTTTTCCAAACGCAGTGAGCTTGAATATGTATAGTTTTAGAAGAGCTCTCTCTCTCTCTCTCTCTCTCTCTCTCTCTCTCTCTCTGTGTGTGTGTGTGTGTGCACATACAGTATATATAGTAGATAATGTATCTTTTTGTGTGCCTATACACACACTATACTATGTAATATGTATGTACACATATGGCATATATACATAGGTTTAAATAGTGTATTTTGGATGTTCAGTAAATAAATAGAGAGGGAAATTGTATCTCTTTGAGGCAAGGAGAAGCTAGGCAAGGCACCCCTTGACTTGAGTGATGTCAAGTTGACCACGGCCACCCAATCACATGACCAACTAGCATCCACACACAGTCACATGACCACCAAGCCATACCCACCAAATAAGCCAGTCCCACAGAATTGGTAGTAAAAAAATTTGAATCCCACCATTAAACCAGACATAGAGCAGGTCCATTAGGAAGTGTGCTTACCCAGATATCTGGGAACAGTTTGATTCTGTTAAATCCCAGGAAATGGACAGGGTTCTCAAGGCTGTCAGTGCAAGTAGCTGCATATTAAATTCTTCTTGACTGGTTGAAAACCTCATGATGTTAACCTCCAGGTGGTGATCAATGTATCACTGCAGAAGGGGGATCCCTGGGACCTTTTAAGGAGACATTAGTCTGTTTCTGTTGTGGTTAGCCGGCAGCAGGTGCAGAAGGCTGAGGAGAGTGAGGACTCAGATGAGGGGCCAGGACCATTAGGGAGTGGACAGCTGCCTTCAGAGATTGTGGGGGCTGGCAGCAGTGATGAGGAGGTTCCCGAGGAGCCTGTGCCAAGTGCACATGTGCTCAGGATTGCTTGGAGGAAAGAACAGTTACAACAGCATGGGCAACTTGGAAGTAAGGCTGCAAGGTAATGGCCCCTCCTTCAAGAAGATAAAAGCCAGCTGTTTGCCTTTGCCTTTGCAGAAGGCAAAGACGTTTTGAAACTACAGCTTTGTGGACATTCTAGTATCCTGAGTTTGTATTTGAAGATTCTTATTTTGCAAATTATTTCTTGTCTGTTACCTTTTGGCAAGTCTCGCTTAGTTTGGCAAGACTTGTGCTTATCACAGCTAATTATTTTGTAAAAGCATTACAAGGTTTCTGTTCTTTTTGAATTGTGTTTGATTTGTCGGAAAAGGGCGTGGGTGAGAACAGTTTCCTCCTTTAGATACTATGGGTGTCTGGATAGGGGACAACAGTAAGACTGTTGGTAAGACTACGTGAGACACTGGTAAGACTACGTAGCAATAGCTGCTTGGAACTTGGGATCTGGGAATTTAAAATCTTCAGTTCTGGATGAAGTTGCACTGCCCCAGACAGATCCTGTGTACAACTTTTGGGTTCTTATAGACTCATAACGCCTGCTCAATGGCACACAAAATTGTTACATGGGTTGCATTAGTTTCTGGTTTGCTTCCAGGTCCAATTTAATATGTTATTTACCATCTTTAAAGCCTTTCATGGCCCAGGGGACTGCTTCACCCCAATGGGATTGGCCCACCCTACTCCCTCTGGCAAAAGGAACATGCTGCAGATCTACTCAACTTTGCTAGTAGGAACTAGTAAATGGTCCTTCTCTGCAATGCCTTCACAATCTGGAAAATCTTGCTGCTGGAGGCCAGATATGCCCTCACCCACTAGGCCTTCTGGCTTTGCCTCAAAACCTGGCTTAGCCAATGGGCTTGGGGCCATGATGGAGCACTTTACACTGGGAGTGATCGGTGCACTAAGAAAGAAGATTCCACCACTGTACTGCTTATGTACTGGTTCCTAGTTTGAATCAATCTCTATTAATTTTAATGTTTATACTTTTAAAATGTTTTTCTATTCTTGCTTTTATTGTGTTGCAAGCCTCCCATCACTTCAATACTGACATGGATGACACAACATCCAATACAACTACACAATTTATTTGTGCTGAGTTTGAATAGTTATTAATGGAGAGTGGGAAATAAATTAAGAACGCCTTGTGGGGCGATGCTATTTATCCCAAAGCAATTGTTATTCATTTAAATACAGAACTGAGTTTAGGTATTAAGAAAGTAATAAGAACTATAAGTTCTAAAGTGGAAAGACAATACTAGGGACAACACTAGTAATCATTTTCTGCCTATCAATTAATCAAGCTGTAAGGTATTGTTGCTTTTTAAAAATAAGAATATCATTTTGAAATATAGTTTCTTATGAATATGCTTAAAATGTGTCTTTGTGTGTGAATAGACAATAATATTTGTAATCCTGAGTGGTGTTGCTCAATAGATTCTGTATTTGTTATAGATATTGGGGGGAAATGTGGAAACCCACCTCCCGTGGAGAATGGAGACATTGTGGAGATACCCAAGGCAACCTATTTCCCGTCTGAAACTGTAACTTATCAGTGCCAAAATTTCTATACAATGGAAGGTTCTCCAAGAGTGACTTGTCAAAATGGTCATTGGTCACAACCACCAACATGTAGAGGTATAAGTATTATCTATAATTCTTTATAGATTTATTATTTATAGAGAAATATTGTACTTTGGGAATGATATAAATTTCATGACACCAGAGCTGTTATGTCAGTGCCAGAAGATATTTTACTTCCTTGAAATAGAATTAGCAGTAGTATTGTGGTCCGCCGGCAGCCTGCAGAGATGGCAGCAGAGTCAGACAGTGAGGAGGAACATGGGCCAGTCCAGGAGTCTGGGGAGGACTCGGATGATGGTCCTGCATCCAATACAGAGATGGGGCCAAGGCCATCTGGGAATTATGTGCTGACTCTGAAGCCTCCAGAATCTGACAGCAGCCTGGCAGAGGAACAAGCAGAGCCTGTGCACGTGTGCGCAGAGCTTCCAGAAGGCAAGAACAGTTAAGACAAAAGGGGCGACTCGAGAGTAAGGCTTGGAGGTGATTGCCCCTCCCATAAGATATAAAGGAGGAGCAAAGGGACAGGAACCTTTGAAGGAAGCAACGTTGTTCACTCTGTTTGGATTAAACCTTGAAGTCCTTGTGGACTTTGTACTCCATTGTCTCCATTAACTGTCCTTTTACAGTTAATTTGGCACTTTAGTTGTTGGCAGCAAGAGATAAAGGTGGGTGCTTATCTCGAGAGACTGTTTGGGACTCATTACGGGCTGGGAATGAACATAATTACCAGTGTTGGAATAAAAAGAGAGTTGTTTGAACTAAGTGTGTGCTTAATTATGGTCTCAGGAAGCCTTGGTCAGAACAAGTGGTAGTATTATGAACCAAGATAAAATAACTCTCTCTGGGAGAAACTGCTTCATAATGGAGAATTGTACAAGATCTTTTACCATTTACAAATGTTGTCCTCAATTTTGTTAAACCTTCCTGGTGAAATTCTGCTTTCCCTAAACCAAAATTTGCCTTTTTTTTTGGAATGGTAGTATTAGTTGAATCTCTAGAGAACTAAAATTATTGTTTTTTTAAATAGGCAAAGTATGGAGGCAGACTCTGCTGACTTAATCACATTTAGTCCCGTTTAATCTACATTGAAAAAGAAGATATGAGATGACATTTTAAGAGAAGTTTCCTGAACTTGGTCTTCTCCTAATTCAGACATTCAGTATGAGGAAATTTGGAAGAAGGGGACTAAAATATTTTTCTTCTTCCTTTTATGCATGTAACATTGTCTTGCTTAAAACTAATTATCATGACTGACAATTAGTTCATGAAAGACAAAAAAGAGGGGGATCCATTTCCATAGATCCTTAATCATTTTAACCTATTGCAACATAGAATTTCTAACCTAAACTTTAATTACTTTATCAAATGTCAGTCTAAAACTTTCTATATGTCATCTGATCTGTGTCCTTTTGCAGTTGCTTGTACAGTAAATGACGAAGATATGAGAGAACACAATATAAGTCTGAAGTGGAGCTACAGGAATAAAATATATGTTCCAGATGGAGGAACAGTAGAATTTGTATGTTTAAGAGGCTATAAACAACATCCAAATACCAGATCATTAAGAGCTAATTGTGTGGATGGGAAATTTGATTATCCAGATTGCATTCCTGTATGTATATTTTCAGAAAATTACTTTAATTCACAAATATTAACATTTCTTTTCTTTGTCTATATCTATATACCTATACATCTATATCTATGCATTAAAAATCACTTGAAATCTTTAAAAGATCTAGGTCTGGCAGCTAAATTTGTGGATGTAATGGATTCTAAGGTAACTTGGTTTTCTGCATTTCTTCTAAATTAGAATACATCTTAACAGACTTGATTTAAACATTGAACATTAATAGAACAGACTTGAACATTGGGTGCTATCTAACAAAATGAAAATCAATGGTGAAAAAAGTAAGGTTCTACATTTTAGGCAAGAAAAACCAAATGCACCGTCATACTGTAGGTGGTATAAAGTTGATTCTAAGGCAACTCGGTCTTTGGCAATTCTTCTAAATCAGAACACTGCTTAAGATTCCTGTGACCTAAATAAAATTCTTTCTGTTCAGAGCAATGGGAGAGAAGCACTATGAGGGGAGATGTTGCTTAAAAACAATGAGGCATGGGACAGGGAGGCACAAACATCGCTCATCATTTCATCTCTTCTGGTCTGTTGCTGAATCCTGGCAGATTCCAAGATAAAGAACAGGAGATCCCTTTGTCCTAGACCTGAAATGAATGTAAACTCTAATTTAACCTCAGTGGGCTAGTTTGATTGATTTAATTCTCCTCAATGAAACAAATTCAATTTACATGCACTCTAAAATTTTCAGTAGAAAGCAAGTAATTCTTAGGTTGGATCTAGTAATCTCTTGAAGTCAGTAGAATTTCATTTAGTGATGGATAATCTATCTTGTCCAATTCATTTCAGAGGGTCTTCTTGTTCAATCTATTTTTACATTCATTCTAAGCTTGGAAATATTTTGTGGGATACCTTATTTTACATGTAATGAATGATTATCAGTGGTTACTAATTCAGTTAATTTTATTTTTTGTTCTGGTCCTGTAGCTTCTGACAGATATTTATAAATAGGTATGTAAACACACACAGGGACGCTATGGCTCAGTGGCTAAGACGCTGAGCTTGTCGATCAGAAAGGCCAGCAGTTTGGCAGTTTGAATCCCTAGCACCGCATAACAGAATGAGCTCCCGTTACTTGTCCCAGCTTCTGCCAACTAGCAGTTTGAAAGCATGTAAAAATACAAGTAGAAAAATAGGCACCACCTCAGTGGGAAGGTTAAAGGGAAAAAAAAATGCACAGGCAAAGTGTAGGTGGTACCTGGCTAAATAGTAGTAAATGTGAGAGGGATCTTGGAGTCCTAGTAGATAATTAGTTAATATGAGTGTGCTGCAGCTGTTAAAAAAGCCAATAGTCATTAGCTAGTTAGTAATGCAGTTTTAGGCTGCATTATCAGAGGGATAGATTCAAGATCATGTGAAGTGCTAATACCACTTTATAATGCTTTGGTAAGACCTGACTTGGAATACTGCATACAGTTTTGGTTGCTACATTTTAAAAAGATGATTTGGGGACTGGAGGCTAAAACATATAAAGAAGGAACACTGGAATTGGGTATGTCTAGTTTAATTAAAAGAAGGACTAGCGGTGACATGATAGCAGTGTTTCAATATCTCTGGGGTTGGCAGTTAGAAGAGGGAGTCAAGCTATTCTCCAAAGCACCTTAAGGCAGGACAAGAAGCAATGGATGGAAACTAATCAAAGAGAGAAGCAACTAAGGGGAAATTTTCTGACAGAACAATTAATAAGTGGAACAACTTGCCTCCAGAACTTGTGAATACTCCAATACTGGAAGGTTTTCTGCCTGAGCAAGGAGTGGGACTAGGAGACATTCAAGGTCCCTTCCAACTCTGTTATTTTGTTAAGATTCCTGTGATATAAATAAAATTCCTTCTGTTTAGAGCAACGAGAAAGAAGCACTAGGGGGATGGGGGTAATACTTTAAAATAATGAGGAATGGGGCCCGGAATGCTGAATCTGCCAGGATTTCATGTCTTCTGGTCTGTTGATGAAGCCTAACAGATTCCAAGATGAAGACCAGGAGATTTTCTCTGTGCTGGAGCTGAAATAAGTAGAAACTCTACTTTAAACCCAGTAAGCTTCACTGATTCCATTGGCCTCAGTCAATAAATTTAGTTGCCTCAAAATGAATGGTTCCAAATGAACACCCATGCCTTTTATTTTATTTATTTCATTTGCATTCAAACTGAAATATTCTCCTGTCATTTGTATTTCCATATGCAATTTATTCCCTTACTCATGTGTCTACATGTGTATTTATAAATACCTATCAGAAGCCACAGGGCCAGAACAAAAAATAAAATTAACTAAATTAGTAACTGTTGATAATAGCAATAGCAAAAGCACTTAGACTTATAGACCACTTTATAGTGTTTTACAGCCCTCTCTAAGCGGTTTACAGTCTCAGTATATTGCCCCAACAATCTAGGTCTTCATTTTACCAACCTTGGAAGGATGGAAGAATAAGTCAACCTTGAACTTCTCAGGATCAAACTCCTGGCAGAGGAAATGCAGAGTTAGCCTGCAATACTGCATTCTAACCACTATGCCACCATGGCTATATAATCATACATTATATGTTATATGTAAAATAAGATATCCCACGAATGAATTGGACAAGATTGATTGATTATCCATCACTAAATGAGATCCTATTGACTTCAGGAGACTACTAGATCCAACCTAAGAATTACTTGCTTTCTATTGAAAACTTTAGGGTACACACTGATTAAATTTGTTGCAGTGAGCACAATGAAATCAATGAAAATATCCCATTGAAGTTAAATTAGATTTTCAGTCATTTCATTCTCAGAACATAGGGATCTCCTGTTCTTTATTTTGAAATCTGACAGGATTCAGCATCATATTAAAACAGATGAAATGATGGGCGATCAGTGGTGGTATTCTACCAGTTCGGCCTGGTTCTGGCATACCTGTAGCGCCAAAGATCAGCTGGCAGAGAATCTCTCTGACGCTCTGCAGTTGGTCCCACCCAGCCAGCCCTGCTCCTAGGTCCTTTTTAACCTCTCAGCTGTTTGGCGTGGCAGAGCGGATTGCTTTGCTAAACAGCTGAGAGGTACAGTAGCTTAGTTTTTACTGCTTTAATGTGTGCACAAAGTGCATGTTGGATGCATGATCGAGTTGCGTGATCCCACCCCTGCAGCCATGCCCACCAAGCCACGCCCACAGAACTGGTGGTGGGAACTTTTGAATCCCACCATTGTGGGTGATGTTTGTGCCTCCTTGTCCCATATCTCACTGTTTTTCAGTATTAACCCCACTCCCCATAGAACTTCTTTTCCATTGCTCTGAATTTCATTTGGATCACAGGAATCTTATTATATGATGGGGTTTGCATTTGAAATTGCAATTAATACAAATTGTATTAGTGAAATACATTTTTTGCTGAAATGTATGTGTAAATATCAAATATATGTATAGTGGACATTTTATTGGAAATCTTAGTTAATAAACATGGGTTTTTTTCTTGGCATTGCTGTGCTACAGTTCCCAGTATTATTCTATTGGCTGTGTTGTGTGAGGATACTGTGAGTTTGTTTATTAATTGCATTTGTGTTCCATCTTCCCTCAAGTGTATCCCCTGTGATGATGAATGGTTACATGTAATTCCCCATTCCTATGTTTAAAATGTTGCTGCTTTGAGTTCATTCTGACTTCCAGAGTTTATATTACAAAATATCAAGAATGGCTATTAAATTATTATTATATATTATTGTGTCAAAAGTCATCTTAAAAAAAGATAGAAATTGCTCAGTGATAGAATGGTCTAGAGTTCTTGAGTCACTTGAGTAGTTTTAACCATTTGATTTAAAAATGTTGATACTTTCAGAATCGTCTTGCACATGTAGTTTGATATCTTAAAATTATTGCAGACTGTTTTCTGCTGTAGATCAGATGAACAAGTTTAAAAAATAATTACATAAAATGTACAGATACAAATTTGTTTCTTACTTATTGTTCACATTTTATTTTACAGATCTAACTTAATGAACAACAGGACATATACAGCACTCTTTAAACAGGAAGATGAATGTCTGAAATCATATACTATTCTCTTTAATATGACCACATTAAGCTGGATTGTATACAAGTATAAATGGTGGATCCAAACCTAAAAGCCTACTTTGACAGTTTTTACCAACTGAAATTACTGGAAAAATGATAACATTTAAAAACAAGTTTATAGAACATCTTTAAGGCAGATAACATAATGTAACATTATAAATATATTTTTAAAAATGTATCTTGAGTGAGGAACATAGAAATATATGTATATGTATATGTATGTATAGTAAAGATTAGATTAATCTGAATTATCAATCAACAGCTCATCTTAATGCAATAACAATAATTGAAATTGATGTTTTTACATATAGAAGTGTTCGTTTAAAAAAATAAAAAATCCATTAATCATTTTTACTGCCAAACAATTTGTAGTATATTTTGTAAAGATACATTTAATAGTTGAGTTCACAATCTAATCCAAGATCCAGAAAGAATCTGGTGCTCCTTATGTTGCTCTAGAAATAGCCAAATGTACTTGGATGTTCAGAATCTGATGGAGGTTCATCCAGATGGATTTCTATCCTTGCTTTTGTTTTATTTTGCTTTTGTATGTTTGTTTTTACACTTTGAAATTATATAATTATAAGTAATTAAAGATTAAGATAACTTTTAGGAATTGGCACAGGTCTTCCCAAGCTACATTCCTACTTTTAGGAATTGGCACAGGTCTTCCCAATCTACATTTCTGTTATTTAACACAGAATAGATTAGAAGTTGCCATGATATAAATTCAAACAGATTCATTGTTCTAGATAAAGTGAACCATTCAAAACAAACCTTGCAGCACCTTTTCGGATTACCAAATCCCTTCTTATTTTTGATTACCATAGATTAACAAGGCTATGCTTCCTTTAATGATCAAAGTCAAGGGAACTTCGTAAGGAATTTGATGTGTCCTTCTTGAATGTGATAGAGCTGTTTGGTGGAAACTTAAGTATAAGATATTATCTCACTGGCTTTTTCTAAACATGAATTGATTTGCTAGATTAGGTCAGCCACTGATGCAGCTAGCCAGTGGTGGGATTCGAATAATTCAACAACCTGTACTCTGCCCTAATGACCGGCTAGGTAGGCGTGGCTGGGTGGTCATGTGACTGTGTGTGTGTGTGTGGCCAACTCAATATCACTCACATCAAGGGGCACCTCATCTTGCCCGGCCTCTCCTTGCCATGCCTGGCCACACCTTGCCCCTCCCCTCCCAGCCACTCCTTGTCATGCCTGGCTGCTCACCACACTGGAATGAGCAGTTTTCAAATAAAAAGAATGCTCACCTTGTGCAAATAAATAACAAAAATCTTGACTTCAGGTTTGATGCATCTTGCAAAGTATTACTGTTCGTTCTAGTCTCCTTTCCTACCAATAGGTCCATCTCAGATTGTAATTTGCTACAACCTCTCTTGTCTTTTGCATCATTCTATGGGAAATTATTCTGAAATTTATCTGTGAGCTTTGCAAGTTTGTTTCCTGTCGCGTCGAGCGACCGGTCTGTTGTTTCGATCTTCCGGCTTGTCGCTGAATCCCTTTCAGAAAGCAATTTAATGAGACCCTCGCAAGGGTGAAGTTTAGCGGAGCCCTCGCAAGGGTGAGTGCGAAGCACAAAGAAAAAAGACACAAAACAAATGATTTCTTCAGGTGAGGCAGCACATTGCGCCTGGGGCAGATGGAATTGTCCCGGCGGCGCCTGAGACAGATGGGATTGTTCAGGCAGCCCTGATTGCTTTGCGCTGTCCCCTTTTATTGTACTGAATCAAAGAGGGGGGGTGATAGGGATTGCAGGAAGACAAAGAAGTTACAAAGTTAATTTTTGAGACCAGGCTACGTGATACAAGTAACGAACTTTGTGAATGATAAACATGTTTTTACTGAATACACATCTTTTATCTGACACAGACTTCTGTGAAGTTAATCTTATCAGCTCCTTTTTCCTGTCTTAGTGAACTTTGCTCTGAGAGGTATTCGTGTTAAGCAAGATTTGTTCTATGGAAAAATACCAAGACAGAATAGCTAAGGCAGAATAGCCACAATTCCTCCTTTTCTTTATTTTTGTGCTCAAGATTCTAGGTAGAGTCCTTTCTCCTCCCGAGTAGTCCCATAAGGTGGCAACAAACCCTTCGGTTTGTTGGTGCCTTGCAGAACCAACTCATACGAGGAAAAGTCCTCATCCCCCGAATCGTGACTTGGCAGAGTTAACAAAACTTCTTTGGGAGAAAAGGAGTTATTAGTGTCTATTTCTTCCTCTGACTCTTGGTCAGAGTACCATTCCAGCAAAGGTTTTTTGACAAGGTCTTTTGATTCAATGATAGATGTGAGAAAGCTAACTGATTTTTGAGTATTGTTAACTTCATTGTCAAGTGTATTCAAACGATCCCTCAAAAATGTAACTAAACGTCCTAATACACATGGACCAATAGTACATACAAGAAGCAATAACACAAGAGGACCTATTAGAGCAGACAATAGAGTGGTTAACCAGGGAGAAAAATTATTCCCTTCATCTCCTTGACCATCCCACTGACGTCCTCCCCAAGTAAACCCAACCATCCATTGTTTTCTTGCAAGTGTCTTTCCTTGTGCAGTAAAAGTGATTCTGAGTGGATTTATTCTCTGTCCACAACAAGGCCATGAAGAGCAGGAATGCTTTGCTTGGGCACGGGTAATATGAATATAGTCATTTTTGGTAGGTGCTTCCCACCAGATATGACCTGTGGATACACAACTCCATTTTTTACAATATCTGTCAACTACCCCACCGCAGGCAGAACGAGAAGTACCAGTACTGTGGGCAGGGCAAAAATATAATCTATAATTGTCAGCAGGTGCTGGAGAACAGGAGCCTTGCTTGTCCCATGTATCAGCTTGCAATTTTTTGTCTGCGAATTTTTCGACTCCTGTTCCCATTTCAGCAAAATCCATGAAAAGCTGAGGAAACCATGGCCATCGAGTATAGTTAGTGGTGGTATTTAAAATTTTTCCTTGAAAGTCAAGGATAGTCCAGGTATAATTTTGAGGTTGATGTTCATTTGTAGAAGATGATTGTATGCTTCGAGGAGTGCGATGATAGCCAAATCGTGGAATAGCATGAAACGCAGGCTGCTTAGAGATGGAGCTGTCACCGATGAAGGCAGGATACCGAAGATGGCGAGCTCGAATGAGAGCCGTAGTCTTGCGATGAGTGTCATCATGGATGAGGTGGCGTCTTCGCACAACAGGTGGTTTGTAGCGATCAGGAACCCAGGAAGATGAATGATGCCATATGCAGTTGGTGACATCACAAGGTGGAAAGCAGCAACGAAGATGCCATCGTAGTTTGTCTCCAGGAAAAGGTGACTCAGAATTAGCTTGAGATGGCAATGTAAGGAAAACAGAAGATAGTGGAGTAGATGCCACTGAAGGAGTGGAAAGCAATAGAACAGTGTGATTGAACTAGGTGTGATTGTGGAAAAATCCTAAGCAAGAATAGGAACCTATAGTAAGCTGAGTGACATGTATAGTTAAAAATATTAAACAAGGAGAATAGTAATAGTGAACAGTTATGTCAGAAGTAGGAGAAAGGAAACGACCGTTGTGTTGGAAAACATAATTACATGCAGGAAGAAGATTATCTTTAAAGATAAAGGTAACAGTGTCAGCAAGGAAAGCAAAAATAGCATCAGGAGATGCCCTAAATTGAGAAAAGACAGGAAGTATTGATATCAGAAGAAAGATTAGGGTTAGAGTCAGGTTTGCCATGGTAAGGTCTGACACAGCGAGCAGGAACCCAAAGCACTCGATCAGGAAGTTGAACAGCAGCATAACCTTTTCCCCAGGTGATGAGCTGTGCAGGACCTTTCCACGCAGGATCTGGAAGCTGTCTGAAATAAACAAGAGGACGGGAAGAGGGAACTACTGGCTTGGTGAAGTGGCGAGAAGCCGCCGTGGCAGGAGGAGAGCCAGTAAGATTGAGAAAGTTAAGAGTGTAAAGACAAACATTTAAAATATTTTGCAACGTTGGGAGGTTCGGGGGGCCTGAGCCTTTTTTCCCCAAGTGCCGATCAAGGGCTTGTTTCAAAGTTTGGTGCGATCTCTCCACAATCGCTTGACCTTGGCTGTTGAAGGGCAAGCCAAACTTATGGATGATGGCCCACTTATGACAAAACTCAGCAAAGGGAGAACTGACATAAGCAGGACCATTATCTGTTTTGAGAATTTTTGGACATCCCAACGTTACGAATGATCGAATACAGTGATTAATAACATTTTTGGTAGCCTCTCCTCTTTGCAATGTTGCTATAATAAACCCTGAATAAGTATCTACTGATACATGAATGTATTTCCAGGGAGCAAAGGGAGGATAATGAGTGATGTCCATTTGCCACATATCACAGGCTTGAGTACCCCTAGGATTAACGCCTTCAGGGATACCTTTGGCCTGCAAGCTACATGTTGGACATTGTTGAATTATTGCTGTGGCTTCTTGATATGTAATTCCAAATTGTCGCACTAGGCTTTCCTGTTTTGATGAAAATAATCATGACTCTCCCCAGGTGAAGGCTGTTGGAGAAGGGGAGAGGAGGCCATAATTTTACAAGCCTTGTCTGCCATATGATTGCCTTCTGCTAGGAATCCAGGCAATTGCTGATGACTTCTGATATGGGCTACAAATAAAGGTTTCCCTCGTTTTTTCAACAGTGTCTGAAGCTGTAAAAAAAGTGTCATGAGAGAGGGAGGGGTAACAGGAGAAATATATGCATCGAAAATATGAGCAACCATCTGAGTAACATACATGCTATCAGATATTACATTTAAAGGTTGTTGTGAAAAAAGAGACAATGCCAATAGGAAAGCAGCTAATTCAGCTTGTTGTGCTGATGTTTGTGAAGTAGTTAAATGTTTATGCCATTGAGCATTTTCGTACCATGTACATGCTCCAATATTTTTTGAACCATCAGTAAATACAGTTAAGCCTTCCTTCAATGGCTGTTGGACAAAAGGTGATTGTAAAACAAAAGGAACTGTCCTCAACACCTGCAGTCGTGAATCAGAGGGAAGGTGGCACGACACTTGGCCACACCAATCTTCCAACGCGTCCTGCAGTGTTGTGGAAGTCTGAAAAAGAGGTTCCCATTGAGTGATCTTAAAAGGAATATACAATGTAAAAATATCCATTCCCATCAGGGCTTTGGTTCTCTTACGCCCTTTTTCTATACGAGAAGCCATTTGCGCTGCTCTAGTAAAAATAGATGTTTTTGGAGTGTGTGGTAGGTGTAGCCATTCCAAGATATGAAGATTTTTTGCATTGGATATTTGGACAATTATTGCAGTCAGTAGTTGATGAGTAGAAAGGATAGCAAGAGAAGGTGGTGTGTCTGTGAGTGCACGGTTTACCCACCGGGTGGCTAGGGCTGTGTTTACTTGTTTTAAAGCTTCTAGATGCTGATCTGAAAGATAGACCTTATCTGCAGGATTTTTCAATCCTACTAGTGCTTGAAAGAGTGGTGATAGCATCTGTGTGGTTAGAGCAAGATATGGTCGAGCCCAGTTAATAACCCCCAAGCACTGCTGTAATTGAACCAGCGAGGTTGGCTGTGGAAGTGTGAGTGAAAGAATGTGTGGAGATGCTGTAGAAGCTAAAACCTTGTGGCCTAAATATTGCATTGGGTAGTGAGACTGGATTTTTTCAGGTGCTATATGTAACCCTGCTTTTGCTAATGTGGTCAAGAGGATCGGGAAAGTTTTTTTGAACCGTCCCCTTTGGCCCATCAGCAGCAATTAAGATATCATCCATGTAATGATATACAAGAAAACTTGGAAATTGAGATCTATAAGGCCGCAGAGCCTCATTGACAAAAAATTGACACATAGTTGGTGAATTTAGCATACCTTGTGGAAGAACTTTCCATTGGTACCTAGAGGTGGGTTTAGAGTTGTTAAGTTCTGGTACTGTAAATGCAAAGATGATCCTATCTTTTTGTGCTAGAGGTATGGAAAAGAAACAGTCCTTTAAATCTATTATTATGAGATCAAATCCAGCTGGGATCAAATTAGGATTAGGCAGGCCACACTGCAGTGGTCCCATGGGTTGAATAATTAAATTTATGGCTCTGAGATCATTAAGGAGGCGCCATTTGCCAGATTTCTTTTTAATTACAAAGACTGGGGTGTTATAAGGACTGGTGGATGGTTCAATATGTCCTTCTATTAACTGTTGATGGACAAGAAGATGTAAAGCCTCCAATTTTTCTTTGGTGAGAGGCCATTGATCCACCCAAACAGGAATAGAGGTTTTAAGAGTAAGAGATAAAGGAGAAATAGACATTTAGATAGAAAAACTATGGTAGCTGAATATAAGCCTGAAATTGAGAGAGTAAATCACGTCCTCAGAGATTGCAATGTAGAGGAAGAATATAGGGTTTAAGATAAGCAGTTAAGGTAGAATGCTCAGTAGAAGCAGAAAGCCAATGAGAGCTGACCTTAGCAGCTTGAGCCCCACCTACGCCCTGCACTGAAGAAGCTTCTGTGAGAGACCAAGAAGAGGGCCATTCAGAGGAACGAATAACAGAAACATCTGCACCGGTGTCAATCAGACCATCAAACATGCGACCATTGAGTGTAACAGAAAGAATTGGTTTTGAAGCTTGAACAGGCTGCTGTAATGCAAACAAGGAGAGAGGTTCAAAAAGAGGCAAAATTATAAGCGTAGCCACTACTGTCCCCTTTTTTAAAGAAAAGCAACGATCCCCTATTGCAGCCAAAGCAAGATTATTAAGAGCAGAAGAATCATATAAGTAAGGAGCTGCAACCACACCCTCTATTGTAAGAGAAGAATTGGGAATAAGCAAGACAGGTGTGGAAGGAGGTAGAGGTTTGAGAAGCGTTGTAGTTAAAGGAAGAGTAAAAACAGCACCAGGATCCTCATACACAAGATCCTCTAACAATACCACAGGAAATGTTGTGACAGGTAATTCAGCCTTTGTGGCGGGGCTAGCTGAAGACCCCTCAATTAGTTTCCCGAAGGCTGAGAGAGAGAAGGATTAGAACGACATTGTGAAGCCCAATGATAGCCTTTCCTGCAGCGAGGACAGATGGTTTTTGGCTTAGATGAGGAATGTGGACCTCTAGTTTGGCCACGAAGAGCAGCTCCACCCCCTGGCATACGACATTGATTTTTAAAATGTCCAGGCTTGCCACAGTTAAAACAATTGCCATTGCGTGTTACAGCAAAAGCATCAGGAGGAGAAGTAGAAGCAGAATTAGAATTTGGTAATGAAGCAGTGATTGCAGTAGCAAGCATATTCATTTTATGAGTGGTTGTTCCTACAATTCTACAGAGTTGTAAAAACTCAGCCAATGTCACTCCTGGCTTATTAGCGACTGGCTGTAGAATTTTTTGACAGTCCTGATTTGCATTAGAAAAAGCCAATTTTATAAGTAATTCTTGTTTAGCAACAGAATTATCTATCTGTCTATCTAGGGCTGTCTGAAGGCGACTGATGAATGAAGCATATGGCTCATCAGGACCTTGCATAATTTTTAAAAATGCTTGAGTGGACTGCGAATCTGAATCATCCACTCGCTTTAAAGCATTCATAGCACACATATGAATAATGGCAAAACTGCGGGGAGAATTTTGTTGTTGTGCTAGAGTGGAGGATTGACCTTTTCCCATTAAATGATCTACAGTTACTCCAGCAGGCAAACCCCTACGAATTTCAGCCTCAACACCTTTTTCATATTCAGATTGCCACACAACATATTGCGCTGGAGTCATAAGCATAGAAAAAAGCATTTTCCAATCATACAGTAACATAACTGTATTAGCTGTAACCAAAGAATCAAGTATTCCCCTAGTGAAAGGAGAATGTAATCCATAAGTTGTAACTGCATCTTTTATATTTTTCAAAACTTTAAACTCAATGTTACTATGAACATTGCCTCCTGCTGCTCCAGGGATGATAGTCATAGGATAAGCAGAAGGATCTTCTGTTTCTAAAGACAGAGGTGATGACAGAAGATTAGTTATAATTCCTCCCACAGGTTTCATAGGGGAAGAGTCAGGAAGAGAAGAAGGAGAGGAAGGAGGAGGGGAAGAAATGTCAGGATATGGAGGTGGTAAGGAAGAAATTGTATCAAGATGAGCCGCAAGAGGCTTAGAAGTTTTTGAATGAGAAGAGGGGGAATCAGAGGAAACAGGGGAAAAAGAATTTTCAGGAAGACTAGAAGAAGGATAAACAATTGTTATAGCAGCCATTATCGCTCTCCAAGAGATAAGTATATCCATGGGAGCTCTGGGAATTTCATGTAGATATTTCCCTAATTTTTTCCCATAGAGAATGGCTGAGAGTTCCAGCAGATGGATAGGCTGGACAATGTGCCTCAATGTAAATTATAAATTTATTTAAAGATTTCTTCGAAATAGGGTACACAGTGGTACCATTGATTTTCTGAAAGGAATTAGCCTTCTTCACTAAATTATAAAGTTCGTCCCTGTGCCCTGACGAAACTTTGGAAAGTGAGGAGCCCATTACTTACGTTCGTACGAAACCTATGCCAGGTGCATAGAAATGGGAGTGAAGGCGATGCACCCCTAGACAGAAGTCACACCGTGGAACCAGAAAATCGAAGAGATCCCGGACGAATCAAGGGATCCCGGACGAGCCCCCAGCTGTCGCGTCGAGCGACCGGTCTGTTGTTTCGATCTTCCGGCTTGTCGCTGAATCCCTTTCAGAAAGCAATTTAATGAGACCCTCGCAAGGGTGAAGTTTAGCGGAGCCCTCGCGAGGGTGAGTGCGAAGCACAAAGAAAAAAGACACAAAACAAATGATTTCTTCAGGTGAGGCAGCACATTGCGCCTGGGGCAGATGGAATTGTCCCTGAGACAGATGGGATTGTTCAGGCAGCCCTGATTGCTTTGCGCTGTCCCCTTTTATTGTACTGAATCAAAGAGGGGGGGTAAGAGGGATTGCAGGAAGAAGTTACAAAGTTAATCTTTGAGACCAGGCTACATGATACAAGTAACGAACTTTGTGACTGATAAACATGTTTTTACTGAATACACATCTTTTATCTGACACAGACTTCTGTGAAGTTAATCTTATCAGCTCCTTTTTCCTGTCTTCTTAGTGAACTTTGCTCTGAGAGGTATTCGTGTTAAGCAAGATTTGTTCTATGGAAAAATACCAAGACAGAATAGCTAAGGCAGAATAGCCACAGTTTCCTCCAACCCTTTTTTTGCATGCACTTCTTACAAGTTATTTTGACATTCTTTCTTCCTTTTTAAACATAGTAGTGGTTAAGGTGCTGGCCTAGAAACCAATAGACTCTGAGTTTTAGTCCCATTTTAGGCTTGAAAAAATGGCTGAGTGACCAGTCACTCTCTCCCAGCCCAAACCATTTCTTAGATTGTGGTTGTGGGGAAACTAAGAGGAGGAAGGAATATTAGATAAGTTCTCCACCTTGAGTTCCTTATAAAGTTATAAAGACAAGATAAACATCTAACAAAATAAATCATTTGTGAGAATGATGTTCTCCTAAAGGAGAAGGGGTCAGTGGTGGGCTACTGCCAGTTTGGACGGGTTCTAGTGAACCAGTAGTTCTGACCATCAACTGGCCCCGCCCACCCACCTCCGCTCTATCCTGCCCTATATTTTCTTCTTTCTGACTCAGCTGAGTCGTGAGGCACAGCTGATTTCCATGCCTCAGTTGTTCTACTTACCGGGGCTGCTCTAGAAGGTAAGCAGCTAAGCTTTAAATTGCTGTATTTTGAATGCTGCGTGAAGCTTGCGTTTACAGAATCAGTTGTTAAACTGGTTGCAACCCACCACTGGAAGGGGTGCTGACAGCCTTGTCACATGCCTTACACTACTGCATTTATATCATTTTTATCCACTTCATTTTTCTCTACTTTTGGGTTTATTCTTCAATAAAGGCATAGCCTGTGAAATTCTTACCTGTCTCACATGCCAGGTTTATGTGGGAAAATATTAGGTAAACACATCCATGTGACTGACAGGCAATGGCAGCAGAAACCACTAAGCAGCTACATTAAGACAGAAAGGTGGAGGCACCAGGATGCAAAAATCAGAGGATCTCAGGGAGAAAAGAGCTGAGACATCCATCTTTCATCAAACTGGCATAACCTAGTCAACTATAGAAAGACAGGGAAATCGTGCCTCTTTTTTGTGCTCTTTCTATTGGAAAGTTTCAAACTGACAGTGCAAAAATCGCTCCAGCTCTACAATACTGGTGATCTTTTTAATGATCTTTCACTTTTTATCTAGAGAAGTGCTTGCAAGATTTAAAAAGCAAATTCAACCATGCTCTTTTTTCCATTGAATCAATTTTGCCAAACATCTCCCCAACTCACAATAAAATAGCACTCACAAAATAACACTGTTCCAATATTTGAGGGGCTCCTACAAAAATGAGGGGGTTCCATCTATTTTCAAAAGCACTAAAATGCATGACAAGAAACAATGGATGGAAACTAACCAAAGAGAGAAGCAACCTAGGACTAAAGAGAAATTTCCTAAGGGTGAGACCAATCAACCAATGAAATAGCTTGCTTTCAGAAGTTATCAGTGCTCCATCACTAGAGAAGTTGTGGGTGCTCCATCACTAGAGGCTTTCAAAATTAGGGAAGTACACCCCAAAAGGACAGTGCCAGGAACCACTAAAACAATGCAGAAAACTTAAAACAGCCATTCCCCTTTTTTAAAAAAAGTCAAAACCCCAAAGCAAAAACACTAGCTGAGAGGCAAACTAAGAGCAGCTGCTCAAGCTAATTGAAAGCCTGGGCGTGCTGTCAAAAGCCATTAACCTTCCAACTCTGTTATTCTATGTTCTCTATGCTCTAAATTGGGTGCTTCACAGCAGAAGCAATACTGCTTGCTGGACCACACATGCATTAAATTCAGGGCCTGTATGATCAAGCTGCATCATTGTCCCCTCCTGTATCTTTTCCCCCCAGGAAGAAACAAGAAGTAGGCAACACTAGCAGCTATAAAAGGTCTTAGGGAACTCCAGGGAGTATCAACTGATCACAGAAATGTTACTTAATATCCTTTATAAATGAAAAAGTTTTGTAGCCTTTAATCCTGCTCCCCCACCCCTTTGAATGCTGGGATAATTCTCAAGAAGATAATGTTTATAGTTGCATTCATTTGAGTAGAAGGGATTACAAGAGAGTAAGCAGGCACACCAAGGGGAGCATACATTGAAAGGCATGCACTCTTTGCCTAGTTTAGTTTACTTTATTGTCATTGCATCTCGTACAATGAAATCAAACACCATCTTCAGTACACATCATGACCATGACCATGACCATGACAATAAACACAAACACACTTCCTTCACCCTTCACACATTGCACCGGAAACCCCCGACACCACACCAACACTGGACTGTACAGCAGAATTCAAAAGAGCTACTGCCCTGGGATAGAAGCTGTTTTTCAGCCTATTTGTCCTTATTTTTATTATTCTGTACCATCTGCCAGATGGTAATAGTTAAAAAAAAAGGCTTCCTAGGATGGGATGGATCTTTGAGAATGTTTTGAGCTTTCTTAAGGCAGCAGGAGGTATAAAGCTCTTCTAAAGAGGGGAGACAGCAACCAATGATCTTCTGGAGTATGACATTAACCCTCTGGAGTGCTTTCCTATCTACCACTGTGCAATTGGCAAACCATACAGAGGTGCAGTATGTTAAAATGCTCTCGATGGTGCAGCAGTAGAAGGTCACCAGCAGTTTCTCATTCATTTGTTGTTTTCTGAGAAGCCTCAGGTAGTATAATCTCTGCTGGGCCCTTTTGACCAGGACTGCAATGTGGGCACCCCAGGTCAGGTCCTCTTTTAGGGTAATACCCAGAAACTTAAACATCCTCATAGCCCCCCCCCTCCCCCCATTCTAGATGAGTCAGAGCAGTGTGAAGCGTGATGGCTATAGTGTCCTTTGTAGATCTATTTTTTCTGTATGCAACTCATGAATCACGTAAGAGGCGAAGAAAACCCTTTAGCTGAAACTTTATTATGGAATCAGTAACAGTGCCAGACAGGTTTCAACTAAGATGACAAAATTGAGCTAGTTAGCTTGCTTTTTAGGGAAGTGCTACACTGGGGAGAAAAGCAGCTCAGAAAGAACAACTTGTTAAGTCAATCTCTCTGCAAGAGGTGGAGAGGGGAAAAAATGGACCAGAGACAGAACATCTACTGACTAACAATATTGCCAAACAAATGACTGGCAGAGAGATGCTGCAAAGTTTGCAAGAGATTTCTATCCAATGAGACACACCAGATCAAGAAACCAGCTCCATGGGAAGAGTAGAATGAGACAGACCATAGTAGCAATGTCATGCAAGTCTGCTTATCTTTTATTTTCCCTCCTTAAAACCACTAAGTCAGGGGGAGTCAGTTTGATCCTTTTCCTAATAACAATCTCCTTTCCTGAGCTTTATAAAAAGTTTCCACCCTTGTAAATTTTTGTAATTGTTTCTGAATATTCTTCCTAAGGTCCTCTCCATGATTCCCTACAGCAAAGGTAAATCATTTACCTAGTTCAGGGATATCAAACTCACATTGTCAGGGTGGCGTCACGTGACATATTGTGACTTTCCCCTCCTTTGCATGATGCATCCGGCCCATGGGATGGGAGTTTGACAACCCTGACCTAGTTAGTCCAGCAATATTGTTTGGGCTCTATTGGTTCAAATATTGAACTGGAACTCTTTCACACACACACAAACAGATGAGTGTCGTAGGAGTCTATGATGGGTGAGTGAAGAAGCAGTGAAGAAAGTAGTATAGATCTTTATAACTGCAATCACTATAAACTGCTTAAAGGAAGATACAACAAAAGGAAGTGATATTTTTGCTTTTAAAGAATAGAAGGCTGAGTGAACTAGCCAAACACATGCACTGCTTTAGCTGCTCTGTTTGATAAAGCATCACAAGTATGCCAAATGCAGTCCTCAGCTTACACTGGCAGTTAGGACCAGAATTTCCAAAGGATAGGTAGTCCTCAATTTATGACGACAATTGAGCCCAAAATTTATGTTGCCAAGTGAGAAATTTCTCAAGTGAGTTTTCCCTCATTTTATGACTTTTCCTGCCACATTTGTTAAGTGAATCACTGCAGCTGTTAACTTAGTAACAGGCTTGATAAGTGAATCTGATTTCCTCATTGACTTTGCTTGTCAGAAGGTGACAAAAGGCAATCACATGACTCCAGCTGTCATAAATGTGTGTCAGTTCTCAAGCATCTGACTGTAAATCACATGACTATGGAAATGTTACAACGGTTGTAAGTGAACAAGGTCTTAAGTCACCTTTTTTAGTGATGTAACTTTCATTGATGGTCACTAAATGAACTGTTATAAGTCAAGGACTACCTGTACTTGTAAAGCACAACATGATGTAATTGTAACTTTAGTGACAGCAATTTTGGCGGTCCCGTTGCCATAGTGAAGCAGGGACTACATAGATTGTTAAGCAAAGACTTACTATAAATGTGTTTTCCAACTTCCTGCTAGCTTCCAATTGGTTTTACTTGTGGGAAGCAGGTGCAGGATATATAGGAAAACACAAACATGTGACCATTGAGATGCTGTAAAGCTGGAACTTCGTGGAGCCTTTGTTGAGTGCCATTTGAGTGATTGCTGAATGAATGGTCATAAGTCAAGGACTACCTGTAACTGCAGAAGCTTGGCTCCCATGATTGGAATCCAGAAATGTGGTATGGAAGTGTGTGGGTTCTAGCTGAGAAGAGAAATAAATAGAAGGGGAAGAAGGAAGGAAGAAGGAAGCTGCAAACAGGGATATATGTAAATATAAAACTGATGATCAAATATTGAATTCCTGCAGGAAGGCATTGGACAGTGATTCCTTCTGAGGACCTCTTTTAGCAAAGGGGGTGTGCTCAAGGTATAATGATGGCAAATGTCACCACCATGCAGATGGGTCCATGTAAGAAGACCAGGACAGCAAGAAAGACCAAAGCTTTTTGGAGCTCCTGAATGCAGGAATGTCTAGGTAGAAGAATAAATAGATTGCATTCCCACTTCAGAGATGTATAAACCACAGAAGAAGAAATGTGACAGGAAAACACTCAAAGCTATAGTTGTAAGAGGGAATATTCCCTGATATCACCTGAAGGGGCCTTACCATATTATCAGGAAGAAGCTGGATGGTAAATTCCCCTCCCTGTAAAATGGGGATAGTGGAGGCAAAGGTTAATAAAGGTAGCCATCTCAGGGAACCAATGCCCGTATATGAACTATTTAATAGGATTCACAAAATGCTCAGTTAGTAAGGTACTTGATTACAACACTAACACATCGCAACCCAAGTCAATGGAGGTGACCTATAGATCAATACATATGAAGGATGCATTATATAAACAGAACTGTATCTGTGTTCAGTCTGTATAAATGTAGTTAATCATCAACCAATCTTATCAGGAAGATTTTGTATATTTTATTTATTTTTTACAAATTCTACCAAGGTAGTATTTAGTGTTCTTCGAACAATATGAGCCATGGTGGCGCTGTGGTTAGAGTGCAGTACTGCAGGCTACTTCTGCTGCCTGCTGGCTGCCTGCAATATGGCAGTTCAAATCTCACCAGGCTCAAGGTTGACTCAGCCTTTTATCTGAGGTGGATAAAATGAGGACCCAGATTATTGGAGGCAATATACTGACTCTGTAAACTGCTTAGAGAGGGCTGTAAAGCATTATAAAGTACTATATAAGTCTAAGTGCTGTAGCTATTGCTATATTCAGAAGGTGAGTGTAGTGTCAAATCTTGCAAGGGGTGCAAGATTTCTAACATTCCATATCAGTATGATACAATTTTTTTCCACTGATTAACCAGCCGAGCAGTGTTACTAAAGAAGGCTCCTTCATTGTCAACAAGTAATTTTTTTGAGAAAAAGCATGTTACGTTTTGAATCACAAACATTCTGAACTGAGTCAGAAAGATCTCACTTTTTTTAGTGAAAGCAGTGTTTCTCTCACCAAGTTCTTCTACTATGGGCTTGTTTACATCCCTTTGTCATAGCTGGCCATTAGCTATTTGGTCAGAGTCTACTTCTGTGCCCCCCCTCGCCTCCATTTTTGGCCTTCCTGGGCCCCAGGGAAGCCTTCTGGCAGTATAAACACCCCCAGGAGGCTTCCCTGAGGCCCAGAAGGCAAAAAGTTTTTTTTTTTTTGCAAAAAAGCCACACCCACCCAGTCACATGGCCATGCCCACCTAGCCACACCCACAGCCACACCCAACTGGTTGTTAAAGAATTTGAATCCCATCCCTGAAGAGAACATTTTTCTAGAGACCCACATGAATGGAACTCAGTGTCAAGCCTCCAAGTAATGTGTCCCAAAACATAAAGTCCATGGCACCCATCTTCCTTTTCAAATTTATTTATTAGAAACACATTAAATTGGCAAGGACTTGGTCTAATTCCAACTCTGAACCAGATCAGAATTACACCCAATAAAAGCAAAAGTGTGAAACTTCCCCGCTGAGTCACAATCTCCCATTAATTCTCAGTCCAACAGTCCATCAACTCCATCTGAGTTGTTCCCACGGGAAGCAAATGCCACCTAGACATAACATTCCCCTTTTTTCTTTACAACCCTTCCTTTCAACAGTTGGAAAGTGGTGAACCTGAAATATTATTAAATTAAGTTACTACAAACCTAAAAGTTAATAGAAAAAAAATACAAGGCTAATATAAAATATGGCTACACATATGTCATCTTCAGGGTCGACATTCAGAGTCATTTGTTTATAAATAAAGATAGATGATATGCAAAATCTATCCAATTTAATTTAATTCATTAAATTTATGATACTAGTTACTCTTGAATAGTTACTCTTGAATATATTACATATATATTCAATTGGTCACTCTGGAATTGTTCCCCCGAATCCCTCCATCTAGCCTTTTCACTATGCTGAATTCAATATGATTTGATTACTTTAAATTTTGGTCCTCCGAAACTCTCTCCACCCATCCTCTTAATCCCCAATTTTTAAACCATTCCCTGCTTTGCTACTATTCAGGAAGTCACTCTGGCATTCAAAGGCCAAATGTGACTCTAAACAAAAGTTGTGCTCCTGTACTATCAAAATAAATGCAATGGAGAATAGAGGTTTTCACTACTGCATAGAGTGAGGCAATATTCTAATCTGACTCTGTTCTGTGAAAGCTTTAATTTTTATCAGAGATTTGTATCTCCAGATGAGTTGCTAACTCTAGTCCAAATGCAGTAACAATGGTGAATAATTGTTCAATAATCCTATCATTTCATCAAAGACTGGAGACTGACATTGAAACCACTTCTTAAAATCTTGCCAAAATCTGGAGGGATTAGTCTGGGCAATCCAAAAACTTCCCTAGGATCGCAATTGCTTTCATAGTCAAAAATATACTGACTTGTTTGCACAGAGTATAATACATTTAGAAAATTCATGGAATGCAGATGATAAATTCATCTATTCAAACTGGAAAGTCACTTTGGCTGTAGTAGAGAGAGCATTGTTCAGTTATCACTGTGATTGAATGGGGCTTGTTATACAGTTATATAGCAATGCACCCTTATTTTGTCTTCTTGAAAGCATCCAGAATTATTGTTTCAAATTCTGGTTCTACTTGGTATGAATATCATTGTTCAGGTAGACTCAGGGGTTGCTGCTACCATCATGTGTGTATTATAGTTGCTACAACAGCACTGAGTCTGCTTTAGACATTTTAGTAGCCATGACCATTTCTTCTAAATTTGATACTATCTTTAAAATTCTATTTGCTGCTTCTATGAATACAAGCTATCTGAAATAATTTCATGCGGTATGTATTTATATTTCTGTGTGTTGTATAGTGTATAGGGTTCTGAGTCCAAGGGCATTCCCTCTTCAATATTTCCAAGCCTATTGACCATAAAGAAGCATTGGGACTTTAGAATATTGTTTCATCAAAGGTTTGGTTCAAAAGAAAAACATGGTTGCAAAAGGAGGCATGGATGCCATGCAAATGATAAAGCCTAACATTCTACATAATACCACATCACTCTGACAGATTTTACTCTTTCTTTTCCTATCTGAGGGTTTGCCTATCTGCCTCCAATTGTTTCTGCCCACCTGATATGTTTCAATGGAGTGGGTGCCCTACATCTACCTTCATTAAATGCTGCCAACTTGCGATATTGAAAAAGTGTGCCATCTCTTTCATGGGCCCCACCTTTAAAAAAAACACCACCCATTCCTGTCTACTTCGTATATCCCTTCTCTTCCTTTGGCCTTCGGTTTGGGCTTAGGTCTATGTTTCTTGCAGTATTGGTCTTCCTACATTTGACACACTAGGGTGGTGCCATCTGCCACAATTCTGCCTTGAGCAGACATTATTAAATAAGGTTGTCACAAATAAAATGCAAATAAGGAACCTTGGAGGTCTTTTGATACAACACTTTTGCTCAAGCAGAAAACCCTATGCTATTCTGGACAAAAAAAACTGTCTCAACTCTTCTTTAAACTTCTAGCGATGGAGCACCCACAATTTTTAGGATCTCAGCATCTTTTTTTGTATTGTGGTAAACAGAAACAGATGCAGCATGGCCTCCCTAATTAGCAGTAAAATCACTTCTCATGACCTTGATGCTATCCTTCTGTTGATACATCCTCGGATTGCATTGGCAGCTGCAGACACTGTTAACTCATATTTAAGGGATAATCAACCAGGTAATCTAGGTCCCTCTCACAGTTACTACTACTACTAATATTACTACTACCATGTTTCTCACAAAATAAGGCCTGGTCTTTTTTTTTTCTGACCCCCCCAAAAATGGCTAGGCTGTTTTTTTGGGGGGTGACTTAATTTCCTCCCCCACCCAGAGTGGCCCATACGCATGTACCTCACCGCGAGGCCGCTTCTATTGGCCAACGAAAGCTGCCCGAAGGCAGATTCCGCAGCTGCTTCAGGGCATGGCGTGGCTGCCCATGTCCCCTTGCCATTAGGCAGTGTCTTTTGGGTGATGGAAGCTCCCCAAGTGCAGTCACCAGCCACTTCGATCGTCCGGTAGAAGCAACCTCAGGGAGCGCACACACATACTCCCCTCGCTGCGAGGAGCTTCTATCGGCTGACAAAAGCTCCTGAAGGCAGAGTCCCCAGCCGCTTCAGGGCATGGTGTGGCTGCCTGTGTCCCCTAGCCTTTAGGCAGTGTCTTTTGGGAGATGGAAGCTTCCCAAGTGCAGTCACCAGCCACTTCAATCGGCCGGTCGAAGCGGCCTCGCGACGAGGGGAGTGTGTGTGTGCGCTCGCCCCTTCGACTGGCTGATTGAAGTGGCTGCTTTAAAGATAGTCTATAGTCTTGTTTATAAATGTTATCATTTACCCAGTTGTTAAAATTTGGTTTTTACAAAGTAGACTTTTAGGTTCAGATCCATTGTTGACTGCAAATACAGTTTCATGTCATCAAATTGAGAAGAATGATAAATGATTTCTGATATTCATCTTCTGGTTCAAAGAATGGTCCTGTTGTTCCTTTATTTATTTCTGTAAAATACAATGTGAATAATGAAGAAATAATTTTGTATCTCTGCATTTTATATGTCTTTTTTAAACTGATAAATCTTGATCTGCAACAAATGCAGCCTCTGATAACTTTAGGATATTAAATTGATTTGTACATGAGTAAGCAGCCTCTCAATTTGCTAAACCACAATTGCTTAAAATTACTCAAGTGACTCAAAAATTGTAAACCATTTTATCACTGAGCAATTTCTTCTTTTTTAAAAAGATGACTTTTGACACAATGACATGTAACAAACTTTAATAAATTATTAGGCATTCTTGATATTTTGGGATATAAACTTCAGCAATCAGAATGAACCCAAAGCACCAAAATTTGAAAAATAGGAGTAGGGAATTAGACATTACCAAACTTTAATTCATCCTCACAGGGGGTACACTTAAGAAAAGATGGGATACAAATGCAGTGATAAACAAACTCCCATTATTCTCAGACAATAAAATAGAAGGATACTGGGAACTGTAGTCCAACAATACCAAGAAAGCTGCCATTTTGTCATTGATTAGAAAGAAGCTCCATTACATAATATTCCTTTGTACTGGGACTGAAATGAGTGGAAACTCTACTTTAAATCCAGTGGGGAAAACAAAGAAATTGTAGAAAAAGAAAAAAAGAAAAAAAAAGAAAATGTAGATTGCAGAATATCACAGGATGATTTCACAAAATGAGCACAACATTTGTAAATGGCAGAAGATCTTGTACAATTTTCCATTATAAGGCAGTTTCTCTCTGAGAAAGTTACTTTATCTTGGTTCATAATGCTATAGTTTCTAATTCCAGTATAAGGCAGTAAAACACCTTCTGACACTAACATTATGACACAGCAGCTCTAGTATCATAAAACTGATTTCTTTCCCAAAGTACATTTTTTGTTTATAAAGGATGAAATATATATATATATATATATGAATTATACCTCTACATGTTGGTGTTTGTGACCAACGGCCATTTGGACAAGTCACTCTTACAGATCCTTCCATTATGTAGAGATTTTGGCACTGATAAGTTACATTTTCAGACTGCACATAGGTTGCCTTGGGGGTGTCCACAATTTCCCCATTGTCCACAGCAGGTGTGTTGCAGCTAACTTTCTTGCTGCAGGAGGTAGAGCGAACCCTTAGGGGTGACTCTAACACGTAAGGGCGTGAAAATACCCTTTAGAGTAGTTATTGAGCCAGTGGGGTGAGGAAAACCTACTCCCTTGGATTAAAAGTTTAAGTAAGAACAGAATGATAAATTTGTGCATTGAAAAATGGCAAAATACATAATTGAGGAACCACAATACAGGTAGGATCATCTGGGGGAAACAAGCAAATGTAGGTTGGGTCCTGAGCCCCCAGCAGATAGTAAAATACTATGTGAAACTCCTTAAGGACTGAGAAATAGGTAAGGTTAGTGTTATATTTGGAAACAGGCATAGGAGTTTCTATCTGGAACTGGTAAGATTAGGGGCGTGTTCTCCATGGAGCCCATAGGGACACGTTAAACAGTAAAAGTTGTCTTTAAAAAGAAAAGTGGAGTTCAAACTTGCTCATGAGAGCCCTGGCCAGGTGCAAACGAGGTGTGAAAGGAGGTCTCTATAGATCTTGATCTTTAAAAATACACCAGAGTCGTCTGGGAGATCCAAACTAGAAAGATAAGGGGCAGAACACCCAGGGCAGAGACAGGTAGTAAAAATCTAGTGCTTCACAATGAGTGTAACGTCAAGTAAAAGTGAGAAGTTCACTAAAACAATAAGAAAGAAAGCCCAATTAGTGAAACCTCAAGTTCAATACCTATGTAACTGGTTAGGGGTATTTGGTATACCCAGGGGTATTCGGAGGCCCCTCTGAAAATGCCCTCCTCTTCCACCTGGTCCCTTTTCCTTATTCCTTTCAGGACATTCACCCTTCCAATGTCCTTCCTTTTTATAAAGGGTGCACTGGTTGCGTCCTAACCCTGGTCTGCCGCCCCTCGGCAGACTAATTCCCCTACCCTTAGGGGTCCACATCATAGCTGCCGCCATTAGCTCAGCTTTTCGTTGCATTTTTTGATCCTATTTTCTTTCCTCCTCCTTTACCTAAGAGAGGGTGATCAGTCCTCTCCTCCATCCCTGCTTACAGGGAGGGATTATTACCCTAGTCCAATACTTGCCTGCAGGCATCTTCCTTCTCCACCGGCCGGCCCGAAGATGTCCTGGTCTCCTCACCTTTCACCTGTGGTTCTTGGGGGTGTCAACCGCCGTCGCCAGAACAGGGTAGTCTCGGGAAGTCCCTCGGATTCAAAGGACCAATGGCGCCTGGGATGTTCCCTTCAACTCACCCAGTCGCTGGCACCTGGGGTGGACCCTCCAGCGGGCCTCAGGGCCCCTTGTGTCCTGGCGGAGTCGCCATAATTGTTGCAGCAGAACCTGTTTCCAAATCAGGACACAAGACCACGAAAGGTTGGAGAATAAAGGTTTTTATTTGTGCACAAAGGTTCAGAGCATTAGCATGGCAAATTCTGAACCCCTGGCTCTTCCTGAGGTGTCACTTTTATACATTTCATAACCTCAGCCTAGCCCGGGGCGTTTCTTATGTTAAACTATACCAAAAAGGAGAAGTACATTTCTGTTATTTTCCAGACCCATCCTTATTCACTGAAACATGCTTACTTCCAGTTCCTTAGTTCAGCAATTTCGTGGTTTTGCACAATATTTCTATAAGAATATTTTGCACAATATTTCTATAAGAAGCAAGGTAAGGGGTCAGAGGATTTCTGGTAAATGCATATTTTGTTTTTGACCTTCCAGGCTGCTTCAGGTGGACATCCACATCCTCCCTCAATATCAATATTAGATAAATAATCCATCAACAATTCTGATGATTGCAAACACACATTCACAAGTTTTAAGCATATTCATAAGGAACTACATTGCAAAATGCTAAAATTAATTATTTTTTAAAAGCAACAATGTCATACATCTTGTTTAACTGATAGGCAGAAAATGATTACTACATTGCCTTGTTACTGTCTTTCAACTTTAGAAGGTACACCGTCTAGTAGCTTAGCCAGATCTATGATAAAATGGATAGCAATTGCTTGGGATAAATGTGATCTCCCCACAAGGGGTTGTTAATTTTATTACCCACTATCTATTAATAATTGCTCTAATCTTGCACAAATAGAATGTGTAGTCACTTAGGATGCTGTATAGTGCTAATACCTGAACATGTTCTGATTTCTAAAAAACCTTTGTCCATTTTGACCCTGATGTCTAGAACTTTTAACTGTTCCTGTAATTAGACTATTTTTCATGAAGGCATTGGGTGACTTCTGGGGGAGACATCTACAAGGAGGGAGGGGGCACATGAGAAAACCAGTGTACCTTGAATATATTTTCATTTACAGTGAAAACAGATTGTTGATTGAGAATGTAAATGATTTGAATGAATCTTAAATACATGAATGATACAACGAGGAGTAATATAATGTGAAACAAATCTTATTTCATTCTTTGACAAAGTGACACAGTGAAATGCCATGGATGTAGTATCTGAGGATTTCAGTAAGGTATTTGACAAAGTAAATCACAATCTACTTCTTGGTAAACTAGAAAAATGTGAGATAGACAGCATCACCACTATTTGCAAATGTCTGATGTTAGGAATGTAAGTCACCTAACAGTTGGGTTGGAAAATATATAAACCAGGATAGACATTTTAATACTGTCTCTTTAAGGGAATGCTAAAATTGTAATTGGGTGTGGTTCCTCAAACGGCCATAAGATGGAGCCAGAAACCTGGGTTGTTCTGTTCTGTTGTTGCTGAGAGTGTTGCCATTCCTGCATTTCCCTATTGACTGTTGCTGATCATAGTTTTTCTTGGATTTGATTTAAGCCTGTTATTGAACTGTTTTTGATACTGGACTTTGTTATTGGATTGTCCCTGGACTGAAAACTGACTGCTTTAACCGTGAATGACTTGGACTGTTTGTTGGACTTTGCTTAATTGTTTACTGGAAGTGTGTGCTGGTTGTGTGTTATTCTTCACCACTCTCACTATGACTCCCTGTGTGTGCTCATTCTCCTGACGGGGAATTACCTCAACATTGGTTATGGGCCAAGGCCATACCTGGGTCAGATAACTGAGAGTTGGTGTGAATACACAGTAACATATACAGACAGCTGTTTACTGTTTAATTGTGGTTTACTGTCCTGGTAAAGATGGCACAAGACCTGTCAACAAGTCTATCACTGATAACCCATTTGGATGGAACAAACTATGTTTCCTGGTCTATGAAGTGCAGTCTAGTTCTGCGTAGAGAAGGGTTATGGACTGTAGTTCAGGATCCACCGGATGTAAATGCTTGGGATCCAGATGATGAGGATGCTGCCAAGAAATTAGCTGACTTTAAACAGAACAATGAACGAGCTCTTTGTATAATTGGACTAACACTGAGTGACCAGCAGCTAGTCCATATTTGTGGAGAAGAGTCTGCTGCTAGGTGTTGGGAGAATTTGAAGAGGATTTATGTTTGTGACAGTTGGTCCATGTATGACAAACTGTTACTTATAGAAAGCATCTTATTCACATGCAAAAAGAGAGGCAAATTCAGCTTACATGAAGGAGATTCTTATAAGGTTTGCAAAAAATAAGAAAATGTGGGAATAAATTGTTGTATGAGAGAACAGAAATCACACAACTTGCAAACATCTGTAAGAAATTATATTCCAAGCATAATATTGTCAAAGAAGTCTTGAACATAAAGCGGAGACTTAAATTTAAAAAAATTACTGAACAAAATGGATCAATTTTAAGAAAATCCATAACAAATCAAGAGACCAAAACATCAATGTAAAAAAAACCTAAAAACAGGAAGGCAGCAGTAATATTCCTAGATGCAGAATAACCTTTTGATAACTTTGGAATGTCCTTACAAATATTTTAAACAACAGGAGTTTGCCAGCATTTAAAATTTGGTTGGAAAATACATATTGATGACAAAGAGATTGTAGCAAATAGAACACTCTCCTTGAATTTTCCAGCAAATAAAGCTATGAGATAAAAATGCCAACTTTCTCCATTATTATTTGCTTTAGAAGTTTGCTTTAGAAGACAGGATTCGAAAAGACAAGCAAATATTCTGGGAGAAGAATATAAGTTGAAATGTTACACAGATAATGTAGTTGTCAACTCATAAAACATTTTGTATACACGTTATATAGTTGTCAACAGAAAGAAGTGGGGGAGTTTCAAGGAGCAGGTGGCAGTGTGGAATCGAAAGTACATTCCATTCATATTTTCTTCAAACACTGATTAGATAACTGAAGCTTCTGCCACGCAAAAATCTAATTGGAGAGCATGATTGATGACTCTTGGCTATGGACGTTTTTTGTTGGATGATACACTCAGAGGGGTGGGGGGTGGGGGAAAGCAGGATCAAGGGTGACAGTGAATTACATATCTCAGAGTTGGCTATGCCCAGGTAAATGACAGACATAGAATGTTACCTTCAAATAAATCTTTTTGGAAGTGTGGCTGAGGCTCATGATTTAATAGGAGTAACTGCCGGAATCCTGACAGATAGCCAACTCTCATAATTAATCACTGGGGTGCCTGCATCCCGGCCTCTTCCATTGCTCCCCAACATCTGGGGTGCATGGGGAGAAGCTCAGGTAACCATGGCAGAGACTATCAGAAGAAAGCTTGGCCTCCAGCCAGAAGCAAACAGAAACTGATAGCATAATTACAGAAGGAGAAACCTGCTCCTTTGGAAGGGATAAAACCAGATAAGTACCTGATGGAATCCCTGGGGAGATCCATAGAGCAGCTGAAGGAGGGATCTGAACAGGCCACCATTCGAGATGATAAACTGTCCTGCCACCCAAAACAGAGGGGAACTTTTACAGGGCCTTTGAAGTGGGGCGAAGCAGGCAAGACCCACAGCCCTCCCTCTCTACATACCAGAAGAAAAAAGAGCACCCAGTGGCAGCCAGTGCTTCCCCTCGGCAGCAGGCAGTCCCTTCCTCCTGTGCAAACTAGGGCTGGGGAGGAAGGTCAGCCACTTCAAGTGCAGGCTTACAGAGGTTGACAGGGAGAGGAAGGAGTAGAGCCCAATGAACTGCCCCGGTTCAGGGGGAAATTTGAGGGAGACCCAGACCAGCTAGCTTTATTCCTTGACTCAGCTGAGATCTACCTGGAATGCTATGGACACCTCTACCCATCCCTTAGAGCCATGATGAATGCCATTTCTCAGGGGCTAGAAGAAGAAGCAAGAGGATGACTAGCAACCCTCTATAAGAGGAGAGGCTCCCAACTACATGACGTAGATGACTTCCTACAATTGCTAGAGGTCAGATTTGAGGAGGCAGAGGAGGACCCGTAAGCAAAAGATGAGCTCAGCAACTAAAACTGGAAGAGTGGCCCATCAAGGAACACATCTGTGAATTCAGGAGAATCAGCGGGGTTCATTTTTTCAGAACCAGCCTGGACAAGCAAATTAGCAAAGTAATTGCCTATCAGAACATCCCAAACCGACTCTCTGAGTGATTCCAAGTGGCCATAAAAGTTGATGGGGCATTATGTGCTAATGATATGAGAAAGCCATTAGGAGCCAAAGAGAGAGGGCAACCAGACCAGAGACCACCCAGCCAGCGGGACATCGCAGCACCATGTCCAGCCCCAAAACCAGCCCTCTCACGAAGTCCATTTAAATATTACCAATGTGGGGAAGTAGGGCATATGGCAAGGGCATGCACAACCCCAGACCTGAAACCAAGTCTGGAACCAACCCCCAGAGCACAACCAGAACAAGGCCCCAGACGTGCTCCAAGGCATCCCAGATGTCCCTTCAGGAAGTAGAGGTCCCTCCCCACCCAGCCGAAGGGGTTGCAACCCCAGGCAACAGTGATCAGTTGCCAGATTCTTTTTTTATATATATATAAATTTTATTTGGGTTTTCACAAAACATAATACAAGTAAAATTTCTCTTTTTTGGAATAGCATGATCCTGGATTATCACTTCTCCATACAGACATAAATTCAATTTCATATTCATCTTTGTGTTCTATTCCATATCTTATTACTATTTTAACATTTTCTCAATAATTTTTCCCTTCCCTTAGTTTTCTCAACCTTACTTTTAATTATCTCATTCAATTCTAAATTCAATTATTTATATCTTTTTCTAAGTTTCAATACCTTTCTAGTCGTCATATTTATACTTTTGTCTGTCCTGTTTCAATTTCATATTTTCTTTTCTCATTAAACAAAATTTTCCCCTGTAGTTACTAATTGGAGTATGACACCTTTGCATCTTTTAATTGTTATCCAGTCAACTCTTATTTAAACTTCAGTTTATGCCTTTACAATTATAGCATTCAATATAACACATAACTTCCAGTAGAATTCTGCTTGGTACATTCTTAAAATACGCACTAAGTTCTTAAAGAGAAAAAATATATATAAAACAATAATAAATGAAATACTTATTCTATTCCAATTCAGCTCTATCATTAATGTTAGTTATAATCTTTGACATCTTTAACATTCCTTTGCAATAGGATATCATACTTCTAGGAACACTTATAATATTTCCATAATTTTTTCATGTTTCTTTCATATTCCTCTTCACTTAAATTTTTATAACACATTTATAATAATTAAAATGTTCCCCTCCTTTCCTAATTTCATTCTCTCATTCTCTTTATTTCATTTATTTATTAAACATTCCATGACATTGCAATGAGTATTTTATCTATCATTTTAATCACACTTGTTTCATATTTTCAAAGTTCATTTCTATTTCTAATATAACAATACTATCTTATGTACCCTTGCAGAATCCCCCTTTCAATAGGAAACCATTCAATTCGTAGTGGCTCCCAAAATGACAGATACAGTCATACTGGGGCTTTCCTGGCTAGACAAGTGGGGCCCGACCATCTGGTGGCAAAGGGGTAGCTGCAGACTGAGGCTAGCAATGGGACTCCAACCCCTTCCTCACCATCAAATAGAATCACCACTGTTCCTAACAACCACCCACAGAGAGAACCCTTCCAGACAGTTCACCAAAACAACTGGCAGCCCCTCTGACAAAATCCCAGAGGTCAGGCAGATTCTAAGAGAATATCAAGACCTGGCTGAAGTATTCACCAATACTGAGTGTGACATCCTACCTCCCCACCATGAGACAGACTGTGCCATAGAAATCATTCCTGGGCAAAACTACCAAAACCCAAAATGTACACCATGATGTCCCGAGAAATGCAAGTTATGTGCAAATATATAGACAAAAACTTAGCAAAAGGGTTCATTGGGTCAGTCAAACCACAGGTTTCAGTTCCAGTCCTGTTCAAAGAAAAAAAAAAGATAGAACTATGAGATTATGCATCAACTTTAGAGCAATCAATGGACTGTGCGCACACAATCTATATCCCCTCCTGCTCATGAAGGACATGCTATCCCAGCTGGCCAAAGAGAAGGTCTTACATATCACATACAGCTGGTCCGCCAAGTACTAGAAAAACTTCTAGCAACAAACCTGTATATCAAGCTGTCAAAATGCAAATTTCACTGTGCACAGTTGGACTACCTGGGCTATTGAGTCTCCAATGAGGGCATAGAGATGGACCCAGCCAAAGTACAAGCCATTCTGGGCTGGCAGCCCCCTCGTACCCACAGACAGCTACAAAGCTTCTTGTGGTTCGCAAACTTTTACCAACAATTCATCCACTCCTTCACAAGAATTGCCAAACCCATGATGGACCTCCTAAAGACAGGGAGTCCAGGAACAAAACCCCACCCGGGACAACCCCTACAGTGGGACCTAACTTGCCCAAAAGCATTTGAAACAACTGTTTGCAAATGAACCAGTACTGAAGCATTCTCACCCCGAACAACCCTTCACCATTCAAGCAGATGCCAGTGACGTGGCAGTGGGAGCAGTGTTACTCCAAAGAAACAACCAAGGAAGTCTACAGCCTTTGCCTACACCTCCCGCAAGCTCACGGACACAGAGAGACGGTGGGCTGTATGGGAAAAAGAGGCTTTTGCAGTGAGATGGGCACTGCAAACCTGGTGCCACCTGCTGGAAGGGGAGCAGAGACCATTCAAAGTCTGGACCAACCATAAAAACTTGGAAGCCCTTAGGACCCCACAAAAACTATCACCCAAACAAGTCCCATGGGCTCAATACTTCAACTGATTTGACTTCATGCTAAAACACATCCTGGGGGGGGGGGGAGGAACTTTCCAAAATTTTGCTTATACATGAGGTAGTTTGCCGTTGGTGGTTGGATTGAAATGTCACTAGATTATCTTTAAGATAATTTTACTCCTGTGTGGTATCAAGGCTATAGTTCAGTGGTTGGAACAGTCTTTTGTATCATTTTTCTTTGGTATTGGGATAAATGTTTAACTTTTTCATTCTTTTAACCACTGACCAGACATATACTTTGGCAAAGGGCTGTCATAGTTCAGAGCAATGGTAGGGAAATACTATACAGCTGGGTTGATGCTTAAAAACAAAGAAAAATGGGGCAGGAAGGGGAAAAAAACTGTTAGCATTTCATCTCTACTGGTCTGTTGCTGAATCTTGACAGATTCCAAGATGAAGACCAGGAGATTTCTCTGTGCTGGGGCTGAAATGAGTGGAAACTCTACTTTAAACCCAGAGAGCTATTTTTACTGATTTCATTGGCCTCAGCCAACAAATTTAGTTGCCCCAAAATGAATGATTCCAAATAAACACACATACATTCTACTTTATTTATTTCATTTGCATTGAGATTGAAATATTCTCCTGGACTTTGAACTTACATATTCTTACTCACTTACTCATATGTCTACATGCATATTTATGTTGAGAGTCACAGGACCAGAACAAAAAAATAAATTTAACTGAATTAGTAACCACTAATAATAGCAATAACACTTAGATTTATAGACCACTTCATAGTGTTTTACAGCCTTCTCTAAGTGGTCTATAGAATCAGGATATTGCCCCCAACAATCTTAGTCTTCATTTTATCAGCCTTGGAAGGATGGAAAGCTACGTTCACCTTGAGTCAGTCTGGATCAGACTCCTGGCAGTGGGAATACAGAGTTAGCCTGCAATACTGCATTTTAACCACTGTGCCGCCACAGCTATGTAATCATACATTATACATTACATATAAAACAAGGTATCCATGAAATATTTCTAAGCTTAGAATAAATGGGAAAATAGATTGAACAAGAAGAGGCTCTGAAATGAATTGGATAAGATTGATTTATGATACACCACTAAATGAAATTCTATTTACTTCAAGAGACTACTAGATCCAACCTAACAATTACTTACTTAGGTAACACACTGATTGAATTTGTTGCACTGAGCACAATGAAATCAATGAAAATAGCTCATTGAAGTTAAACTAGACCTTCTACTGGTCTTCAGTTTTGGAATCTGCCAGCATTGAGCATCAGATTAGAAGAGATGAAATGATGGGTGATGTTTGTTTCTCCCTGTCCCATGCCTGATTATTTTTAAGTATTACTATCATCCCCATAGAACTTCTTTTCCATTGCTCTGAATGGAAGGAATTCCATTTGGATCACAGAATTCTTATTATAAGATGATGTTTGCATTTGGAATTGCAATTAATACAAATGGTATTAGTGAAATACAAATTTATATTGATATTTACATGTAAATATCAAATATTTCTACAGTGGATATTTTATCGGAACATCCTCTGTAGGGGCTTTCTTGGCATTGCTGTACTCCAGTTCCCAATATCTGTCTATTAGATGTGTTGACCTAAGGATATTATGAGCTTGTTTATTCACTGCATTTGTATTCTAACTTTCCCCAATAAAGATGAAAAGTTTGGTAACATCTAACACACCACTTCTATTTTTAAATTTGTAGTGCTTCTGATTCATTCTGACTACTGGAGTTTATATCCCAAAATATCAAGAATACCTTATAAATTATTAAAATTTATTACATGTCATTGTGCCAAAAGTCATCTTAAAAAAAAGAAAAAAATTGCTCAATAATAAATTGTTTACAGTCACTTTTTTGAGTCACTTGAGAAGTTTAGTGATTTTGCTTGAAAAATGGTGATATTGACATTTTAGAATCTTCTTGTCCATGTCGCTTGATATATTAAAAATTATTGCAGGCTGCATTCTGCTGCAGATCAGATGAATCAATTTAAAATAGAATAACATAAAATATGCAAATTTATTTCTTTATTGTTCATATTTTATTTTACAGATCTAGGTAAATGAACAATAGAACATATACAGCACCCTTTAAACCAGAAGATGAATGTCTGGAATGATATATCAGTCTCTTTAATATGATCACATGAAGCTGGATTGTATGCAGTTACAAACAGTGGATCCAAACCTAAAAGCCTACTCTGTAAAAGACAGATTTTACTAACTGAAATTACTGGGAAAATAATAACATTTAAAAACAAGTTTGTAGAACATCTTTAAGGCAGATTAAATATTATAATGTAGCATTTGATTAATCTGAACGATCAATCACCAACCCATCTTAAAGTAATGACAATAGATAATTGTAATTGATATTTTTTAGTATATAGATTCTTGAATTCTTCAAGAAATAAAAGAAATTCAAAAATGATTTTTATGGATAAACCATTTATAATATAAATGGAGTAGTGGAGAAGGCGGAGTCACGTCGCCGCGTTACAGCTGTAATTTCGGGGCTCCGAAGTTACAGCTGATATCTTCGCCCCTGGTCGGTCCCAACGGACCTAAACCGTCCCGTAGAGACGGTGATAGTAAGGGGCGCGTTCTGTTGATCACAGGGACACCGCAAGTCCCTGGTGGATCCAGAAGAAGCCCCTTTACCATTGGCGGAGAGGCAGCCATTAAGCTGCTGAAGCAGGGACAGCTCCGAAAGGAAGAGAAGAAAGAAAGAGAAAGTGTATCGGCTGGTGAGATTTATTTTTTTATTTGGGATAAGGACACCCTAGAAGAAGAAGGAATCTGTAAGATTTTTGACAGAATTTGATAAGATGGACTTAGTGGCGATTTTTTAGGAGATGTCAAAATGAGGCTTGGCTTTTTACTTTTTTTTTCTAGAGAACTTCTATTGTGATTAGTAATTGTAACCAGACTGGTTTTTTTTTTTCCTATAATTACCTTCCCTTTTTGACTGTTTATATTTTTAATAGAGGCTTCCTTTAGTAATTTTTTCTTTTTTTAAATATACACATATATATATACATATTTTCTTTTTCTATTTTTTTGGGGGGAGGAAGAAGGGGGAGTGGAGTTTAGAAACTTTGTAACTCTGCAACACTGCCAACTAGAGGCTTGAAAATACTTTACTTGAAGTTGAGAGAACTGTGAGAAACTCTCTCCCAAGGACACTGAGTTGATAAGATAGAGAGAGGAACTCTGGAGAATGTTTTCACAGGTGTCTCTTTGGGATTTCTACAATCAACTGAATGTTTGAAGCTTGGCTTTGAAACTTGTGGAGAAGCCATAATAAGAGCCTTGGATGTTTAAATAAAATGCAGTGTGATTTTTGCTTTACTTGTTGTTAGCTTTTATCCCTCCTCCTTAACCCTATAGTATTTTGTAATATTTGTACACTTTTGCTTATTACTATTATTATTATTTTTCTTTTTTCTTTTCTCTAAAGGGAAAGCCTCAGAATATTGTTTCTTTTTTCCTTTTTCTTTTCTTTTTGGGGGGGACTTTTGCTTTTTTTTACCTTTGTATGTATATACTCTTTTTTTGTGGCCATGTTTTTTTTTTCTTGAGATTTCGCAATTGGATTAAGGTGTGAAGAACCTGAAGAATTTTTCTTTTCTTTTCTTTTATTATTATTGTTATTTTTTAATATTATTGGGTTTTACTCTCCTTTTGACTATTGCAACTGAGGATTAAGGTCTAGAAGAACCTGAAGAAAGAAATTTTTCTTTTTTCCTTGAAACTTTTTTCCTTTTTTAAATCTTGGGTTTTTTTTGTTTTTTTTTACTGATTTTTCTTTTTTACGTTTTTCCTTTCCCTAACTGGATTATAATTGTTACACTGCCAACTGGATTAAAAGAGTGGGAAGATTCTGAGTTATTCAAATGAGTAAGAAAGTTCTACCTTCTGGCGCATCAACTTCTGCTCCTGCCTCCCCATCAACTGGAGGACGACTTTCAACAATGGCGAAGCAAGATAAAGGACAAACGGATCTAACGACGGTTATGCAAGGAATTCAAGAACTTAAAATGAGTATTGAACAAAGGATGGGGGTATTGAACAAAAAATTGAAAACATCCAACAGATGATGGCGAAGTATGATGAGAGACTGCAAAAAATGGAAGAGAAAGACAATCAAAGAGATGAGAAATTGCAAAAACTGGAAGAGAAAGACAATCAAAAAGATGAGAAAATTGGAAATATTGATGACAGAGTGACAACGCTTGAACAAAACAAGAATGAGATGGTGAAGTGGGAGATGGATAGATCAGAATATTACCTCAGATTTCAAAATATAGAGGAAGAAAAGGACAAGATCTTGCTGCAGTAATGATAGAAATCTTGGCTGGAGCTTTGGAAATAACAGAGGAAAAAATGATGGATGGAATAGATGAGATATACCGAGTTTTTACAAGATATGCATCGAGGAATAAGTTACCAAGAGAAGTTCATGTTAGATTTACTAAAAAATCTATCAGAACACAGATATTACAAGCGGCAAGAGAGAAGACATTGAAATATGGAGATAAAGAGATTGGGGTTTTAAAACAAGTACCCAGAAAAATTAGAGAGATGAGGAGAGAATATCGTTTCCTGACTAAAGTATTATTGGAAAAGGAGGTGAATTACAGATGGTTGATTCCAGAAGGATTAATGGTTACATGGAAAGAACAGAGATACAGAATTGGCTCAATTGATGAAGCAGAATCGTTTTATAAGGAATTTTTTAAAAGAAGAGAAACAGAGATAGAAGAAGAGACTACCTTAACTGAATTTCAAGAGGACCAAATAGAGATGGGAAAAGAAGAAGGCGCAGTAGGTGGACAAGTGGAGACTAAAGAACAACGTGAAGTAAGATCAACGAGAGCCGTTAGACCTAAATATAAATCATAACTATGGAGGAAAAAAATTGATTTCTTTGAATATAAATGGACTGAATTCAGCTACTAAAAGAAGGAAAACTTTTCATAAAATAGAGAAATTAAAATTTGATATAATTTGCTTACAAGAAGTACACATTAAAAAACAACATCAACAATTATTGGTGCGACCAAAAATAGGGAAAATTTTTACTTCTTTGGCCCAGTGTAAGAAAAGAGGAGTGGTATTGTATATTAAAGAAACCATTTCAGCAAAATTGATTTATACTGATGAAGATTGAAGAGTACTAATGGTTGAAATAGTGGATAACAATAGAAAGATACTTTTGGTTGCAATCTATGCTCCGAATGATAAACAAAAAGATTCTATAAAAAATTACATATGAAAATAATTGAATTGGACTACGCTAATATATTTATAATGGGAGATTTTAATGGAATTGTAGACAATGAATTGGACTACACAGCAAAAATAACACGACAAAATAGGAAGATCCTCCCTAAATCCTTTTTTGAAATGATAGAGGAACTAAATCTAAAAGATATATGGAGAGAAAGAAATACTAAAACTCAACAATATACTTTCTACTCGAATAGACATTCATCATGGTCCAGAATAGATATGATGTGGACGTCAACAGAATTATTATCTAATATCCAAGAAATAAATATTGAAACAAGTACATGGGCAGATCATAACCCAATGACAATTAAATGGAAAGGACAAAAAGAAGATCTAGATGGACATTAAATAATACTATTTTAAAGGAAAAAGATTTTACACAGTGGATGGAAAAAGAACTGGCCTTCTTTTTTAATGAAAACAGAAAAGAAGATACTTCAATACAGAATGTTTGGGACACAATGAAGGCATATGCAAGAGGATTGATAATGGAATACACAAAGAAAAAAATATTAGAAAGAGGCAAATGATTAAAACTTTAGAAGATGATTATAAAAAATTGGAAAAAGAATTACAGAGAATGCCACAGAAAAAAGATATTAAATTTAAAATGGATATAATTAAACATAAAATGGATCAAACAGAGAAAGAAGAATTGGCAAAAAATTAGAAGTACTAAACAGAACTATTTTGAGGATGCAAACAGGCCAGGTAGATGGTTAGCATACAAACTGAGAAAAGAGAAAGAATCAAGGAGAATACTACGGTTAATGGATGAACAGGGTTTAGTCTGTCATGGTAATAAGGAGAAAAAGAGAATTATTCGAGATTTTTATGCGCAATTATATAAGCAGGAGGATTTTGATGAGAGGAAAATTAAACAGTATTTACAAAATGCCAACCTACCCAAGATATCTGATGAAACTGGGAAAATGTTGGAAAATCCTATAACAATGATGGAATTAACTGAAGCACTTAATAGACAGAATAACGGGAAAGCACCAGGACCAGATGGTTTCCGGCAGAATTTTATAAAACATTACAAGAATCATTGAGTATTTCATTGTTAGAAATTATGAATGAAGTTATGATAAATAAGAAAATACCTAAAACATGGTCAGAAGCTTATATTACGCTTATTCCAAAAGAAGGGACTGACCCATCACAAATTAAGAATTATAGACCTATTTCTTTATTGAATGCAGATTATAAAATATTTGCTTCAATTTTGGCAGAAAGGCTTAAAAAATACTTAAATAATTTTATTCATTCTGATCAGAATGGATTTCTACCAAAGAGACAAATTAAAGACAACATGAGAGTAATTTTGGACACTTTGGAATATTATGAGGCACACCCTGAAAAGCAAATGGCTTTGATATTTTTAGATGCTCAAAAGGCATTTGATAACGTGAATTGGAGATTTATGTTATTATTATTGGAACAGATGGGTTTTGCTAGAAAATTTATTCAAGCAATAGAAGCTATATATTATAAGCAAACAGCAAAAGTGATGATAGATGGAGAATTTACAGACTCTATCAATATTAAAAAGGCACAAGACAAGGATGTCCACTATCCCCTTTGTTATTTGTATTGACTTTGGAAGTATTAAATAGAAATATTAGAGAGGATACAAATATAAAAGGAATGAAAGTTAAAAAGGAGGAATTTAAATTGCAAGCCTTTGCGGACGATTTGGTCTTTATTCTGGAAGACCCTCTAGAGACAGCTTTAAAACTACTGGAAAAGATAGAGACGTATGGTGAGATGGCTGGCTTGAAAATAAATAAAGACAAAACAAAGATTCTGACAAAAATATGTTATTAAGGCAAAGAGAAGAGTTGGCAGACTTATTGAAAATTCAAGTTACGAATAAAGTTAAATACTTGGGGATAATTTTGACGTCAAGATGTACTACACTGAAAGAGAATAATTATATTAAACTTAAACAGCAGATAGCATCTGACTTGAAAAAAATGGGAAAATCTACAATTATCTTTGATAGGTAGAATCTCAACAATTAAAATGAATATTTTACCCAGAATTTTATATTTGTTTCAAACAATACCAATTAGGCCTGGTAAAGACTATTTTGATGAATTAAATAAAATGGTGTTGAAGTATATATGGCAAGGTAAGAAAGCGAGAATAAAACTAAAACTTTTACAGGATGCTAGAATTAGAGGAGGATTTGGCCTTCCTAATTGGGAGTTGTATTATCAAGCTGCAAATTTAATGTGGGTTAAAGAATGGATAACGTTAAGAAAGTCTAGATTACTGGCATTGGAAGGACATGATTTATTATTGGGTTTTATGGTATAAGGGAACTAAATCGCAGGGTTATTTCAGAAGGCACTATATACGGGAATCGTTATGGTTGAATTGGGAGAAAATTAAGAAACAATGTTATTTGAAAATTCCAGTTTGGTTATCAACTATTGAAGCTTTTTCCTATCCCATAATTTATAAGAAGGAACAAACAGTTAGATATGGGGAAATACTGGATGAAAAGGGTGAACTTAAAACGATGCAAAAGCTAGAAGAACAAGATATAAAGATGAATTGGTTTTCATATGCGCAAATACACTCAAGGTATCTTAAAGATTCTAAAACAGAAGGATTTTATGATAAATTGACTGATTTAGATGGGATTTTGACAGGTGCTGATGAAAAAGTGATTAAAAAACTATATAGTTATTTGTTGGAAATTAAATTAGAGGAAGAACAAGTCAAAGAAACAATGATTGTTTGGGGGAAGAACTTTGGATATGGGATTGATTTAGAAAAATGGCAAAAATTGTGGTCTCAAAATTATAAAATGACAATGTCAGTAGAATATAAAGAAAATTTGTAAAAGATGTTTTACAGGTGGCATTTCCCCCCGACAAGAATAGCAAGAATGTTCAAGAATAAATCCGAAAAGTGTTGGAAATGTCATCAGATCCCTGGCTCATATTACCATATGTGGTGGACTTGTGAGGAGGCCAGGAAATACTGGACTAGAATTCGCATATGGTTGGATGAAATGACAAAAAAACATATAGATTTGAAACCAGAGATTTTTCTATTGGGAATCTTACCTGATACATTTAATAAAAACTTAAAGTATTTGATTGTAAATGTGTTAACAGCGGCTAGGATTGTATTTGCTAGAAATTGGAAGAGTGAGAAAATACCATTAGAGGAAGAAATTATTAAGAAAATACTGGAATGTGCTGAAATGAGTAGATTGACATTTGAAATTAGAGAACAAGAAGATAAACAATTCTATGAAGTTTGGGATCTTTTTTATCAACGGTTAGATAAAACAATATAATAATAGAATATATATATATTTTGGTTTTGATAATATTTTTAGAATATTATATTAAGATAGATTTGGTATGATTTTACGATTTGTTATAAATTAACTAAATTATAGTTATCTCGCTTAAGCATGAATTAGTTAAATTATAGTCAAATGATTGTTTAATAAGGATATTAGGATATATAATTGTTGATTGATAATATGAGTTATTATGTAACATAATTATTATGATGACTATGAAATAGATGCACAAAAAGGAGTGATAAACCAACCGATACACTGTCTGTAAATTTATGAAGAATGATGATGTTCTTATGTTATGTTTTATGTTTTATGTGTTTTTATTTGTTGTTAAAATCAATAAAACTTTTACAAAAAAAAAAAAAAAGAAATTCAAAAATGATTTTTATGGGTAAACCATTTATAATATATTTTGTAAAGAAACAAAGATATACAGTAAACTTTCCAATTCACAATCCAATCAAAGATGCACAAACAGTTGCATCTGCTGTTGTTGCTCTGGAATTAGCATAATGGAACTTGATGTTCAGAATCAGAGGGAGGTTCAGTCAAATGGATTTTTCCCAGTTCTAATAACTAACATGAGAAAATCACAAACAGATACAAAGTTTTGGTTTTTGTTTGGCTTTTTCTTTCTTTTTAACAGTAAGATATTGTATAAAATATATTTATTTATTAAATTTATATGCTGCCCATATAAGTGACTCCAGCAAGCCAGGCAGTTTACAACAAGATGAAAATGACAATACAAAAGATGAATAAAATGATAAATGTTAACAAATTAGCAAAGATAGCCAAGGAATGGACTAATAGACAATGGGGTGAAGGTAGAGCCTTTTCTTAATCAACTAACCACCTCCAGTGTAAAACACCCCAATGCAATGCCCCTAGGCCAGGGGTGTGATTCTACAGGTTCTCACCTATTCGCTAAAAACGGTTCTTAACTTTCTAGCAGTTTGGAGAACTGGCTGTTGGAAGAAATCTCCTTTTGTTTTTTTCCACCCTTCTTACATTCTTGGCAGTATGCCTAGACTATCTGTCCCCAAAGGAGGTTTTATTTTCCTTTGCCGGGACTTTCTTAAAGGGGAAGGGTTGTTTTAAGCTTTTTACACTACTGTTGGGAGGAAATACTCCCATTGGAGTTAGCACTTTGAAGAAATTACTGAACAATGAAGCAGAGTTGCCAGAAAGAAGCTTTTAATGACAAGGAACCAAGATGAGTGACATTCAGCAAGGCTTCTTGGATAGCTAGAAAGATTGACATTCAAATGTGAGTTTACATACCCTTTTTGAGTTTTGGTCTAAAACTAGTGACCATTCAAAGTTACAATGGCACTGAAAAAAGTGCCTTATGACCATTTTTCACACTTACGACCGCTGCAGCATCTCCACTGTCATGAGAGGCCAGGCGAGGAGAAGTGCACCTTGATGTGAGTGACGTCGAGTTGGCCACACCATCCAGTCAAATGACCAGCAAGCCATGCCCACCAACTAAGCCACGCCCACAGAACCGGTTGTTAAAAAAAATGAATCCCACCCCTGCCCTAGGACAATCAGCAGAGCCATGTTTTAATTATAATAAGTAAAACAAGATTAAGCTAAGAAGATTAAGAAGTTGCTGCAGGGTTTCCAACATTTTTCAGCAAAATTTGTAAATAGCAAAATACTTTGTATCATTATAAATTCACTCCCATCTTGAGGAATTTTTTTCAATTAATAAAGAACTTGATATGATAATAAGCAAGTGATTATCATGTCTAAGATGAGGCTTTCTACGTCAGAGTGATTGAAATTATAGAGATGCATTGCAGTTGGATTTACATCTGGATAAATACAAAGAAATTGGTGGATGTCTAAATTCATAGTGATTACATCTTTCACAATAAGACAAGGAGGATAATATTCACTTCATGAGACATTGAAGCCATGAGTATATTTGCAGATATTCATACTAATCAAACTTTTGAGTCAATCATATATTTAACAATGCTTGCAAAAAACATTCATAAAGGAAAAGGAAGAAAACTGGCCACAATCAACACAGAGCATAGAAGGTATTCCTTTCCCAATAATTATAAAATTAACTGATAATTGGTACAATTAATTGATAATTGGTACATTTCAGGCTCTTACTTTCAAATTTGATAGCTGAAGAGTTAGAGATACCGTATTTGCCGGCGTATAAGACGACTGGGCGTATAAGACGACCCCCCAACATTTCCACTCAAAATATAGAGTTTGTTATATACTCGCCGTATAAGACTACCCCCTCTTCCGCACACCTTCCACACACCAAATAAAAGGTAAAAGAACCTCAGATTTGATTTCAACATGTTAATTTATATTCAAATGCTTATGACATGCAGGCTGTATGTTATCAAACATGTACAGTAAACATAAAACAGTGCAAGTTTATTAAACGTAATTCACTAAAGACAACACACTCCTCTCCTCCTCAGCGCAAGCAACACTCCAAGTGGACCCTATGGACGGGTAGATGCTTCTCAGGAACACAGGCAGGCAGCCCACAACCCAGAGGGACTCTGGCAACACACTGTAGAAGAAAAGAAGAAAAACAGCGGGCGCCACCTCCTCGTGTAAAACCTTTTTAATAGATCCATAAATCAGAGATAAAATGATACTCACAAACATAGGAGTATGACAGGCACATCAAGAGTATAAACACTGGATCAGCAAAACTACGGGATAGGTAACATGTTTCTGGGGACACGCCCCCTTCGTCAGACCTTGCTGAGCTCCCAAAGGAATGTTCATAAATAGTGTGAGGGTGGCTAAGACCCCTCCCCATCCTGTATTATACCAGCCAATAGTAAATGCCAGGGGCTAATTCACTAAAGCTGAATGGAACAATAAACCTATGGGAGCTGCCATGCTGTTTGTTTTCTAAGCTGTTAACCAAACTGGAACTGTCAATGATAGAAGGAAGATAACAAATAGAGGGAGAGAGCAAGTGCCGGGCAAGTCCCTAGCAAGTTTGCTGGCATGACAGTTTCCCTTTAAAAGCCTTCAAACTCCTGTTCGTCATCTGATATGAAAAGTTCATCAATGACATCTTGGGATACAGTTGCAAGGCAGTCATCGTATGGATCTACCGGTAATTCCGTGTCAGATGATGTGGCCTCAGCTTCAGCTTCCTCTTCATCTTGCCACAAGTAATCGTCCTCCATACCATCTAATGAATTTGATATGCCACACTTCTTGAAAGACTTGATTACTGTTTGTGCATCAATATCATTCCAGGCTTTTATGACAAATTGGCACAAAACATCCAACTGTGGAGCACGCATGTTTCCTCCTTTTGTGTATGACTTTTCGCCGCTAACCATCCATTCATTCCACTGTTCTCGAATGCGATCTTTAAACGGCTTGTTTAGGCACACATCCAGGGGCTGTACCAATGATGTCAATCCTGCAGGAATAACTGCTGCATCTGTTTTTATTCTCGCAAGCCTTTCCTTGGTGGTGGGAGTTAAATGAGCCCTGAACATATCCCACACAAGTAGACTACGTTTTTGAAGTAGACCACCTGGTCGCCTGCTCCATACATTATCCAGCCATAGTTTCACACCCTCCTCATCCATCCAGCCTTTTTCATGCACGTGCACAAAACAACCAGCAGGGAACTTGAGTTTTGGCATTGTTTTCCTTTTAAAAATAATCATAGGTTTCAGTTTGTTGCCATCAGCTGTACATGCTAGTACCACTGTAAAACTTGACTTCTCATGTCCTGTTGTTTTTATCAAAATAGTTTTTTCACCTTTTTGATGGACAGTTTTATTTCCAATCATATCAAAATTCATTGGAGTTTCATCCATATTTCCAATATTACTTAACGCATAGCCATGTTTAGTGCGCTGTTGTATTACGTATCGATGGAAACTATCCACTTTGTTATCCAGATCTGCAGGTAATTTATGGGCAATTTTTGTCTTTTGCCTTAGTACCAGATCATGCCTTGCCATGAATCTACTACACCAGGATATAGTGGCCTTAAAATTGTTGCTGTAATCTGGGTTAGATTTGGCCCACTGAAGTGCAAACAAGCGTATTGTATTTCGTGTCACCACATAACCATTTTGGCGATGCTGAGCCACCATGTCTGCTACATGTTTTTCGAGCTCTGGCCAGTGTGGGGTGCCTCTTCTTAATGCACACTTACCCCTTGGCATACTCTTTAATGCTTTTTCATTTGATTTCCAGTCCCGAACCATCTTTTCTGTTACCCCATATTGTCTTGCAGCAGCACAATTATTATGTTCCATGGCAAATTTTACAACTTTAAGTTTAAAACTTGCATCATATTTCTTTCTTTTTGCTGGTGCCATGATAGGGTTGATAGGGGTTTGACTGCTGGACATTTTCTATGCTGTACTTAAATGCTGTACAATGGTGCAGTACTGTGGTTTGCTATTGGCTGTATACAAAGCCTGATTGGATTGGTCCCTGCTCCCTGTCTGCCCTCCCTGTCTCCCTGTCTCCATGTCACTAGCAACAGTCTGGTCCGCCCTTGAATCCATATTATGGATAGTACTAGTATTATAGTACCATACCATATATTAATACCAAGTGACATACTGTATATTATGACCTGATAAGAGATTTGGATAGGGAGTATTTATCAAGGTATGCATAAAAAGGGGGGAGGGGGCGAGGAGAGAGTTGCAAAATGTATAAAAGTGTACCCCTGTGTGCTATTATTGTTACCGATATTACATGAGTGCCATTAGTATTAGTATTAGTGCCATTACAGTACCTGTCATTGACACCATTGTACGGCCGCAGCGCCTCTGGCCCGCCCCTGCATCTCCCTGTGACCGGCACTAGTGCGCAAGTGCGCATGTGCGAGCTCTGCGTAGACAAGGGGCGGGCTGGAGCGCCGCTGCTTCCCACCGAGCAAAACGGGCCAGTCACGCCGAAAAGGCTGGCACCCCTATCTCGCTGCTGATGCTCGCCGCAGCCACGCTGATGACCCGCCGCGTCCGCGCTGGATACCGCGCGATACTGGAAAAGGAGGCAGCCTTTATTTTGTACTTGCAGATCTATTCCCCCCCCCACCCCCCCAATAGACACCAAGTATCTTTCCTGGGCTCAGATGCTGAGCAGAGTCGGGCTGCTTATGACTTGGACAGGAGACCACCAAGAGCTCTAGGGGAAGTAAGCCACATCCCAGAAAGTGGCAAAGGCAAAACCATTTCCTCATTGCTCCCAAGACAACCCTATGGACGCTGAGACAATTAAAGGGGTGACTTTAGGTGGGCTCCCTTTATTGCACTTTATTTTTACCGTATACCTTCTCTTGCAATTATTTCCTGACAACACGGAGACGGGACCACGAGGTGATCCTTCCCTTCCACTCCTTATTTTTTATCATCACCATAATTTTCTGAAGTAGGCTGGGCTGGGCTGGGCTGAAAAAGCCCCGAAATAGCTACCGGATCAAGTGGGAACTCGATTCTGACCCTTCTTGGTCCTATCCCCTCGACTTCTCCGATAAAAGCCCTTGCGAGTGAGTTGGGGTTCCTTCTTGAACCGCAAAAAGAACCAGCTTTCCTTTGGAACGAGCCTTTTACAATTCAAGCAACGCCGATCTGAAGCGGATTCCCATCCCTCTTCGCGGGTAGATAAAGCAATTTAAATCAATTAAACGTCGGGGTTTCCGGGAGGGAGAACCGATCTGCTGAAAGTCGTGTCCGCCTGGCTTGGAAGCGCCGGTGAAAACGCCGCGGCGTCCAAGATGAAATGAAACCGCGCATTTCTCATTCACAGCAACCAGCGGTTCCTCGGTTGACGGGCGGAGAGATCCCGTTAGCCCTCGATCTGTCGGATCCTTGGGACTGGAGGCTGCAGCGCTTCCCAATTACTATTTGCCGGCGTATAAGACGACCCGGCGTATAAGACGACCCCCCCACTTGGAGGCATGTTTTTCCGGGCAAAAAAGTCGTCTTATACGCCGGCAAATACGGTATTTCTTCTGTTTGGTTGGGTGGCCTATAGTATACACCTATGTTAATGTCATTATTTTTTCCTTTTATATTGATCCAGATGCATTCAAGATGTTTTTAACCATTACTTTGTTGTATTTTTGTTGAGCTATAGTTGTTTCTTATATATAGCACAACTCCACCTCCTTTTATTAGTTCTGTTTCTTTTAAATAATTTAAATCCCTGTAGTTGTATATTCCATTCATGGGTTTCATTCCACCAAAATAGATATGTCAGATATCAAATGTAATTTATTTAGTTATCAAATTTCTACACTGTCCTTTTCACCTGAGTCATTCTGGGTGATTTACAATAAAAATACAATGTTAAGACATGGAAGGATGAGAAAATGTTTTCCATAGCCAATAATTTTTCATAAAAGTCATGTTTGATAATTTTACCATTAGCTGCTGCTACTGAAGACTCTGGGAAGATTCTCCAGATGGTTATGAATGGGGGAGGGCCTGTGATGGCAAATCAGCTCTTAACAATCTTGTTTGTCCTTGATTTCTTAATGAGGGGGAGGGATGGAAGGGGAAGAGCCCAAATGCAATTAAAAGTGTGCAATCCTTCCTAAAGGATTCACTTTTGGAGTTCCACTTGTGCTTGGAACCACTCCTCGATTTTCTTCTCGTTAGGTAAGAGTTTCATAATTTTAATGGGTGTGCATGTCTGAATATAGCAAAATTAACCACTTCATAAATGCTTGTGGGCTCAACTGCACATTCATATAAAATCCATCTGTGCATGGTTTGTGTTAAGTATGGAGAATAAGGGAGACCAGACATCTGACCAGTGACTTCAACTCTTTAATAAAGTGATAGACATAACAGAGCAATGCTATGGGCAGCAGTAACCCTTTTATAGGGTTAGCTGCTGCCTTATTAACCAATGAAAATGTGCAACAGGTTCCAACTACTGACCAATAAGGACAGTCCCAAAAGTGGCCAATCAGGGACTGGTTCTGGCCCAATCCCAAGTTGTTGTATAAGGACCAATCAAGTGTGCAAGTTTTCAACCCCTAATTTGCATTTAGGTTATTCACTTTTATTGATTCACAACACCCCTCCCCCTTGGGTTCCGTTTGAGGGGAGCTGTGATAAAATCCTCAAGATAGGCAGGCCGTTTGGTCTGCCTGGATGATTTCGAGGCTCCACCGGGTTTTGTCCAATGTCCGGTTCCAGTGGAGCGTTTGGATGACCATTGTTAAGTTCTATTTCGCTGCACGGCGATTCCGTGCTGCATTCACTGTGGTTGTCTCTGCTACTGCGTGTTTCTTCGGGTTTTGCAGTTCGTTTTCCCCGTATTAAAGTTCCCTGAAGACATCAACTCCCTCCCCGCTTCACGCCCGGTGCTTCGCTGGGCTGTAGGGTTCCCGTTGACCTGCTATTAGTTGTATCAAAGTCAATTCCCTCGATACTCCCTCCCCTTGAGTTGGTGAACCGGGAAGTCATGGCCGCTGGGTGGTAATCTCGATCGGAGTTGGTCTATGTGGCGTTTCCACACCCTCCCATCGTCTGTTAGCAGGCAGTAAGATCTAGGCCCGGTGAGGTGGGTAACGGTTGCAGGTATCCATAACGGGTCGCCGGAAAAGTTTTTGGCAAAGATTAAATCGCCTACCTTAAATTCCCGGCATTTGCTGCTGGAGCCGAAAGGTTTTTCTGGTGCGAAAGCGGGTGGAGCCGGTCAAGGTGCGATTTTCCGCCCATAAGAAGTTCAGCGGGTGTTTTGTTGGTCACGCCTGTGGGGCGTGATGTGCTGCAATAAGAGGATTCGATTGATTTTCTCGTCGATGTTGCCAAATTCCATTTTATGCAGGGTCTTTTTCACAAATTGTACCATGCGTTCTGCACGTCCATTCGCCGCAGGGTGCGCGGGCGAGGTCAGCGCATGGCGGATGCCCCGATCAGCAAGATATTGTTCAAAGGGCAATGCAGTGAACTGTGGGCCGTTGTCCGAGACCAACACGTCCGGAAACCCATGTGTGGCAAATAGTCTGTTTAATTTATTAATAACTGAGTCAGTTGTAGTTGTGTGCATTCGATGAATCTCGAGCCAGTTAGAATAGGCGTCGACAGTAATCAGGAAAGTGTGACCTTTGGTAGGCCCCGCAAAGTCAATATGAATATGGGACCACGGTCCCCTCGGCGTTTCCCATTCGGTTGGGCTTGCTTTCGGTGGGGCGTTGCTGACGTCCTGGCAACGTTGGCACGTAGCGACCCAGGCCTCTATTCTTTTGTCGATTCCCGGCCACCAAGCATAGCTACGTGCGAGTGATTTCATCCGCACAATGCCCGGATGTCCCTCATGCAATACCGCCAACACAGTCTGTTGCAATTTGCCAGGGATTACGACTCGATCGCCCCACAAGATACAGCCTTTTTGGGAAAACAGCTCGGTTTGGCGGGCTTTGAAGGGCGCCCATTCAGGTGCAATTTGGTCCGTCGGCCACCCCCGTTCAACCCAGCGTAGTATGTGTTGCAGAACTGGGTCACGTTTCGTTTCAAAAGCAATGTCTCTAGCCGTCAAGGGTGGTGCCTGTAGAGCTTCAATCTGTAGTGTTGAGAGGGTTGGGGCTGGATCCACAACAGCGTCTGGGAGCGGTGTTCTGTTCAATGCATCGGCGTGGAGAATCGATTTCCCCGGGCGGTGTTGCAAGGTGTAGTTGTAGGCCGCCAGGAATTCAGACCAACGGGTCATTCTGGGGGACAATATATACGGGGTTGGTTTATTACCCGCAATGATCCCCAGTAGCGGTTTATGATCAGCGATTATTGTAAACGCACGGCCATAAACATATTCGTGAAATCTTTTAACTGCAGCAACAATAGCTAAAGCTTCTTTGTCCAGCTGACTATAATTTCGTTCAGCTTTAGCTAAGGTTCGCGAAAAAAACGCGATGGGGGCCTCCGTTCTGTTTGGTAACACGTGGGCCAGAATTGCCCCAACCCCAAAAGGTGATGCATCACACGTGATAGTGAGTGGCAGAGTCTCGTTGTACTGCATAAGTACTGAATCAGAAGTTAGCAATTTCTTTACTTGTTGGAAAGCATGTTGTTCCCGTTGTCCCCAAACCCACGTTGCTTTTTTGTCTAATAGTCTATGCAATGGTTCAGCTACTGTTGCTTTGTGGGGTAAAAACACATTATAGAAATTGATAAGTCCAAGGAACGCCTGTAGGTCTACCTTGTTCCTTGGAATGGGTGCCTTTTAATTGCTCGTAATTTGTCTTCGTGGGATGAATTCCTTGGCTGTCCAGGAGATATCCCAAAAATTCCACTTTTTCGGTACATAACTGGCATTTATCTTTTTTTACTCTGAGGCCTGCATTTTGGAATCTTCGTAAAACCTCTCTGAGTCATTTTTCTAGGATGTCTTTGTTAGGTGCGGCGATGAGTACATCGTCGAAATATGGGACAATGCCTTTTATCCCTTGTAACAACCTTTCCATTAAACTCTGGAAGATTCCAGGGCGACGCTTACCCGAATTGGAGCCGGTTGCATTTAAATGCGCCCTATGTGTTACGATCATTTGCGCCTCAGCTGTGGTTGGGTCTACAGGCAATTGTTGATACGCCTGGGCTAAATCTAGTTTGGCGAAAACTTTCCCGCCGCCCAGAGAATGGAGTAAATGTTGCACTACCGGTACTGGATAAGCACTTTGCTGCAGTGCGTGGTTTAATGTGGCCCGGTAGTCTCTGCAAATTCTTAGGGACCCATCAGGCTTGATAGGCGTCACTATCGGGGTTTCCCAATGGGCGTGGTCGGTGGGTTCCAGTACGCCCTGCGCTATCAGCTTATCGAGTTGTTCGTCGATTTTAGGCTTTAAGGCGAACGGCACCCGACGCGGCTTAAGGCGGATGGGTGCTATTTCAGGGTTCAAGTTAAACGAGATTGGGGTCCCCTTATATTTGCCTAGTCCGTTGGCGAAAACGTCTTGGAATTCTTGCATGAGTGCTTCCTCCCAATCGACGCTTTCGGCCTTGTGGACTCCAGCTACAGTGATTCCGAGCGGCCTGAACCACTGCAGGCCTAGAAGACTAGGCTTGTCTCGATCCACGACAGTCAGTGGTAGTGCGACGGTGCGGTTCTTGAATGAGACCTGGAATCTGCGGGACCCGACGACGGGAATTTGGTTGCCCTGATAGTCTTTGAGTATAACCCTCTGAGGGTTAAGGTCTTGGCGGCGAATCGTTGGAAGGAGCTGTTGGAGCGTTTTCCACGATACCATCGAGAGGAAGATCCCGAGTCTACCTCCATCACGCAAGGTTTGTTTTCGATGGCGACCTTTACTCGGATTTTCCCAGCATCAAGGGATGTAGCGTGGCCTATGGTGATTGTTTGGTGGGTCTCTTCCCGCCTGGTTTCTTCACGCCTGGTGGAAGTGGTGGACGGCTTGTTTCTGTAGGAGTGGTTCAATTTTTCTCGGTGTGTGCCGAAGAATCCTGAAGACTGGAATTCGCCTGTCGGGGTTTGGAGTTCTGTTTGCTCCTGCAAACCTTTGCGATGTTACCGCGTCTCCCGCAATGGCGGCAAAGTGCGTCAAGGAATTTGCAGCCGGATCGTGGGTGATTTGCTCCACAGCTGGCACACGGTCGAAATGAGTGTTGTGAGGACTGGTCTCTCTCCGTTCGAAGTCGGTTGACCTCTTCCTCATCGCTGTCGGACGGGACTCTAGGTCTTCGTGGTGAGTTGATACCGGGTGTCTCTCTGAGCGAGGCGAGGTATCAGTGGCGAGTTTACGTAGCGGTGCGTTGGTGCGGCGCATTTGGGCTGCCGACTTCTTTGTCGCCTCTGCTGCCGAGGCTTCTTTAAGGGCATCGGTGAGGCTGATGTCCCCTTAGCCATAATTTTGCTCTGGATAGCGGCGTCTTCTAGGCCCAGAACCAGGCGGTCCCGGAGGGCTTCTTCTAAGTCGGCGAACCCGCAGAGGCCTCCTAGGTTCCGGAGGTCCGCGATGTAATTGGCAAGGCTTTCGCCCTTCCGTTGGTCCCTCTGGTAATATTCGTGTCTTCTTACTAGGGTTGGTACGGAGGGCGCGTAGTGAGCCCGTAGTAACGGCTCGAGGACGTCCCAGTCCATTTCTTTTACCTCTGCTGGCTTGGCAAGCGACTTTGCCATTTTAAACACGGTTGGTCCACAATGCGTTAGAAAGATAGCTCTTTTTTTGCCGGTTGTTGCATCTTTCAAATTGTTGGTTTCCAGAAACATCTGGAACCGATCCATGTAGGCCTCCCAGTCTTCGGTCTCTGGATTGAATGGAGCGGGTGGTACGGCACCGCTGGCCATGTTGCCGTTGATGGTGCGAGTTCGACCACGTGCTCTGTTAGTTGCTCTGTAGATTAGTCAGCTCTTCGGTCTCCGTATCCCATCCTCGTCGCCAGTGTTAAGTATGGAGAATAAGGGAGACCAGACATCTGACCAGTGACTTCAACTCTTTAATAAAGTGATAGACATAACAGAGCAATGCTATGGGCAGCAGTAACCCTTTTATAGGGTTAGCTGCTGCCTTATTAACCAATGAAAATGTGCAACAGGTTCCAACTACTGACCAATAAGGACAGTCCCAAAAGTGGCCAATCAGGGACTGGTTCTGGCCCAATCCCAAGTTGTTGTATAAGGACCAATCAAGTGTGCAAGTTTTCAACCCCTAATTTGCATTTAGGTTATTCACTTTTATTGATTCACAACAGTTTGAATATTTATTTGCATGCAGTTCCTGTTTGGGGAAGAAAACTTGCGCAACTTTGCTTGGAATGACAATCCTTTTCAATCCTGATGTTGATGTTCAATCAGCAATCCCTCCAGCACACTTCCGAGCAAGTGCTGTTGAACAGAGTGAGATTTAATCTTCAGTAAACATACATAATCTTTGTGCTGCACAGGCATGATGCAGCTCAAACAAAGACGTTTTGAATTCCAATGTCAGGAACAGTTGGATAGCTGATGACTTTCTTTCAGGGGAGCCTTAAAGGCACAGAAACAAAACATGATTTCTAGAAGCGACCGTGTGAATGGGTTGCAAGTAAAACACATCAAGAACTTGCTACTCACAGAAATCTTAACAAAATAACAGTTATTTTGGACTTTGGAGGTCTTCTAGTTTCAATCCCCTCAGAATTTATCAACACTGGAATGTAAGTGGTGTTCTTTTTCTTTCTGAAGAATTGGAAGCACTGAAAAGCTGAACTGTTGTTTGATTTGTTTGTTATCACCATTGCAACACAAAGTTCACAAAGCTCTCATAAAGTTCTCAGGAAGTCCCCTTTTAGTTATCAAGGTCAAAGTAATATAGTTGGAATTAGACCAAGTCCTTGCCAATTTAGTGTGTTTCTAATAAATAGATTTGAAAAGGAAGATGGGTGCCTTGGACTTTATGTTTTGGGACACATTACTTGGAGGCTTGACACTGAGTTCCATTCATGTGGGTCTCTAGAAAAATGTTCTCTTCAGGGATGGGATTCAAATTCTTTAACAACCAGTTGGGTGTGGCTGTGGGTATGGCTAGGTGGGCATGGCCATGTGACTGGGTGGGTGTGGCTTTTTGCAAAAAAAACTTTTTGCCTTCTGGGCCTCAGGGAAGCCTCCTGGGGTGTTTATACTGCCAGAAGGCTTCCCTTGGGCCCAGGAAGGCCAAAAATGGAGGCGAGGGGGGGCACAGAAGTAGACTCTGACCAAATAGCTAATGGCCAGCTATGACAAAGGGATGTAAACAAGCCCATAGTAGAAGAACTTGGTGAGAGAAACACTGCTTTCACTAAAAAATGAGATCTTTCTGACTCAGTTCAGAATGTTTGTGATTCAAAACGTAACATGCTTTTTCTCAAAAAAAAATTACTTGTTGACAATGAAGGAGCCTTCTTTAGTAACACTGCTCGGCTGGTTAATCAGTGGAAAAAAATTGTATCATACTGATATGGAATGTTAGAAATCTTGCACCCTTGCAAGATTTGACACTACACTCACCTTCTGAATATAGCAATAGCTACAGCACTTAGACTTATATAGTACTTTATAATGCTTTACAGCCCTCTCTAAGCAGTTTACAGAGTCAGTATATTGCCTCCAATAATCTGGGTCCTCATTTTATCCACCTCAGAAGTCTGGAAGGCTGAGTCAACCTTGAGCCTGGTGAGATTTGAACTGCCATATTGCAGGCAGCCAGCAGGCAGCAGAAGTAGCCTGCAGTACTGCACTCTAACCACAGCGCCACCATGGCTCATATTGTTCAAAGAACACTAAATGCTACCTTGGTAGAATTTGTAAAAATAAATAAAATATACAAAATCTTCCTGATAAGATTGGTTGATGATTAACTACATTTATACAGACTGAACACAGATACAGTTCTGTTTATATAATGCATCCTTCATATGTATTGATCTATAGGTCACCTCCATTGACTTGGGTTGCGATGTGTTAGTGTCGTAATCAAGTACCTTACTAACTGAGCATTTTGTGAATCCTATTAAATAGTTCATATACGGGCATTGGTTCCCTGAGATGGCTACCTTTATTAACCTTTGCCTCCACTATCCCCATTTTACAGGGAGGGGAATTTACCATCCAGCTTCTTCCTGATAATATGGTAAGGCCCCTTCAGGTGATATCAGGGAATATTCCCTCTTACAACTATAGCTTTGAGTGTTTTCCTGTCACATTTCTTCTTCTGTGGTTTATACATCTCTGAAGTGGGAATGCAATCTATTTATTCTTCTACCTAGACATTCCTGCATTCAGGAGCTCCAAAAAGCTTTGGTCTTTCTTGCTGTCCTGGTCTTCTTACATGGACCCATCTGCATGGTGGTGACATTTGCCATCATTATACCTTGAGCACACCCCCTTTGCTAAAAGAGGTCCTCAGAAGGAATCACTGTCCAATGCCTTCCTGCAGGAATTCAATATTTGATCATCGGTTTTATATTTACATATATCCCTGTTTGCACCTTCCTTCTTCCTTCCTTCTTCCCCTTCTATTTATTTCTCTTCTCAGCTAGAACCCACACACTTCCATACCACATTTCTGGATTCCAATCATGGGAGCCAAGCTTCTGCAGTTACAGGTAGTCCTTGACTTATGACCATTCATTCAGCAATCACTCAAATGGCACTCAACAAAGGCTCCACGAAGTTCCAGCTTTACAGCATCTCAATGGTCACATGTTTGTGTTTTCCTATATATCCTGCAAGCTTCTCACAAGTAAAACCAATTGGAAGCTAGCAGGAAGTTGGAAAACACATTTATAGTAAGTCTTTGCTTAACAATCCATGTAGTCCCTGCTTCACTATGGCAACAGGACCACCAAAATTGCTGTCACTAAAGTTACAATTACATCATGTCGTGCTTTACAAGTACAGGTAGTCCTTGACTTATAACAGTTCATTTACTGACCATCAATGAAAGTTACATCACTGAAAAAAGTGACTTAAGACCTTTTTCACTTACAACCGTTGTAACATTCCCATAGTCATGTGATTTATAGTCAGATGCTTGAGAACTGACACACATTTACAACGGCTGGAGTCATGTGATTGCCTTTTGTCACCTTCTGACAAGCAAAGTCAATGAGGAAATCAGATTCACTTATCAAGCTTGTTACTAAGTTAACAGCTGCAGTGATTCACTTAACAAATGTGGCAGGAAAAGTCATAAAATGAGCGAAAACTCACTTGAGAAATTTCTCACTTGGCAACATAAATTTTGGGCTCAATTGTCGTCATAAATTGAGGACTACCTATACTTTGCCATTCTGTGGTGGAAATTCTGGTCCTAATTGCCAGTGTAAGCTGAGGACTGCATTTGGCATACTTGTGATGCTTTATCAAATTTAGCAGCTAAAGCAGTGCACGTGTTTGGCTAGTTCACTCAGCCTTCTATTCTTTAAAAGCAAAAATATCACTTCCTTTTGTTGTATCTTCCTTTAAGCAGTTTATAGTGATTGCAGTTATAAAGATCTGTACTACTTTCTTCACTGCTTCTTCACTCACCCATCATAGACTCCTACGACACTCATCTGTTTGTGTGTGTGTGAAAGAGTTCCAGTTCAATATTTGAACCAATAGAGCCCAAAAAATATTGCTGGACTAACTAGGTCAGGGTTGTCAAACTCCCATCCCATGGGCCGGATGTATCATGCAAAGGAGGGGAAAGTCCCAATATGTCACGTGACGCCACTGTGAAAATGTGAGTTTGATACCCCTGAACTAGGTAAATGATTTACCTTTGCTGTAGGGAATCATGGAGAGAACCTTAGGAAGAATATTCAGAAACAATTACAAAAATTTACAAGGGTGGAAACTTTTTATAAAGCCCAGGAAAGGAGATTGTTATTAGGAAAAGGATCAAACTGACTCCCCCTGACTTAGTGGTTGTAAGGAGGGAAAATAAAAGATAAGCAGACTTGCAAGACATTGCTACTATGGTCTGTCTCATTCTACTCTTCCCATGGAGCTGGTTTCTTTATCTGGTATGTCTCATTGGGTAGAAATATCTTGCAACCGTTGCAGCATCTCTCTGCCAGTCATTTGTTTGGCAATATTGTCAGTCAGTAGATGTCCTGTCTCTGGTCCATTTTTTTTCCTCTCCACCTCTTGCAGAGAGATCGACTTAACAAGTTGTTCTTTCTGAGCTGCTTTTCTCCCCAGTGTAGCACTTCCCTAAAAAGCAAGCTAACTAGCTCAATTTTGTCATCTTAGTTGAAACCTGTCTGGCACTGTTACTGATGCCATAATCAGGTTTCAGCTAAAGGGTTTTCTTCGCCTCTTACGTGATTCATGAGTTGCATTCAGAAAAAATAGATCTACAAAGGGCACTATAGTCATCACTCTTCACACTGCTCTGACTCATCTAGAACGGGGGGGGGGGCTATGTGAGGATGTTTAAGTTTCTGGGTGTTATTCTAAAAGAGGACCTGACCTGGGGTGCCTGACATTGCAGTCCTGGTCAAAAGGGCCCAGCAGAGATTATACTACCTGAGGCTTCTCAGAAAACAACAACTGAATGAAAAACTGCTGGTGATCTTCTACTGCTGCACCATAGAGAGCATTTTAACATACTGCACCTCTGTATGGTTTGCCAATTGCACAGTGGTAGACAGGAAAGCGCTCCAGAGGGTTAATGTCATTGTCCAGAAGATCATTGGTTGCTGTCTCCCCTCTTTGGAAGAGCTTTATACCTCCTGCTGCCTTAAGAAAGCTCAAAACATTCTCAAAGATCCATCCCATCCTAGGAACCCTTTTTTTGAACTATTACCATCTGGCAGATGGTACCGAATAATAAAAACAAGGACAAATAGGCTGAAAAACAGCTTCTATCCCAGGGCAGTAGCTCTTTTGAATTCTGCTGTACAGTCCAGTGTTGGTGTGGTGTCGGGGGTTTCCGGTGCAATGTGTGAAGGGTGAAGGATGTGTGTTTGTGTTTATTGTCATGGTCATGTTCATGATGTGTACTGAATATGGTGTTTGATTTAATTGTACGAGGTGGAATGACAATAAAGTAAAATAAACTAGGCAAAGAGTGCATGCCTTTCAATGTATGCTCCCCTTGGTGTGCCTGCTTACTCTCTTGTAATCCCTTCCACTCAAATGAATGCAACTATAAACATTCTCTTCTTGAGAATTATCCCAGCATTCGAATGGGTGGGGGAACAGGATTAAAGGCTACAAAACTTTTTCATTATAAAGGATATTAAGTAACATTTCTGTGATCAGTTGATACTCCCTGGAGTTCCCTAAGACCTTTTATAGCTGCTAGTGTTGCCTACTTCTTGTTTCTTCCTGGGGGGAAAAAGATACAGGAGGGGACAATGATGCAGCTTGATCATACAGGCCCTGAATTTAATGCATGTGTGGTCCAGCAAGCGATATAGCTTCTGCTGTGAAGCACCCAATTTAGAACATAGAGAACATAGAATAATAAACTTGGAAGGTTAATGGCTTTTGACAGCATGTCCAGGCTTTCAATTAGCTTGAGCAGCTGCTCTTAGTTTGCCTCTCAGCTAGTGTTTTTGCTTTGGGGTTTTGACTTTTTAAAAAAAAGGGGAATGGCTGTTTTAAGTTTTCTGCATTGTTTTAGTGGTTCCTCGCACTGTCCTTTTGGGGTGTACTTCTCTCACTTAATTTTGAATGGTGCACCCACAACTTCTCTAGTGATGGAGCACCCATAACTTCTGAAAGCAAGCTATTTCATTGGTTGATTGGTCTCACCCTTAGGAAATTTCTCTTTAGTCCTAGGTTGCTGTTAGGGATATACACCCTAGCAGAATCTGCACGGCAGTCAGGCAGGCAGGCAAATATGTGAGACAAACGTTTTTGTAGCTTACACTCAGTAAAACAGATACACTGTGCTAGTTAAATAGTTTTATTCCAGTAATAGTTTTTAGCATAGTCAAAAACAGTCCATATATCATACACTAGTTCAGTCCGTCCGGGGATTATTCAGTTGCAAAGTCCAGTGTCGAAAAAGAGGTCAGTAAACTTACAAATATCAGTCCAGCAATATATCTCTTCGCAGTAGAGATATGAAGAAGTCAAACCTCTTTTCTTCCTTCAGCAACAGCAAAGAACACGCATTTAACAATCCATCATCGTCTGCAAGCAATCCAGTAAGCCAGCAATCAATCCAGTTCTCTTGCTCTCTCTTATGGCGCTTTACAGTCGCACCCAAAATTACATGCTTTGCAGTTAAAGTGACACACACTTAAATTCACTATCATAGTCTATATATATTATTTTACCCAAACTACGTTAGGTAACCTATGTTATTCCTAACATACTCCCCTTTTGGGTAATATTATATATATATATATATATATATATATATATATATATATATATATATATATATATATATATATATATATATATATATATATATAAAAACCTTAAATCATAGTTATCACAACTTTCTTTGTGGTTGACTGAACCTTGGGCTTTTGTAAATTGATCGGCAATATTTTCTTCAGTCATACAATATTCCAGTCTTATTAAACCATTTTTTACAGATTGTCTTACATTCAGATATCTAAGATCTGTATGCTTAGGTCTCGTTTTTACAGCAATATTAGTAGCCAACTGTATGGCTGCTTGATTTTCCTCATAAACTACAATGGAATCATTAACAGTTATTCCCATATCCAATAACAACTGTTTATACAGAATTAAATCAGTACATAATAAAGATAGACATGAAAATTCTGCTTCCATTGTGGACATACTTATGTGTTGCTGTCTAATTGACCTCCAACCAATCAGTGCTTTTCCTAATAGTATAGCTATACCTGAAGTTGATTTCCTAGTGTTTATGTCTGTTGCAAAACTTGCATCAGCATATGCACTTAAAATCAGATCATCTTTTGGCTCCAAATACAATGCATAGTGCATTGTCCTTTTAAGATACCTTAATATACGTTTTGCTGCTTGCCAGTGTTGTTCAGTGGGTTCAGCGTTGAATCTTGCCAATTGATTAACGCTATAGGCAATGTCTGGCCTTGACCAATTACTAATGTATGATAAACTACCAATTAGTGATTGATAAATAGTCTTATCGAATTTTGGACTTTGAGCATCAGTGTGGCCAAATTCCTGACTCATTGGAGTTTTAGCCGGTTTACAAAGTTCCATCTTGTATGTTTTTAGTAATTGATAAATCTTATCCTCTTGAGATATCTTATAGCCACTTTTGGTTTTATTTATTGTCAATCCTAGATACTGTTTTATCTCTCCTAATTGCTTTAATTTTATCCTCTTACCTAATAATGATATTATTTCAGTAGCTTCATTATTAGTTTTTGTAATTAAGGCAATATCATCTGTAAACAACAATAATAATGACACTGTTCCATTTTTCTCTCTCTTAAATACACATGGATCAGCTAAACCTGCTTTAAACCCTATATTGTTTAACTCCTTAACAATATATTGGTTCCATTCGTAACCAGATTGTTTTAATCCATAGAGACTCTTTTTAAGCTTCCAACAGTCATTATTATTTTTATCATCCTTAATTCCTATAGGTTTCTTTAAGTATATAGTGTGCTGCAATGGTGCATGCAGATAGGCAGTTTCTATATCTAAGTGATTTATAATATAATTCTTCTTAGCTGCCCACACTAAAGCTGCTCTCAAGGTTGTTGCTTTTAGACTCGGTGCAAATACTTCATCATAATCACATGCAGTTTGATTAAATCCTTGAGCTACCAACCTAGCCTTATGGGTAACAGTCCCATTTTTACCCGTTTTTAATTTAAATATCCATTTACAGCCAATGGACTTTTCACCTGGAGGTAATTTAACATTTTCATATACTTCCATTTGTTTCAATGAATTTAATTCTTTCTCCATTGCTTTATGCCAATTTTCTTGTTCCTTTGCTGGATACATTCTAAGTTCTTCAACATTAGTTGTAACTTTACTAATTTGGCAAACTACACTTGCTTGGTACCTGTCAGGTGGTCTGGTTTCACGTGTTGACCGTCTAGGTATTACAGGGCTTACAGGTGGACTTTCATGTACTACCTGTTCCTGGTTATCTATTTCTTCCTGTTCATTTATTTCTTCCTGTTCTGGTCCTATGTGCTCTTCCTGTACTTCCTCTTTAATTGTACTCTTCTTATTACTGATATGTGATTTTGGTCTTTTGTAGGTTTCTATGATTACATCCTTACTTGAATCTTGCTCCAGTTTTTCCCATCCTACATGTTCAAGGAATTTTGCACTAGCACTACAGTAAACTCTAGGTGTACCTTTTTCCCAGAATCTGTATGATTTGTGATTAGATTCATAACCTACAAAAAATAACTTTTTAGCCCTATGCTGCCCCTTATGCCTCAGTTGTGTAGGAATATGCACCCATGCTGGTGCTCCAAATGTGTGCATGTAGCTTAGGTCAGGTTTTCTACCATGCCACCGTGTGAATGGTAATTCACCTGTTGTTGAGTTAACAACATTATTCAATATATGATTACCACACATTATTGCTTCCCCCCACAAAGTTTCAGGTAATCCTGAATCCGACAACATAGTATGAGCCATTGCCTGTGTTGTTTGGCCTCGTCTTTCTATAAAGGAATTATGTTGTGGCCTATATGGTGCAGAATTTTTATGTTCAACACCTGCCATCTTCAGTCTATTTTGGAATTTATTATTTATAAATTCCGTACCATTATCAGTTACAAGAGTTACTAGTTTCCTTTTAGTTTTTCTTTCTGCAAACTTCAACCAATTAAAGAAATTCTGATATGTTTCCGTTTTACTCTTCATTAAATAACAGAAACCATATCTAGAATAACGATCCATTATGCTTAATATATAACGAGCACCTCCCACACTTGGTTGTTTAGGACCTATAATATCAGCAAATACGACCTCTAGAGGTTCCTTAGTTTTAAATCCATTAATTCTATTTGCTAGTATTACCTTGCTCTTTTCTTGACTGCAAGCATTGCAGTGCAAATACTTACTGCAAGGCTTCAGTTTTATACCTTCAGACAGTTCAACCGTTTGCTTGAGCATTTTAAAATTTATATGCCCTAAACGTCTGTGTAACAAATGTATGCATTCATCATGAGGTTTAACATTATTATAAACTGTGTTAGCTACCTCTAATGAATTATCATTTAACACATACAATTCACCTTTTAAAGTTGCAGTCACTTTTTTACCTTCCTTTTCTATTATGCAGTTTTCTCCTTTAAAGGTAACTACATAACCTATTTTAACCAAAACTCTAACCGAAAGCAAATTAAACTTAAGTTGTGGTACATATAACATTTTTACATTTTCTTTTATGTAAGAACAATATGCTATACCTTCACCTTTAGCTTTCAGTTTCCAGCCATTAGCTAACGATATCTGCTGTGAACTTGTGGACATCTTAACAAATCTTTTCTTATCTTTCGTTATGTAGTGTGATGCTCCACTATCTACAACCCATAAATTATTATTCACAGTTTCATTGCTATACGTGGCTAACTCAAAGCATTTTTTATCCTTTTGATGCCTTTTAGCATTCTGGCTGGCATTGTGGCGTTTTCCTTTTTTGCAGAATCTAGCCAAATGTCCTTTTCCTCCACAATTAAAACATTTTCTAATTGTATAGGCTGTCGTAGATTCTTTATCTTCTTGTGGTTCCCTTCTGAGTTGATCCCTTTCAAGCCTTCTCCTGGCTTCTTCAATTAATCTGCCAGTAACGTCAGTTAATGTGAGGTTATCTTTTGGCAGTACTTCCAGTGAAGTTACATAGTCGTCATAACTCTCATCTAACGAAGACAAAATTATATAAACCTGATGGAGTTCTGTGAAGATAAGTTCTTTTTCATGCAGTTCCTGAAAAATTCTCTTCATTGTGTTTATATGAGTCAACATGTCTCCATTCTTTTGAAGATGTGTTCTGAACAGTTTCCGTGTAAGATTTATATGTGCTCCTACACTGTCACTGTCGCGTCGAGCGACCGGTCTGTTGTTTCGATCTTCCGGCTTGTCGCTGAATCCCTTTCAGAAAGCAATTTAATGAGACCCTCGCAAGGGTGAAGTTTAGCGGAGCCCTCGCAAGGGTGAGTGCGAAGCACAAAGAAAAAAAGACACGAAACAAATGATTTTTTCAGGTGAGGCAGCACATCGCGCCTGGGGCAGATGGAATTGTCCCGGCGGCCCCGATTGCTTTGCGCTGTCCTCTTTTATTGTGCTGAATCAAAGAAGGGGGTGCAGGGGGATAGCAGGAAGACAAAGAAGTTACAAAGTTAATCATTGAAACCAGGCTACGTGATACAAGTAACAAACTTTGTGACTGATACTTTCAGGCAAACATGTCTTAATACTGAATACACATCTTTTAGCTGACACAGACTTCTGAAGTTAATCCTGTCAGCTTCTTTCCTGTCAGCTCAGTGGATTTTGACCTGAGAGGTATACGTGCTGGGCAGGATTTGTTTTATGGAAAAATACTAAGGCAGAACAGCCACAATTCCTCCTTTTCTTTATTTTTGTGCTCAAGATTCTAGGTAGAGTCCTTTCTCCTCCCGAGTAGTCCCATAAGGTGGCAACAAACCCTTCGGTTTGTTGATGCCTTGCAGAACCAACTCATACGAGGAAAAGTCCTCATCCCCCAAATCATGGCTTGGTAGAGTTAACAAAACTTCTTTGGGAGAAAAGGAGTTATTAGTGTCTATTTGCTCTTCTGACTCTAGGTCAGAGTACCATTCCAGCAAAGGTTTTTTGACAAGATCTTTTGTGAGAAAGCTAACTGATTTTTGAGTATTGTTAACTTCATTATCAAGTGTATTCAATCGATCAGTTTTAGATGAATCATTAAATGTAATTGCTAGCAATGTGTAAGAAGAATTGACCAACTGTACTAATGGATTCACCTGGATATTGTGTTTTTGTAGAAAGTTTGATTTCAAATTGAGATTGGGACCAACATCATAAGTAGACATGGATATCGAGAGACGAATTGTAAAAATATTCCCTTCATCTCCTTGACCATCCCACTGATGTCCTCCCCAAGTAAACCCAACCATCCATTGTTTTCTTGCAAGTGTCTTTCCCTGTGCAGTAAAAGTGATTCTGAGTGGATTTATTCTCTGTCCACAACAAGGCCATGAAGAGCAGGAATGCTTTGCTTGGGCACGGGTAATATGAATATAGTCATTTTTGGTAGGTGCTTCCCACCAGATATGACCTGTGGATACACAACTCCATTTTTACAATATCTGTCAACTACCCCACCGCAGGCAGAACGAGAAGTACCAGTATTGTGAGCATGGCAAAAATATAGTCTATAGTTGTCAGCAGGTGCTGGAGAACAGGAGCCTTGCTTGTCCCATGTATCAGCTTGCAATTTTTTGTCTGCAAATTTTTCTACTCCTGTTCCCATTTCAGCAAAATCCATGAAAAGCTGAGGAAACCATGGCCATCGAGTATAGTTAGTGGTGGTATTTAAAATTTTTCCTTGAAAGTCAAGGATAGTCCAGGTATAATTTTGAGGTTGATGTTCATTTGTAAAAGATGATTGTATGCTTCGAGGAGTGCGATGATAGCCAAATCGTGGAATAGCATGAGATGCAGACTGCTTAGAGATGGAGCTGTCATCAATGAAGGCAGGATACCGAAGATGGCGAGCTCGAATGAGAGCTGTAGTCTTGCGATGAGTGTCATCATGGATGAGGTGGCGTCTTCGCACGACAGGTGGTTTGTAGTGATCAGGAACCCAGGAAGATGGATGATGCCAAATGCAGTTGGTGACATCACAGGGTGGAAAGCAGCAACGAAGATGCCATCGTAGTTTGTCTCCAGGAAAGGTTGTCTCAGAATTAGCTTGAGATGGCAATGTAAGGAAAACAGAAGATAGAGGAGGAGATGCCACTGAAGGAGTGGAAAGCAATAGAACAGTGTGATTGAAATAGGTATGATTGTGGAAAAATCCTAAGCAAGAATAGGAACCTATAGTAAGCTGAGTGACATGTATAGTTAAAAATATTAAACAAGGAGAATAGTAATAGTGAACAGTTATGTCAGAAGTAGGAGAAAGGAAACGACCGTTGTGTTGGAAAACATAATTACATGCAGGAAGGAGATTATCTTTAAAAACAAAGGTAACAGTGTCAGCAAGGAAAGCAAAAATAGCATCAGGAGATGCCCTAAATTGAGAAAAGACAGGAAGTATTGATATCAGAAGAAAGATTAGAGTTAGAGTCAGGTTTGCCATGGTAAGGTCTGACACAGCGAGCAGGAACCCAAAGCACTCGATCAGGAAGTTGGACAGCAGCGTAACCCTTTCCCCAGGTAATGAGCTGTGCAGGACCTTTCCACGCAGGATCTGGAAGCTGTCTGAAATAAACAAGAGGACGGGAAGAGGGAACTACTGGCTTGGTGAAGTGGCGAGAAGCCGCCGTGGCAGGAGGAGAGCCAGTAATATTGAGAAAGTTAAGAGTGTACAGACAAACATTTAAGATATTTTGCAACGTTGGGAGGTTCGGGGGGCCTGAGCCTTTTTTCCCCAAATGCCGATCAAGGGCTTGTTTCAAAGTTTGGTGCGATCTCTCCACAATCGCTTGACCTTGGCTGTTAAAGGGCAAGCCAAACTTATGTGTGATGGCCCACTTATGACAAAACTCAGCAAAGGGAGAACTGACATAAGCAGGACCATTATCTGTTTTGAGAATTTTTGGACATCCCAACGTTACGAATGATCGAATACAGTGATTAATAACATTTTTGGTAGCCTCTCCTCTTTGCAATGTTGCTATAATAAACCCTGAATAAGTATCTACTGATACATGAATGTATTTCCAGGGAGCAAAGGGAGGATAATGAGTGACATCCATTTGCCACGTATCACAGGCTTGAGTACCCCTAGGATTAACGCCTTCAGGGATACCTTTGGCCTGCAAGCTACATGTTGGACATTGTTGAATTATTGCTGTGGCTTCTTGATATGTAATTCCAAATTGTCGCACTAGGGCTTTCCTGTTTTGATGAAAATAATCATGACTCTCCCCAGGTGAAGGCTGTTGGAGAAGGGGAGAGGAGGCCATAATTTTACAAGCCTCGTCTGCCATATGATTGCCTTCTGCTAGGAATCCAGGCAATTGCTGATGACTTCTGATATGGGCTACAAATAAAGGTTTCCCTCGTTTTTTCAACAGTGTCTGAAGCTGCAAAAAAAGTGTCATGAGAGAGGGAGGGGTAACAGGAGAAATATATGCATCGAAAATATGAGCAACCATCTGAGTAACATACATGCTATCAGATATTACATTTAAAGGTTGTTGTGAAAAAAGAGACAATGCCAATAGGAAAGCAGCTAATTCAGCTTGTTGTGCTGATGTTTGTGAAGTAGTTAAACGTTTATGCCATTGAGCATTTTCGTACCATGTACATGCTCCAATATTTTTTGAACCATCAGTAAATACAGTTAAGCCTTCCTTCAATGGCTGTTGGACAAAAGGTGATTGTAAAACAAAAGGAACTGTCCTCAACACTTGCAGTCGTGAATCAGAGGGAAGGTGGCACGACACTTGGCCACACCAATCTTCCAACGCGTCCTGCAGTGTTGTGGAAGTTTGAAAAAGAGGTTCCCATTGAGTGATCTTAAAAGGAATATACAATGTAAAAATATCCATTCCCATCAGGGCTTTGGTTCTCTTACGCCCTTTTTCTATAAGAGAAGGCATTTGCGCTGCTCTAGTAAAAATAGATGTTTTTGGAGTGTGTGGTAGGTGTAGCCATTCCAAGATATGAAGATTTTTTGCATTGGATATTTGAACAATTATTGCAGTCAGTAGTTGATGAGTAGAAAGGATAGCAAGAGAAGGTGGTGTGTCTGTGAGTGCACGGTTTACCCATCGGGTGGCTAGGGCTGTGTTTACTTGTTTTAAAGCTTCTAGATGCTGATCTGAAAGATAGACCTTATCTGCAGGATTTTTCAATCCTACTAGTGCTTGAAAGTGTGGTGATAGCATCTGTGTGGTTAGAGCAAGATATGGTCGAGCCCAGTTAATAACCCCCAAGCACTGCTGTAATTGAACCAGCGTGGTTGGCTGTGGAAGTGTGAGTGAAGGAATGTGTGGAGATGCTGTAGAAGCTAAAACCTTGTGGCCTAAATATTGCATTGGGTAGTGAGACTGGATTTTTTCAGGTGCTATATGTAACCCTGCTTTTGCTAATGTGGTCAAGAGGATCGGGAAAGTTTTTTGAACCGTCCCCTTTGGCCCATCAGCAGCAATTAAGATATCATCCATGTAATGATATACAAGAAAACTTGGAAATTGAGATCTATAAGGCCGCAGAGCCTCATTGACAAAAAATTGACACATAGTTGGTGAATTTAGCATACCTTGTGGAAGAACTTTCCATTGATACCTAGAGGTGGGTTTAGAGTTGTTAAGCTCTGGTACTGTAAATGCAAAAATGATCCTATCTTTTTGTGCTAGAGGTATGGAAAAGAAACAGTCCTTTAAATCTATTATTATGAGATCAAATCCAGCTGGGATCAAATTAGGATTAGGCAGGCCACACTGCAGTGGTCCCATGGGTTGAATAATTAAATTAATGGCTCGAAGATCATTAAGGAGGCGCCATTTGCCAGATTTCTTTTTAATTACAAAGACTGGGGTGTTATAAGGACTGGTGGATGGTTCAATATGTCCCTCTATTAACTGTTGATGGACAAGAAGATGTAAAGCCTCCAATTTTTCTTTGGTGAGAGGCCATTGATCCACCCAAACAGGAATAGAGGTTTTAAGAGTAAGAGATAAAGGAGAAATAGACATTTAGATAGAAAAACTATGGTAGCTGAATATAAGCCTGAAATTGAGAGAGTAAATCACGTCCCCAGAGGTTGCAATGTAGAGGAAGAATATAGGGTTTAAGATAAGCAGTTAAGGTAGAATGCTCAGTAGAAGCAGAAAGCCAATGAGAGCTGACCTTAGCAGCTTGTGCCCCACCTACGCCCTGCACTGAAGAAGCTTCTGTGAGAGACCAAGAAGAGGGCCATTCAGAGGAACGAATAACAGAAACATCTGCACCGGTGTCAATCAGACCATCAAAAATGCGACCATTGAGTGTAACAGAAAGAATTGGTTTTGAAGCTTGAACAGGCTGCTGTAATGCAAACAAAGAAAGAGGTTCAAAAAGAGGCAAAATTATAAGCGTAGCCACTACTGTCCCCCTTTTTAAAGAAAAGGAACGATCCCCTATTGCAGCCAAAGCAAGATTATTAAGAGCAGAAGAATCATATAAGTAAGGAGCAGCAACCACACCCTCTATGGTAAGGGAAGAATTGGGAATAAGCAAGACAGGTGTGGAAGGAGGTAGAGGTTTGAGAAGCGTTGTAGTTAAAGGAAGAGTAAAAACAGCACCAGGATCATCATACACAAGATCCTCTAACAGCACCACAGGAAATGTTGTGACAGGTAATTCAGCCTTTGTGGCGGGGCTAGCTGAAGACCCCTCAATTAGTTTCCCGAAGGCTGAGAGAGAGAAGGATTAGAACGACATTGTGAAGCCCAATGATAGCCTTTCCGGCAGCGAGGACAGATGGTTTGTGGCTTAGATGAGGAAGGGGGACCTCTGGTTTGGCCACAAAGAGCAGCTCCACCCCCTGGCATACGACATTGATTTTTAAAATGTCCAGGCTTGCCACAGTTAAAGCAATTGCCATTGCGTGTTACAGCAAAAGCATCAGGAGGAGAAGTGGAGGCAGAATTAGGATTAGGTAATGAAGCAGTGATAGCAGTGGCAAGCATATCCATTTTATGAGTGGTTGTTCCTACAATTCTACAGAGTTGTTAAAACTCAGCCAAAGTCACTCCTGGCTTATTAGCGACTGGCTGTAGAATTTTTTGACAATCCTGATTTGCATTAGAAAAAGCCAATTTTATAAGTAACTCTTGTTTAGCAACAGAATTATCTATCTGTCTATCTAGGGCTGTCTGAAGGCGACTGATGAATGAAGCATATGGCTCATCAGGACCTTGCATAATTTTTAAAAATGCTTGAGTGGACTGCGAATCTGAATCATCCACTCGCTTTAAAGCATTCATAGCACACATATGAATAATGGCAAAACTGTGACGGGGAGAATTTTATTGTTGTGCTAGAGTGGAGAATTGACCTTTGCCCATTAAATGATCTACAGTTACTCCAGCAGGCAAACCCCTACGAATTTCAGCCTCAATACCTTTTTCATATTCAGATTGCCACACAACATATTGCGCTGGAGTCATAAGCATAGAAAAAAGCATTTTCCAATCATACAGTAACATAACTGTATTAGCTGTAACCAAAGAATCAAGTATTCCCCTAGTAAAAGGAGAATGTAATCCATAAGTTGTAACTGCATCTTTTATATTTTTTAAAACTTTAAACTCAATGTTGCTATGAACATTGCCTCCTGCTGCTCCAGGGATGATAGTCATAGGATAAGCAGAAGGATCTTCTTTTTCTAAAGGCAGAGGTGATGACAGAAGATTAGTTATAATACCTCCCACAGGTTTCATCGTAGAAGGATCAGAAAGAGAAGAAGGAGCAGAAGGAGGAGGGGAAGAAATGTCAGGATATTGAGGTGGTAAGGAAGAAATTGTATCAAGATGAGCCGCAAGAGGCTTAGTAGTTTTTGAATGAGAAGAAGGGGAATCAGAGGAAACAGGGGAAAAAGATGTTTCAAGAAGACTAGAAGGAGGATAAACAATTGTTATAGCAGCCATTATCGCTCTCCAAGAAATGAGTATATCCATGGGAGCTCTAGGAATTTCATGTAAATATTTCCCTAATTTTTCCCAGAGAGAATGGCTAAGAGTTCCAGCAGATGGATAGGCTGGACAATGTGCCTCAATGTAAATTATAAATTTATTTAAAGATTTTTTCGAAATAGGGTACACAGTGGTACCATTGATTTTCTGAAAGGAATTAGCCTTCTTCACTAAATTATAAAAGATCGTCCGTTGCCCTGACGAAACTTTGGAAAGTGAGGAGCCCATTACTTACATCATACGAAACCTATGCCAGGTGCGTAGAAATGGGAGTGAAGGCGATGCACCCCTAGACAGAAGTCACACCGTGGAACCAAAAAATCGAAGAGATCCCGGACGAATCGAGGGATCCCGGACGAGCCCCCAGCTGTCGCGACCGGTCTGTTGTTTCGATCTTCCGGCTTGTCGCTGAATCCCTTTCAGAAAGCAATTTAATGAGACCCTCGCAAGGGTGAAGTTTAGCGGAGCCCTCGCAAGGGTGAGTGCGAAGCACAAAGAAAAAAAGACACGAAAGAAATGATTTTTTCAGGTGAGGCAGCACATCGCGCCTGGGGCAGATGGAATTGTCCCGGCGGCCCTGATTGCTTTGCGCTGTCCTCTTTTATTGTGCTGAATCAAAGAAGGGGGTGCAGGGGGATAGCAGGAAGACAAAGAAGTTACAAAGTTAATCATTGAAACCAGGCTACGTGATACAAGTAACGAACTTTGTGACTGATACTTTCAGGCAAACATGTCTTAATACTGAATACACATCTTTTAGCTGACACAGACTTCTGAAGTTAATCCTGTCAGCTTCTTTCCTGTCAGCTCAGTGGATTTTGACCTGAGAGGTATACGTGCTGGGCAGGATTTGTTTTATGGAAAAATACTAAGGCAGAACAGCCACATGTCTCGAACATAAATCTTCTTTAAATTCTCCCAACATTTCGCAGCTGTTTCTTCTCCACGAATATGGACAAGCTGCTGGTCACAGAGTGTCAGTCCTATTATACAGAGAGCTTGCTCATTCTTCAGTTTATATTCTTGTATTTTCTGGGCATCATCCTCATCTTCCGGATCCCATGCATCTACCTCTGGTGGGTTTTGATTATACTCCACAAACCTTCTCTGCATAGAAGTAGGCTACATTTCATAGACCATGAAACATAGTTTGTTCCATCCAGTTTGGATATTAGAGACAAACTTTGTAAATTGACTTGTGCAATCTTTTTCTGGATATTAAACTATAATTAATAAAACACCGCTGTCTGTTTACAGTATTGTGTAACTACACAAACTCTCACTTTATATAAGCCTGTTATATCCTGGTTAGTCTGACTGTGCAGCTGGGCCCATAACCAGTGTTAGGGATATACACCCTAGCAGAATCTGCACGGCAGGCAGGCAGGCAGGCAAATATGTGAGACAAACGTTTGTGTAGCTTACACTCAGTAAAACAGATACACTGTGCTAGTTAAATAGTTTTATTCCAGTAATAGTTTTTAGCATAGTCAAAAACAGTCCATATATCATACACTAGTTCAGTCCGTCCGGGGATTATTCAGTTGCAAAGTCCAGTGTCGAAAAAGAGGTCAGTAAACTTACAAATATCAGTCCAGCAATATATCTCTTCGCAGTAGAGATATGAAGAAGTCAAACCTCTTTTCCTCCTTCAACAACAGCAAAGAACACGCATTTAACAATCCATCATTGTCTGCAAGCAATCCAGTAAGCCAGCAATCAATCCAGTTCTCTTGCTCCCTCTTATGGCGCTTTACAGTCGCACCCAAAATTACATGCTTTGCAGTTAAAGTGACACACACTTAAATTCACTATCATAGTCTATATATATTATTTTACCCAAACTACGTTAGGTAACCTATGTTATTCCTAACAGTTGCTTCTCTCTTTGGTTAGTTTCCATCCATTGTTTCTTGTCATGCATTTTAGTGCTTTTGAAAATAGATGGACCCCCCTCATTTTTGTAGGAGCCCCTCAAATATTGGAACAGTGTTATTTTGTGAGTGCTATTTTATTGTGAGTTGGGGAGATGTTTGGCAAAATTGATTCAATGGAAAAAAGAGCATGGTTGAATTTGCTTTTTAAATCTTGCAAGCACTTCTCTAGATAAAAAGTGAAAGATCATTAAAAAGATCACCAGTATTGTAGAGCTGGAGCAATTTTTGCACTGTCAGTTTGAAACTTTACAATGGAAAGAGGACATAAAAGAGGCACGATTTCCCTGTCTTTCTATAGTTGACTAGGTTATGCCAGTTTGATGAAAGATGGATGTCTCAGCTCTTTTCTCCCTGAGATCCTCTGATTTTTGCACCCTGGTACCTCCACCTTTCTGTCTTAATGTAGCTGCTTAGTGGTTTCTGCAGCCATTGCCTGTCAGTCACATGGATGTGTTTACCTGATATTTTCCCACATAAACCTGGCATGTGAGACAGGTAAGAATTTCACAGGCTATGCCTTTATTGAAGAATAAACCAAAAAGTAGAGAAAAATGAAGTGGATCAAAATGAAATAAATGCAGTAGTGTAAGGCATGTGACAAGGCTGTCAGCACCCCTTCCAGTGGTGGGCTGCAACCAGTTTAACAACCGATTCTGTAAGCGCAAGCTTCACACAGCATTCAAAATACAGCAATTTAAAGCTCAGCTGCTTACCTTCTAGAGCAGCCCCGGTAAGTAGAACAACTGAGGCATGGAAATCAGCTGTGCCTCACGACTCAGCTGACCCAGAAAGAAGAAAATATAGGACAGGATAGAGCGGGGGTGAGTGGGCAGGGCCAGTTGATGGTCAGAACTACTGGTTCGCTAGAACCCATCCAAACTGGAAGTAGCCCACCACTGACCCCTTCTCCTTTAGGACAACATCATTCTCATAAATGATTTATTTTGTTAGATGTTTATCTTGTCTTTATTACTTTATAAGGAACTCAAGGTGGATAACTTATCTAATATTCCTTCCTCCTCTTAGTTTCCCCACAACCACAATCTAAGAAGTGGTTTGGGCTGGGAGAGAGTGACTGGTCACTCAGCCATTTTTTCAAGCCTAAAATGGGACTTGAACTGAGAGTCTATTGGTTTCTAGGCCAGCACCTTAACCACTACTATGTTTAAAAAGGAAGAAAGAATGTCAAAATAACTTGTAAGAATTGCATGCAAAAAAAGGGTTGGAGGAAACGAACTTGCAAAGCTCACAGATAAATTTCAGAATAATCTCCCATAGAATGATGCAAAAGACAAGAGAGGTTGTAGCAAATTACAATCTGAGATGGACCTTTGCAAGATGCATCAAACCTGAAGTCAAGATGTTTGTTATTTATTTGCACAAGGTGAGAATTCTTTTTATTTGAAAACTGCTCATTCCAGTGTGGTGAGCAGCCAGGCATGACAAGGAGTGGCTGGGAGGGGAGGGGCAAGGTGTGGCCAGGCATGGCAAGGAGAGGCCGGGCAAGATGAGGTGCCCCTTGATGTGAGTGATATTGAGTTGGCCACACACACAGTCACATGACCACCCAGCCACGCCTACCTAGCCGGTCATTAGGGCAGAGTACAGGTTGTTGAATTCTTCGAATCCCACCACTGGCTAGCTGCATCAGTGGCTGACCTAATCTAGCAAATCAATTCATGTTTAGAAAAAGCCAGTGAGATAATATCTTATACTTAAGTTTCCACCAAACAGCTCTATCACATTCAAGAAGGACACATCAAATTCCTTACGAAGTTCCCTTGACTTTGATCATTAAAGGAAGCATAGCCTTGTTAATCTATGGTAATCAAAAATAAGAAGGGATTTGGTAATCCGAAAAGGTGCTGCAAGGTTTCTTTTGAATGGATCACTTTATCTAGAACAATGAATCTGTTTGAATTTATATCATGGCAACTTCTAATCTATTCTGTGTTAAATAACAGCTTTTGTAGGAATGTAGCTTGGGAAGACCTGTGCCAATTTCTAAAAGTTATCTTAATCTTTAATTACTTATAATTATATAATTTCATAGTGTAAAAACAAACATACAAAAGCAAAATAAAACAAAAGCAAGGATAGAAATCCATCTGGATGAACCTCCATCAGATTCTGAACATCCAAGTACATTTGGCTATTTCTAGAGCAACATAAGGAGCACCAGATTCTTTCTGGATCTTGGATTAGATTGTGAACTCAAGTATTAAACGTATCTTTACAAAATATGCTACAAATTGTTTGGCGGTAAAAATGATTAATGGATTTTTTATTTTTTTAAACGAACGCTTCTATATGTAAAAACATCAATTTCAATTATCTATTGTTATTGCATTAAGATGAGCTGTTGATTGATAATTCAGATTAATCTAATCTTTACTATACATACATATACATATACATATACATATACATATACACATATTTCTACGTTCCTCACTCAAGATACATTTTAAAAAATATATTTATAATGTTACATTATAATGTGTTATCTGCCTTAAAGATGTTCTATAAACTTGTTTTTAAATGTTATCATTTTTCCAGTAATTTCAGTTGGTAAAAGCTGTCTTTTACAAAGTAGGCTTTTAGCTTTGGATCCACCATTTATACTTGTATACAATCCAGCTTAATGTGGTCATATTAAAGAGAATGGTATATGATTTCAGACATTCATCTTCTCGTTTAAAGAGTGCTGTATATGTCCTGTTGTTCATTAAGTTAGATCTGTAAAATAAAATGTGAGCAATAAGTAAGAAACAAATTTGTATCTGTACATTTTATGTAATTATTTTTTAAACTTGTTCATCTGATCTACACCAGAAAACAGTCTGCAATAATTTTAAGATATCAAACTACATGTGCAAGACGATTCTGAAAGTCAGTATCACCATTTTTAAATCAAATGGTTAAAACTACTCAAGTGACTCAAGAACTCTAGATCATTTTATCACTGAGCAATTTCTATCTTTTTTTAACATGACTTCTGACACAATGATATATAATAAACTTTAATAATTTAATAGCCATTCTTGATATTTTGTAATATAAACTCTGGAAGTCAGAATGAACTCAAAGCAGCAACATTTTAAACATAGGAATGGGGAATTACATGTAACCAAATTTAATTCATCCTCACAGGGGATACACTTGAGGGAAGATGGAACACAAATGCAGCTCGAGGGCGGAGCTGACATCGTGATGATACGGCTTGCAATCTCAGGGCTCTGAGACTGTAGCCAATATCTTTGTCCCTGGTCGGTCCAAACGGACCTAAACCATCGTATAGAGACAGTGATAGAGAAGGGCACATCCTGTGGATCCCAGGGACACCGAAAAGTCCCTGGTCGATTCAGGAGAAGCCCTTTTACCGGCGGCGGAGAGGCAGCCATTAAAGCTGCTGAAGTTGGGACAGCTCCGGAAGGAAGAGACTGAAAGAGAAAGTGTGTTGGCTCGGTGAGAACTTTTTTTTTATTAATATTTTGAGATTTGAAAGGACACTCTAAGAATAAGAAGAAATCTGTAAGAGTTTTGACAAAACTAAATAAGCGGCGGTTTTTAAAGGGAAATGTCAAAGTGAGGCTTGGCTTTTTATTTTTTTACTTTCTTTATTACTGGATTTCTATTGCGACTTAGCAATTGTTAACTGGACTGGTTTTCCTTTTATATATATTCATTTTTTTTCTCTTCTCCTTTTTGTTTTTTCAATTTTTTAGATTAGAGGCTCCCTTTAGTTATATTTCTTTACATATACATATACATATACATATACATATACATATACATATACATATACATACACATACACATATACATACACATACATATACATATACATATACATATACATATATATATATATACATATACATATACATATACATATACATATACATATACATATACATATACATATACATATATATATATATATATATATATATATATATATATATATATATATATATATATATATATTTGTTTTCTTAAGTTTTCGCGGGTACTTATATGTATGGCATTCAGCTTTGTTTGGGTATTTTCCCCCGTCACTGTAGTTGTGCTTTTAAAGTTGTAGCAACGTTTTGGCAGAATCTCATCTGCCATCATCAGGCTTCTGTATAGTGTTCATCTGTGAGTCAGACTTTTACAGTGGTTTCAGATTTAAATTTGGGGCAGCCTATTGCTGTGCCAGAATGGTTTTTTCTTTATCCTGATTGGTTGGGAGTCTTGGTCTGTGTTTATTGGTCTTGGAGTTTGCTGTGTTCTGCTTGATTGGTGTTTCTAATATCTTCTGTCTGTTTTTTGGATCTTTTTGTATCTTGATTGGCTGGCAACATTGTGTTACTTTATTGGAGGCCTTTAGTGCAGCTTGGCTCCGGGTAAATGGACGGCTATCATTAGTTAGGAAGCTAGGTTTCATCTAGGTGCCTGGTTGGGGTGTGTTTGAGCTGGAGGTATCAGGGGGGATCTGTTTGTGCCCAGGTGCTTGTCTGGCTAGTGGTGTGGAGCTTTTTTGTTTGTGAGTGCAGGCTTCCAAATGATTGACAGTCTGGTGGAATCATCTCTTCTATTCATGCTTTCTGGTCTTTTTTCAATCTCTATGGCTTCTCTGATGATTCTGTGGCTGGGGTTTTCTATAGTGGCTAGGGTTTTGGTGCCATTGAAGTTGATGCTATGACCTGTGGCTTCTATGTGTTGGACTAGTGAGGAAGTGTGTTCCAGCTTTTTGACTGCATTTTTGTGTTCATCCAGGCGGGTAGTTATTCTTCTATTGGTCTGTCCAATGTATGTGGCCAGGCATGATGCACAGGGGACTTCGTATATGCCTTGGTTTTCCAGGTCAATTTTATCTTTGGGGTTTCTAAGGATGGCTGCTATTTTTCTGTCTGTTACAGCTACAGCCCCATGCTGAAACAGCAGCTTCACATGTACAAAACTCTTACCACTTCTTGGAAATGATCAAAGATCTACATGTGGAGCAAGAAGATCTGCTTGTAAGTTTTGACGTGGTTTCACTATTCACTCAATCCCGATAAAAGAGACCCTTGAAATCATCAAAAATAAATACCAACCAGCTAAACACCTCATGGAACTAACAGAACACTGCTTAACCAACACATATTTCATATACAAAGGACAAAGATACAAACAAATTGAAGGAGCCCCTATGGGATCACCACTGTCACCCGTCATTGCAAACCTGTTCATGGAAGAATTCGAATCCAGAGGCCTGGCCAATGCCATCCACAAACCCAAACTATGGTTAAGATACATCGATGACACATTTGTGAGTTGGCCCCATGGAAAAGAAAACCTAAACAATTTCCTAACACACCTAAACAGCACACACCCCAAAATCAAGTTCACCATGGAAACGGAAACAAACAAACAACTACCATTCCTAGATGTACTAATCTACAAAAAAACAGATGGCACACTAGGACACACCATATACCAGAAGAAAACACACTCTAACCGCTACCTCAACACCCAATCCTACCACCACTCAGCACAGATAAACTCCGTGGCTAAAACACTAATTACTAGAACCAAACGCCTGGCAGAGAAGACACACATTAAGACTGAACTATGCACCCTGGCTAAAGTACTGACAGCCAACGGCTTCCACAAAAGCAAAATAACTGGCTTGATCCACAAAAACACACTGAGACATAATAGAGACCCAGAAGATGAACAGACCTATGGAACAGCTGTCCTGCCCTACATAAGAGGTACCACAGACAAAATTAGTAAGATACTACACAGACATCACATCAAGACTGCCTTCAAAACAGACAGAAAAATAGCAGCCATCCTTAGAAACCCCAAAGATAAAATTGACCTGGAAAACCAAGGCATATACAAAGTCCCCTGTGCATCATGCCCGGCCACATACATTGGACAGACCAATAGAAGAATAAGTACCCGCCTGGATGAACACAAAAATGCAGTCAAAAAGCTGGAACACACTTCCTCACTAGTCCAACACATAGAAGCCACAGGTCATAGCATCAACTTCAATGGCACCAAAACCCTAGCCACTATAGAAAACCCCAGCCACAGAATCATCAGAGAAGCCATAGAGATTGAAAAAAGACCAGAAAGCATGAATAGAAGAGATGATTCCACCAGACTGTCAATCATTTGGAAGCCTGCACTCACAAACAAAAAAAATCTCCACACCACTAGCCAGACAAGCACCTGGGCACAAACAGATCCCCCCTGATACCTCCAGCTCAAACACACCCCAACCAGGCACCCAGATGAAACCTAGCTTCCTAACTAAGGATAGCCATCCATTTACTCGGAGCCAAGCTGCACTAAAGGCCTCCAATAAAGTAACACAATGCTGCCAGCCAATCAAGATACAAAAAGAGCCAAAAAACAGACAGAAGATATTAGAAACACCAATCAAGCAGAACACAGCAAAGCCTGATGATGGCAGATGAGATTCTGCCGAAACGTTGCTACAACTTTAAAAGCACAACTACAATGACGTGGGAAAATACCCGAACAAAGCTGAATGCCATACATGTAAGTACCCGCGAAAACTTAAGAAAACAAATATATATATACACCCCCTTTTTTAAAACTTCTATTACGTTTTCCCTGGGAAAGGAGGGGGAAAGTGAGAACAAGAAACTTTGTAACACTGCCAACTAGAGGCTTGAAAATATTTTAGTTGAATTTGAGAGAATTGTGAAAGACTCCCTTTCAGGGACATTGCAACTTGATAAGATAGAGGGAAGAGCATGGGAGAGTGTTATTACAGGTATTCTTCTGGACTTCTATCAACAAATGAACATTTGAAGCTTGGCTTTGAAGCTTGTGGAGAAGAGAGTCATAATAAGAGCCTTGGATAATTAAAGTGCAGTGTGTTCTTTTTATTTTCTTTTGGTTGTGTTACCCCTCCTTACCAGCTCTACTGTAAACCTTTACTTTTGTAATATTTTTACGTTCACTTTTTATTTTAAAGGGAAAGCCTCAGAATTTTTCCTTTTTCTTTTTTTTTTATTGGGACTTTTGCTTCCTCCATCCATATTTTTGGTTTATTTTTATGGGTTTTTTTCCATTTTTATTTTTGAGATCTTTCAATTGGATTAAGGTGTGAAGAACCTGAAGAAACTTTTTTTTATTCTTTTCTTATTATTGGGCTTTTTTCTTCTTCCTATTTTTATTTTTTATTTTGGATTACAATTGACTATTTCATGATTGGATTAAGGTTCAGAAGAACCTGAAGAATTTTTCTTTTCTTTTTTCTTTACTACTATTGGGCTTTTTACTCTCGACTATTTTTATTTCCCACCTTGGATTATAATTGGCTACTTTACTAATCGGATTAAGGTCTAAAAGAATTTGAAGATTTCGAATCATTCAAAATGAGTAGGAAACTCATACCTTCTTGTGCCTCAACTTCTACTTCTGCCTCCCCACCATCTGGAGGAAATTGAATTGCTGCCAAAGAGACAAATCAAAGACAATATGAGAGTAATAAGATTTGAAACACATAGATTTGAAACCAGAGATCTTTTTATTGGGAATCTTACCTGATACATATAGTAAAGATTTGAAATATTTGATTGTAAATGTATTAACAGCGGCTAGGATTGTATTTGCTAAAAACTGGAAAAATGAGAAAATACCATTGCAGGAAGAAATCATTAAGAAAATATTGGAATGTGCTGAAATGAGTAGATTGACATTTGAAATTAGAGAACAAGAGGATAAACAATTTTATAAAATTTGGGACCTTTTCTATCAATGGTTAGATGATAAAACACAATAATAGAATATTTAGAATTTTAGAAAATAATGAATATATAAAGATATATTTCTTTTTTTCTGATATCATATCTATAAAATGTTTTTAGGATAGATTTGGTATGATTATATGATTTGTTATAAAATAAACTAAGTAAATTATAGTTATCTCGCAAAATATGAATGAATAAAATCATAGTCAAATGATTGTTAAATAGTGATAATAGGGTATATAATCTCTGATTGATAATATGAGTTATTATGTAATGTAACTGTAACTGAGACTACGAAATGGATGCACAAAAAATTGGTAAACCAACCGACACACTGCTTGTATATTTATGAAAGAAAGCTGGATGCTTTTATGTTTTGTTTGTCTTGTTTGTCTTTAAAAACCAATAAAATTGTTTTTTTAAAAAAACAAAAAACAAATGCAATTAATAAACAAACTCACAGTATCCTCACAAAACACAGCCAATAGAATTATACTGGGAACTGTAGCACAGCAATGCCAAGAAAAAAACCCATGTTTATTAACTAAGAAGATTTCTAATAAAATGTCCACTATACATATATTTGATATTTACATATACATTTCAGCAAAAAACGTATTTCACTAATCCAACGTATTTCACTAATACAATTTGTATTAATTGCAATTTCAAATGCAAACCCCATCATATACGAGGGCTATCCACAAAATAGATTACGTTTTCATCTGTAGCAAGAACGGGCGGAGCTAGTGTGGCCATCTTTGGTCTGTGCGTCCGCCGCTAAGAAAAGCAATTCAGAGCAAGCGTAGAGGAAAGTTAAGCTCAAAAATTTTGTTTTTGCATGACAATGCCCGACCACACACAGCAAATCGCACTTGAGAAGTTCTGAATGCTTTCAAGTGGGAGATTTTTCCTCATCCGCCCTACAGCCCCGATCTTGCACCAAGCGACTACCACTTGTTTCCGAGGGTGAAGACCTGGCTTGGAACAAAATTTTTGAGCTTAACTTTCCTCTACGCTTGTTCTGAATTGCTTTTCTTAGTTTTTCAATTTTTCAATTAAAATTTCAATCGGTTTATGGTTTTTTGCCAACAAAAACCTTATCACTGATCGCACCTCACAACTCACGGGATTTTCAATTGCAGCACACATTTCAAACGTTTGCTGTGAAATAACAGGCAATGATATGAACCTCCCACTAGCATGACTAGATGCAGACTGAGCGGCGGACGCACAGACCAAAGATGGCCATGCTAGCTCCGCCCCTTCTTGCTACAGATGAAAACGTAATCTATTTTGTGGATAGCCCTCGTAATAAGATTCCTGTGATCCAAATGAAATTCAGAGCAATGGGAAAGAAGTTCTATGGGGAGTGGGGTTAATTCTGAAAAACAGTGAGACATGGGACAAGGAGGCACAAACATCACCCACAATGATGGGATTCAAAAGTTCCCACCACCAGTTCTGTGGGCGTGGCTTGGTGGGCATGGCTGCAGGGGTGGGATCGCACAACTCGATCGTGCATCAAACATGCACTTTGTGCACACGTTAAAGCAGTAAAAACTAAGCTACTGTACCTCTCAGCTGTTTAGCAAAGCAATCCGCTCTGCCACGCCAAACAGCTGAGAGGTTAAAAAGGACCTAGGAGCAGGGCTGGCTGGGTGGGCCCAACTGCAGAGCGTCAGAGAGATTCTCTGCCAGCTGATCTTTGGCGCTACAGGTATGCCAGAACCAGGCCGAACTGGTAGAATACCACCACTGATCGCCCATCATTTCATCTCTTTTAATCTGATGCTGAATCCTGTCAGATTCCAAAATAAAGAACAGGAGATCCCTATGTCCTGAGAATGAAATGACTGAAAATCTAATTTAACTTCAATGGGCTATTTTCATTGATTTCATTGTGCTCAGTGCAACAAATTTAATTAGTGTGTACCCTAAAGTTTTCAATAGAAAGCAAGTAATTCTTAGGTTGGATCTAGTAGTCTCCTGAAATCAATAGAATCTCATTTAGTGATGGATAATCAATCAATCTTGTCCAATTCATTCGTGGGATATTTTATTTTACATATAATATATAATGTATGGTGGCACAGTGGTTAGAATGCAGTATTGCAGGCTAACTCTGCATTTCCTCTGCCAGGAGTTTGATCCTGAGAAGTTCAAGGTTGACTTACCCTTTCATCCTTCCAAGGTTGGTAAAATGAAGACCTAGATTGTTGGGGCAATATGCTGAGACTATAAACCGCTTAGAGAGGGCTGTAAAACACTATAAAGTGGTCTATAAGTCTAAGTGCATTTGCTACTGCTATTATCAACAGTTACTAATTTAGTTATTTTTATTTTTTGTTCTGGCCCTGTGGCTTCTGATAGGTATTTATAAATACACATGTAGACACATGAGTAAGGGAATAAATTGCATATGGAAATACAAAGGACAGGAGAATATTTCAGTTTGAATGCAAATGAAATAAATAAAATAAAAGGCATGGGTGTTCATTTGGAACCATTCATTTTGAGGCAACTAAATTTATTGACTGAGGCCAATGGAATCAGTGAAGCTTACTGGGTTTAAAGTAGAGTTTATAATTATTTCAACTCCAGTGCAGAGAAAGCTCCTGGTCTTCATCTTGGAATCTGTTAGGCTTCATCAACAGACCAGAAGACATGAAATCCTGGCAGATTCAGCATTCTGGGCCCCGTTCCTCATTATTTTAAAGTATTACCCCCATCCCCCTAGTGCTTCTTTCTCATTGCTCTAAACAGAAGGAATTTTATTTATATCACAGGAATCTTAACAAAATAACGGAGTTGGAAGGGACCTTGAACGTCTCCTAGTCCCACTCCTTGCTCAGGCAGAAAACCTTCCAGTATTGGAGTATTCACAAGTTCTGGAGGCAAGTTGTTCCACTTATTAATTGTTCTGTCAGAAAATTTCCCCTTAGTTCTAGTCGCTTCTCTCTTTGATTAGTTTCCATCCATTGCTTCTTGTCCTGCCTTAAGGTGCTTTGGAGAATAGCTTGACTCCCTCTTCTAACTGCCAACCCCAGAGATATTGAAACACTGCTATCATGTCACCGCTAGTCCTTCTTTTAATTAAACTAGACATACCCAATTCCAGCGTTCCTTCTTTATATGTTTTAGCCTCCAGTCCCCAGATCATCTTTTTAAAATGTGGCAACCAATACTGTATGCAGTATTCCTAGTCAGGTCTTACCAAAGCATTATAAAGTGGTATTAGCACTTCACATGATCTTGAATCTATCCCTCTGATAATGCAGCCTAAAACTGCATTACTAACTAGCTAATAACTATTGGCTTTTTTAACAGCTGCAGCACACTCATATTTAACTAATTATCCACTAGGACTCCAAGATCCCTCTCACATTTACTACTATTTAGCCAGGTACCACCTACACCAGTGATCCCCAACCTTTTTTACGCCGCAGCCCGGTATCCCCAACCTTTTTTATGGCGCGGCCCGGTACTGACATCAGCTGGGCGCCGCCATCTTGTTTTGATGAAAAAGTGCTTCCGGTGAGCTCACCGGAAGCACTTTTTCATCAAAACAAGATGGCGGCGTTAGCGTTCGTGACCTTTTCCGGGTAAAAATGGCTTTCTACCCGGAAAAGCTCACCGGAGCGCTGGCACGCCATCTTGTTTTGATGAAAAGTGCTTCTGGTGAGCTTTCTACCCGGAAAAGCTCACCGGAAGCACTTTTCATCAAAACAAGATGGCGGCGCCAGCAAGCCAGCGGCCCGGTAGGACTTGTTCCACGGACCGGTACCGGTCCGCAGACCGGTGGTTGGGGACCCCTGACCTACACTATGCCTGTGCATTTTGTTTTCCTTTAACCTTCCTACTGAGTTGGTGCCTATTTTTCTACTTGTATTTTTACATGCTTTCAAACTGCTAGTTGGCAGAAGCTGGAACAAGTAACGGGAGCTCATTCTCTTATGAGGTGCTAGGGATTCAAACCGCCAAACTGCTAGTCTTTCTGATGGACAAGTTCAGCGTCTTAACCACTGAGCCATAGCGTCCCTGTGTGTATTTACATACCTATTTATAAATATCTGTCAGAAGCTACAGGACCAGAACAAAAAATAAAACTAACTGAATTAGTAACCACTGATAATCATTCATTACATGTAAAATAAGGTATCCCACAAAATATTTCCAAGCTTAGAATGAATGTAAAAATAGATTGAACAAGAAGACCCTCTGAAATGAATTGGACAAGATAGATTATCCATCACTAAATGAAATTCTACTGACTTCAAGAGATTACTAGATCCAACCTAAGAATTACTTGCTTTCTACTGAAAATTTTAGAGTACACATTAATTGAATTTGTTTCATTGAGGACAATGAAATCAATCAAACTAGCCCACTGAGGTTAAATTACAGTTTACATTCATTTCAGATCTAGGACACAGGGATCTCCTGTTCTTTATCTTGGAATCTGCCAGGATTCAGCAACAGACCAGAAGAGATGAAATGATGAGCGATGTTTGTGCCTCCCTGTCCCATGCCTCATTGTTTTTAAGTAACATCTCCCCTCATAGTGCTTCTCTCCCATTGCTCTGAACAGAAAGAATTTTATTTAGGTCACAGGAATCTTAAGCAGTGTTCTGATTTAGAAGAATTGCCAAAGACCGAGTTGCCTTAGAATCAACTTTATACCACCTACAGTATGACGGTGCATTTGGTTTTTCTTGCCTAAATGTAGAACCTTACCTTTTTCACCATTGTTTTTCATTTTGTTAGATAGCACCCAATGTTTAAGTCTGTTCTATTAATGTTCAATGTTTAAATAAAGTCTATTAAGATGTATTTTAATTTAGAAGAAATGCAGAAAACCAAGTTACCTTAGAATCCATTACATCCACAAATTTAGCTGCCAGACCTAGATCTTTTAAAGATTTCAAGTGATTTTTAATGCATAGATATAGATGTATAGGTATATAGATATAGACAAAGAAAAGAAATATTTGTGAATTAAAGTAATTTTCTAAAAATATACATACAGGAATGCAATCTGGATAATCAAATTTCCCATCCACACAATTAGCTCTTAATGATCTGGTATTTGGATGTGGTTTATAGCCTCTTAAACATATAAATTCTACTGTATTTCCATCTGCAACATATATTTTGTTCCTGTAGCTCCACCTCAGCCTTATATTGTGTTCTCTCATATCTTCGTCATTTACTGTACAAGCAACTGCAAAAGGACACAGATCAGATAACATATAGAAAGTTTTAGACTGAGGAATTCATTTGATAAAGTAATTAAAGTTTAGGTTAGAAATTCTATGTTGCAATAGGTTAAAATGATTAAGGATCTATGTAAATGGATCCCCCCCTTTTTTTGTCTATCATGAACTAATTATCAGTCATGATAATTAGTTTTAAGCAAGACAATGTTACATGTATAAAAGGAAGAAGAAAAATATTTTAGTCACCTTCTTCCAAATTTCCTCATACTGAATGTCTGAATTAGGAGAAGACCAAGTTCAGGCAACTTTTCTTAAAATGTCATCTCATATCTTCTTTTTCAATGCAGATTAAATGGGACTAAATGTGATTAAGTTAGCAGAATCTGCCTCCATACTTAGCCTATTTAAAAAACAATAATTTTAGTTCTCTAGAGATTCAACTAATATTACCATTCCAAAAAAAAAAAAAAAAAAAAAGGCAAATTTTGGTTTAGGAAAAGCAGAATTTCACCAGGAAGATTTAACAAAATTGAGGACAACATTTGTAAATGGTAAAAGATCTTGTACAATTCTCCATTATGAAGCAGTTTCTCCTAGAGAGAGTTATTTTATCTTGGTTCATAATACTACCACTTGTTCTGACCAAGGCTTCCTGAGACCATAATTAAGCACACACTTAGTTCAAACAACTCTCTTTTTATTCCAACATTGGTAATTATGTTCATTCCCAGCCCATAATGAGTCCCAAACAGTCTCTCGAGATAAGCACCCACTTTATCTCTTGCTGCCAACAACTAAAGTGCCAAAGTAACTGTAAAAGGCCAAATGGAGTACAAAGTCCACACAGAGCTTCAAGGTTTAATCCAAACAGAGCGAACAACGTTGCTTCCTTCAAAGGTTCCTGTCCCTTTGCTCCTCCTTTATATCTTATGGGAGGGGCAATCACCTCCAAGCCTTACTCTCGAGTCGTCCCTTTTGTCTTAACTGTTCTTGCCTTCTGAAAGCTCTGCGCACATGTGCACTGGGAACAGGCTCCGCTTGTTCCTCTGCCAGGCTGCTGTCAGATTCTGGAGGCTTCAGAGTCAGCACATAATTCCCAGATGGCCTTGGCCCCATCTCTGTATTGGATGCAAGACCATCATCCGAGTCCTCCCCAGGGACTGGCCCATGTTCCTCCTCGCTGTCTGACTCTGCTGCCATCTCTGCAGGCTGCCGGCTGACCACAATACTACTGCTAATTCTATTTCAAGGAAGTAAAATATCTTCTGGCACTGACATAACAGCTCTGGTGTCATGAAATTTATATCATTCCCAAAGTACAATATTTCTCTATAAATAATAAATCTATAAAGAATTATAGATAATACTTATACCTCTACATGTTGGTGGTTGTGACCAATGACCATTTTGACAAGTCACTCTTGGAGAACCTTCCATTGTATAGAAATTTTGGCACTGATAAGTTACAGTTTCAGACGGGAAATAGGTTGCCTTGGGTATCTCCACAATGTCTCCATTCTCCACGGGAGGTGGGTGTCCACATTTCCCCCCAGTATCTATAACAAATACAGAATCTATTGAGCAACACCACTCAGTATTACAAATATTATTGTCTATTCACACACAAAGACATATTTTAAGCATATTCATAAGAAACTATATTTCAGAATGATATTAATTCTTATTTTTAAAAAGCTACAATACCTTACAGCTTGATTAATTGATTGGCAGAAAATGATTACTAGTGTTGTCCCTAGTAATCTTTCCACTTTAGAACTTATAGTTCTTATTACTATCTTAATACCTAAACTCAGTTCTGTATTTAAATGAATAACAATTGCTTTGGGAAAAATAGCATCTCCCCACAAGGCGTTCTTAATTTATTTCCCGCTCTCCATTAATAACTATTTAAACTCAGCACAAATAAATTGTGTAGTTGTATTGGATGTTGTGTCATCCATGTGAGTATTGAAGTGATGGGAGGCTTGCAACACAATAAAAGCAAGAATAGAAAAACATTTTAAAAGTATAAACATTAAAATTAATAGAGATTGATTCAAACTAGGAACCAGTACATAAGCAGTACATTGGTGGAATCTTCTTTCTTAGTGCACCGATCACTCCCAGTGTAAAGTGCTCCATCATGGCCCCAAGCCCATTGGCTAAGCCAGGTTTTGAGGCAAAGCCAGAAGGCCTAGTGGGTGAGGGCATATCTGGCCTCCAGCAGCAAGATTTTCCAGATTGTGAAGGCATGGCAGAGAAGGACCATTTACTAGTTCCTACTAGCAAAGTTCCTTGACTGAGTAGATCTGCAGCATGTTCCTTTTGCCAGAAGGAGTAGGGTGGGCCAATCCCATTGGGGTGAAGCAGTCCCCTGGGCCATGAAAGGCTTTAAAGATGGTAAATAACATATTAAATTGGACCTGGAAGCAAACCAGAAACTAATGCAACCCATGTAACAATTTTGTGTGCCATTGAGCAGGCGTTATGAGTCTATAAGAACCCAAAAGTTGTACACAGGATCTGTCTGGGGCAGTGCAACCCCATCCAGAACTGAAGATTTTAAATTCCCAGATCCCAAGTTCCAAGCAGCTATTGCTACGTAGTCTTACCAGTGTCTGCTACGTAGTCTTACCAACAGTTTTACTGTTGTCCCCTATCCAGACACCCATAGTATCTAAAGGAGGAAACTGTTCTCACCCACGCTCTTTTCCGACAAATCAAACACAATTCAAAAAGAACAGAAACCTTGTAATGCTTTTACAAAATAATTAGCTGTGATAAGCACAAGTCTTGCCAAACTAAGCGAGACTTGCCAAAAGGTAACAGACAAGAAATAATTTGCAAAATAAGAATCTTCAAATACAAACTCAGGATACTAGAATGTCCACAAAGCTGTAGTTTCAAAACGTCTTTGCCTTCTGCAAAGAAGGTTAGTTTCACAGCTGGCTTTTATCTTCTTGAAGGAGGGGCCATTACCTTGCAGCCTTACTCCCAAGTCGCCCATGCTGTTGTAACTGTTCTTTCCTCCAAGCAATCCTGAGCACATGTGCACTTGGCACAGGCTCCTCGGGAACCTCCTCATCACTGCTGCCAGCCCCCACAATCTCTGAAGGCAGCAGTCCACTCCCTAATGGTCCTGGCCCCTCATCTGAGTCCTCGCTCTCCTCAGCCTTCTGCACCTGCTGCCGGCTAACCACAACAGAAACAGACTAATGTCTCCTTGAAAGGTCCCAGGGATCCCCCTTCTGCAGTGATACATTGATCACCACCTGGAGGTCAACATCATGAGGTTTTCAACCAGTCAAGAAGGATTTAATATGCAGGCACTTGCACTGACAGCCTTGAGAACCCTGTCCGTTTCCTGGGATTTAACAGAATCAAACTGTTCCCAGATACCTAGGTAAGCACACTTCCTAATGGACCTGCTCTATGTCTGGTTCAATGGTGGGATTCAAAAATTTTTCCTACCAATTCTGTGGGCGTGGCTTATTTGGTGGGTATGGCTTGGTGGTCATGTGACTGGGTGGGCATGCTGGATGGTCATGTGACTGTGTGTGGATGCTAGTTGGTCATGTGATTGGGTGGGCGTGGTCAACTTGACATCACTCAAGTCAAGGGGTGCCTTGCCTAGCTTCTCCTTGCCTCAAAGAGATACAATTTCCCTCTCTATTTATTTACTACTACTGAACATCCAAAATACACTATTTAAACCTATGTATATATGCCATATTTGTACATACATATTACATAGTATAGTGTGTGTATAGGCACACAAAAAGATACATTATCTACTATATATACTGTATGTACAGAGAGAGAGAGAGAGAGAGAGAGAGAGAGAGAGAGCTCTTCTAAAACTATACATATTCAAGCTCACTGCGTTTGGAAAAATACATCCATAGTCCACTTTCTGCCATATATTTAACTATAACTTCTGTGCATTAGAACATTGCACATGCCTTCAGATTTACTTCCCTAGCCTGCACATGACTGTTAGACCCAGGAGATGTCATGGATTGAGTAAAATGTGGTGAAACTCACTTAACAACGCTCTTGCTTAGCAACCAAACTGTGGGCTCAATTGTGGTCATAAGTGAAGGACTATCTGCCTTCCTCTACATGGCAGCCTCTGCCAATTTTCCTCTCTGTTAGAGACACCAAAATAATCCAGATTCCAGATAATATAAGGTCTCCTGTGGGAGCAGGGGGTTGGACTAGATGGCCTCCAAGGTCCCTTCTAACTCTGCTATTCTATGATTCTGTAAGGAGCAGGGGGTTGGACTAGAACAGGGGCATTCAAACTTGACAGCTTTAAGACTTGTGGACTTCAACACCCAGAATTCCTCCTCTAGTCATGTAAGCTCAGGAAGTCTGGGAGTTGAAGTCCACAAGTCTTAAACTTGTAAAGTTTGAAGACCTTGGACTAGAAGATAACTTCCAAGATCCCTTCCATCCCTAGATTGCTGTGCTATTTCAAAGAGTCTTCTGACGCCAGGGTTTGTGTCCTTCCTTCCTCTCTTTTTCTCTCTCCTCCCTCTCACCTTCCATTTATCTATCTATCCATCCATTCATTCATATATCTCATTCACTTTCTCCTCCCTCCCTCCCTCCAGCTTGCTCTTTCTCTTTCTTTCTTTCTCTCCTTCCTTCCATCCTTCTTTCTTTGTCTATCCTTTTTCTTCCTTTATCTTTCTTTCTCCCTTTATCTTTCTTTCCCTTTTCTTTCTTTTCTTTCATCTCTTTCTCTCTCTTTCCCTCCCTCCCTCTCTCTCTCTCTCTCTCTTTTCCCTCTCTCTTTCTATCCCTTCCTTTTCTCCTTCCCTCTCCTTCTAAAGGTAGGAGAGGACATCCACCTGAAACAAACACACAGACACACACACAGACACACACTTTTCCAAGTACCCGGCAGTGTCATTCCTTACGAGGGTTCTTCCTGGCCAGTCTCCAGTCCTGCGTTGCCTGGAAAAGCCGTCAGACAAGGCTTCTGGGTCCAACAAAGGGGCCATGGGCGGGACTTCCTCCCCTCCCGCTTTTGGGGAAAGGAAAGGGTTGGGAACTTCAAGCGAGGCATGTGCTGCAGCCTCAGCCCCCCCCCCCCCCCGCCGCCGCCGGCAGCTCTGAGCTAGGGAGCAGTTTGGCTTTACCGACTGCCGGAAACCTTACCTTCCTCCCGCAGCTGGTGGCAGAAGGAAAGGCAAGCCAGCCAGGGCAGAGCTGTCGGCACTCGGTTCCCTGCCAGCCTGCATCTCATCCCCTGCCCAGATTCTCCAGCAACTGCTGGGGCTCGCATGCTGCAAGGGCGACCAGGAAGCACCAGGCTATTCCACGTGAATTGCCCCTCTGCCTGCCGTCCCTCCTTTGCCGAACGAGTGTTTTGGCAGTTGTTGGGGGGCAGGGGAGCTTCATTTGTTCAACTTCTACCTATCCCACCATTAAGCACCACAAAAAAAAAGGAGGTGGTTAATACGGCCTGACAAGAAACAAGAGTGGCCGGGAAGATGCAAGAAGCAAAGCCAGAAACTGAAGCCACGTCCACACTCCTACACAAAGCCCCCCAGCTGCTGTGCATGCTCGGCCCTGCTCCCCATCCCACCGCTTCACTCCCGCTAATCGTTTCCTTGGTTTCCCAATCGTCTTTCCACACAAACTTCCCGCACATGACCCCACCAGCGAGCTCCCTTATTAGCCCACTGCTCAAGCAGCAGTAGTTGTCAATTTCTAGTGTTATCTCTGTTTGAGTGTTTAGTTACAGCCTCTTTGGGCAATGAAGAGTATAGAGGATACTCGGAAAGGTGGAAAAAGGTTGCCACGCTCTCCCTTTCTCCTAGTGCTTACCTACACCGGGGAGCACCCTGCCGTTCTTAACCTGCCATTCTTCTTCAAGCCGAGCAATCCTACTCTTCCATGAAATATGCCCCTCCCCCTTTAAAAGGGTGGAAGAGGGAAAGGCAAGCCAGCCAGGGCAGAGCCGTTGGCACTCAGCTCCCTGCCAACCCACATCTCATCCCCTGCCTGGATTCTTTAGCAGTTGCTGGGGCTCGCCTGCCTGGAGGCATGGGGGGGGGGCCGCAGGAATCATGAGGCTATGCTACTTGCATCCCCCAGGGCAGCCGCCCCTCCCTCGCTGGGCTGAGCATTTTGGCAGAGTGCGGACCACTGCTGTGTGACAGCAGTGAGAGCTCCATGGGCTGGAAGGTACGGCTGATGGCGGGGAAGAAATATCTGCTCTGGAGAGGCTTCACTGCCTTTTGGGCCTGCTCTGGCTGCCACCTGCTTTACCTCTGCTGTGCCTTGGGTCCTGCATCAGCCCACGAGAAGGAGACTTGCCATTTCCAGGCCAGCCTGGCCAGCGGATGGGCAAGCAGACGACCCTCGATGGAGGCATTTTCTCTCTCAGGCCTCCCACATGGAAGGCCCCATGGAAGCCAAAGCTGGGCCCGAAAGGCAGCCAAGCCTTGCCATGCCCCCCCAAGCAGCCCTATGGCTGAGTGCAGCAAACCTGGTGTGGATCTTCCTTCCCCGCCATCAACTTTAGGGCTCGCTCACAGCATTCTCACAGCAGCCAACGCTCAAAGAGCACAGGTCAGTGGGAAGGAGAGGGAAGGGGCAGCAGGCAAAAGGGTGATGTGGGCAGCATAGCGTCGTGCTCCCTGGTCAGCCCCTTCCATACCTGCACCAAGCAGGCAAGGCCCAGCAGCTGTGGAGAATCCAAGCAGGGGGCAAGATCCAGGCTGGTGGGGACCCGAGTGGCAATGAGTCAACCCTGGCTCTGCTACCAGGCAAGTTGGAGGCTGGGGGCAGTGGGGGGGAAGCTTGCAAGGCCACGAGTGCTGCATGGGATGGAGTCGTGGCACTGGTGGCTAAGCAAGCCAGACAGCGACAATACGGTGGGGAGGCAGCTAGCTAGGCCCCAGCCAGCATCATTGCCCGGGATGGGACCGTGCCAGTGGGGAAGCCAGCCAGCTGAGCCCGGGAATGGTGTGAGAGACCTGCCAAGATCCAGGAATGGTGGGGGGGGCTGTGAGCAGCAGGCAGATCAGGGCTGCTCAATTGGGTCGCAGGCATCATGTGGGAAGGCTAGAATGGCAAGCCACGAGAACCCAGCATGCCACATAGGAGGGAAGGAGTAACTAGGTGGGGCGAGTGGGGCGAGCATTGGGCAAGCAAGCATTGGGCAGCTGGGGCAAGCAAATGAGCAGCGACCGGACGAGTGGGTTGGGGGCGTGTCCAGCCATAAGTTACTACAGGTTTGGTGACCCATGCCAAATCCTTCCTACCAGTTCACGTGAATCGGTGCAAACTGGCTGAATACCACTACTGGTCTGGTCTCCTACTGAGAATAGATACAAGCAACTTTTCCCATCAGGTGTTTCACAAATTCCCCCACATGGCCCTGAAGATGATTACCCATGTCCTCCTTCCCATCATATAAGTTATAATGCAAATAATAGGTTGAAGGATGAAGTTGAAAGGTATGGAACTGAATGCTACTGGTATTAGCATCAAAGGAAAAGTCATAAAAAGGCAGTAAATGATGAAAATGGTAGGGGTGGGCAAGTTTGATGCTACATCAGAAGAATTTCAGTGATAAGTGGTTACAGTGTTTTGACTAGACCTTGGTATCCTGGAGGAAAATACGTGAATTATGAAATAGTGGAAAATTTGTGCAATTATTACACATGGATTTTAAAACTTAAATTAGAAGAAGATGCTATTGCTCCCATGGAAAGGGAAAGATAGTAAGAGTAAGTGAAAAGCTAAAGGGAGGTTATTTTATTATTTGTTCCTGTGAATGTACCTAGGAAAGAAGTCCAAAAACAAAATGTGACAGTGAGCAAAATTGGGGAAGAGCAGCAGGATTTTATGCTGGGCAAGGGATATACAATTAATATTATTGTCCTTTAGCTGGAAAACAATGAAGACATTCTTAATTTCTTAAAATTAAGAAATGTTTGGATGTGAGATATAAATTCTATTATATGTTTCTTGATTTAGGAAAAGTTTATGATAAAACGAACAGGCTTAAAACTATGGAATATTTTGTGTAGAGTTGAAAGTTGGTTGCTGAATGTGATAATAGAGAGGTATTAGTGAGAAAGCAACCATGACAATCAAGGGAACACTCAACGAAGCAGGAAGTTAGACATGGATATGTGACACACACACCCAGTATTGCATAATTATATATTCCTTTATAAAAGTATAATGATATTTATAAAACTTATGAGGAGGTCTGCATTGGTTGGGGACATGAATGTGAACATACTTTCATTTATGGGTGAAGTCACAATGTTGGCTGAAAATGTAAATGATTGGAATGAATGTTAGATATGTGAATGGTGCAATGAGGAGCAATGTAGGAAACTCTCAAATAATTAAATCTGAAAGGGAAAAGAGAATACAAATGATTAATAAATGGAAAAAATGAAGCAAATGGGTCAATCTACATATCTTGGTAGAGTGAAAACAGATGGAGAAGTTAACATAAGTAATATGTGTAATATATATGAGATTTTTAAAATGATAACCAGTTTTATGTTCTATGGCAGGGGTGGGCAAACTACGGCCCGCGGGCCACATCCGGCCCGTTGGTCTGTCCAATGCGGCCCGCCCCTGAAAAAAAATCGCTGCCATTGTTCTGTCCAATCCGCCCGCCCCTGAAAAAAAATCGTTGGGCGTGGCGTATTGCCCTGTGCCGCATGGCCCCCAAAGCTGCAAAACAGTGCGGAACGATCTAGGGGTAGGAAAGAAAAGAAATTTGCAAAGGCCTTGGCTGGGAGTTCAAATCACCTTCGAGTGCGACCTCTCCGAAGGTGAGTCCCCGCCGATCCCCCTTTTTTTCCGGGCTTCAGGCTTAAACTTTGCAAAGGCAAAGCTTGCAAGCTGGAGCGTCTTCCTGCCGAGGAGCGGGAAGGGTTCCACCCGGCGGGCGGGGCGGGCTGCTTGGAGCCACCTAAAGCTAGGCCGCTGCTGGTGGAGCCTTGCCCTGCCTTGGTGCCCCGTTCCGGCTCGGCGGTCCTGCTTGGGCGGCACTTTAAAAGCCTGCTCCCAGCACTGAGCAACTTCCCAGCAACTTTGGCTTGCTTTAACTCTGCGGGCGCCGTGCCTGGTCCGTGAGCCGCAGCGGCAGAGGGGAAGCCCGGCAGGCAGGCGGGCAGGCGGGCTGCTTGAGGAGGCGACCGGCGGTGCTCGGGCTTCCCTCCGCCGTGCGGCTCGGGCGAGGCGCGAGCACCCGCGAGTTAAAACGAAGCCGAAAGTTGCTGGGAAGTTGCTCTGTTCCCGGGCTTCCAGGGCTTTGCAAAGGCAAAGTTTGCAGGCTGGAGCGTCTTCCCACCGAGGAGCGGGAAGGGTTCGCCCGGCGGGTGGGGCGGGCTGCTTGGAGCGGGCTGCCGTGCGGCTCGGGCGAGTCGCGAGCGCCCGTGAGTTAAAAGGAAGCCGAAAGTTGCTGGGAAGTTGCTCGGATTTCCGGGGCTTCCAGGCTTAAACTTTGCTCGGGCGGCACTTTAAAAGCCTGCTCCCAGCACCCGAGCAACTTCCCAGCAACTTTCGGCTTCCTTTAACTCGTGGCGCCGCGCCTGGCCCCGAGCCGCGCGGGCGGAAGGGAAGCCCGGCGGGTGGGCAGGCTGCTTGAGGAGGCTCCGGGCTTCCTCCACCAGGCGAGCAGCCCGCGAGTTAAAAGGAAGCCGAAAGTTGCTGGGAAGTTGCTCGGTTTCCGGGTTTCCAGGGCTTTTCAAAGGCAAAGTTTGCAGGCTGGAGCGCCTTCCCACCGAGGAGCGGGAAGGGTTCCACCCGCGGACGGGCGGGCTGCTTAAAGTTTGCTCGGCGGCACTTTAAAAGCCTGCTCCCAGCACCCGAGCAACTTCCCAGCAACTTTCGGCTTCCTTTAACTCGCGGGTGCTCGTGCCTGGCCCCGAGCCGTGTGGCAGAGGGGAAGCTCGGCGGGCGGGCGGGCTGCTTGGAGGAGGCGACCTGGCGGTGCTCCAGCAGCAGCAACAGGCAGTTTCGCCCGGCTCCGCTCAGGTGTCTGGCTGGGGCTGTCAGGAGTTGCTATCGCTGGCGCAGCTCCGCGCGGTTCCAGTCCCGCGTTGCCTTGGGAAGGAAAAGGCAAAACCAGGAGCCGCTGAGCCTGAGCCTCCGGTGCTGCTGCTCCTGCAAAGCACCGCCACGGCTCTTCCTTTTTGCCTTTCCCTTCCCAAGGCAACGCGGGACTGGAGCCGCGCGGAGCCGCGCCGCGGTAGCAACTCCTCACTCAGGGGCCTCCGAGGGGAGGGGAAGGAGGAGAAGAGGGGGGAGGGGGGCGATTCCCAAAAAATCTTGTGCTGACCCGGCCCGTCTGTCAAATTTTAAAAGTCAATGCGGCCCCCGAGCCAAAAAGTTTGCCCACCCCTGTTCTATGGCATCATAGGATTGAGAAGGAGAGGCTAATTGTGAAATAGAAATCCATGTTTGTTCTCCAAAAGACACATACTCTTCCAAATGAGAAAAAAATTCTAGCTATAAAATAAATTGAATAGATTTATATAAGTAGAAATTCAAAATTTTGCAAAAGAGTAGCAATGTTAATGAAAATATATTCTACTTTCACAGTTCAACAGGGACATTAAATTTTACAATTCTAGCAATAAAATATTGAAAAAGCAGAACTTTTGACAGAACTTTTTCAAAATAACACGAAAGAGCCAGTGAAGTAAAAGCAAATTCATTTCCAATTCTAACTTCAGTTCTACATGGTGAAGATCTGTAATAATACCTGCACAACGTGGAGTTTGTGTCCAATGGTTCTTCGAACATGTAATGGAAGGACTTCCAAGAAGAGCATAACCTGGGTTGCATCGATAGTACACCTTCTCTCGGGGCAAATACTTTGCCTTTATTTCACTAGTAATCTGACCATTTGGAATTTCAGAGGGAGAAGAACATCTTACATCTAAAATGGAAATAAAAATGGTCCCATGCAAATAAAATGCACTAAATGCAATAAAATACATATATATATGTAGACAAAATATATTGGAAATGTATTTGAGAGTACCTGTATTAAGAGAAAGTTAAAGAAAATGATGTATCAGTTTAAAGAAAAACTCTCTGTGTTGAAAAGGATATTTTTTCAGTAAGGTCAAAATATTTGAAATAATACAATGAATTTTGTAAATAAAAATGGTGACAGTTCACAAAGATTTCTAGGTGTAAACAGAAATACACATTATTTACAATGCAAGGAAGATAAAGCAGGAAAGGATTTTATTCAAAGAGGATATTACTTTTGGAATTTGTAGTTTATATTTCACACCCACTTTTCCCCGCTCCCTTCCCTTAATTTCCTTTTCTTTCTTCTGTTGTTTGTATTTTATATAATAAAATAAAACCTTAGTATGATATAAATTATGAGTCAGTTGCCAAGCATCTGAATTTTGATCAAGTGACCAGAGGTTGCTGCCATGGTTGTAAGTGTGAAACATGATCACAAGTAACTTTTTTCAGTGTTGTTGTAACTTCGAATGGTCATTAAATGATCTGAACTGTAAGTCATGGACTACCTGTATAAACAGTTAAGATTCTATAGATTGTGGTGCAGTAAAAGTATGGAAATAAATAAACAAATAAACTTGATCATTCAAGCAGGCAAGGCACTACTTCCAGACACAAAAAATGCATCGTAAAAAATCGTAAAAAGTAGCCCTCAAGCTGGATCTCCATGACCTCACATAGATTGGATATCTGGGCTGACCCAATTAGGAAATGCTGAAGCAGAAAAAACATGACCAAGAGTGTTGAGCTTCATTTCCACTTGACCAGAAAAGCAGACATTTCCCACTGTGACTGGAGGAACTTTGGCTTCACCTCACCACACAACTCAAGGCACCAATTGCCGTTGGTGGCAGTCTCCCCACACCATCTAATCAATCTGAATAATAATCTTGCAAATCCTTTGCAAAGTGGCAACTTAATTTTTTTTCTCCCCGGAGTAGCTAAAGACTATACTTTGCTCCTTCTTACTGGCCACCTGCCGGAATGCTGGCCTACTTAGGGAGTAGAGAAGGAAATCTGTGAGAGGCAATTTGGGAAACTGGGAGGGTGGGTAGAAAAATGGTGAGTTTAGTTTAGTTTAGTTTAGTTTATTGTCATTGCATTGTTTATCAATGTCCCCACAGGCTTATCTATTTACCCCACAGGAAAACTAAGAGCAATAACATAGGATCATCTCTTCATAGTTTACATGATTCAGGGTAATAATAGCTTTAATTTCATTTCTCAAAACATCTGGAGCACATCCCAGAGATCATACATTCCTACCTTTACAACTTGGAAAACGTGAGCAGTTATTTTCTGTACATATTATAGTACTTGATCCAGATATTTCAAAACCATCTTTACACTGATAATTTATTTTCTCACCATTCATGTACTTCTCCATTGTATCGTCAACAATTTCAGCATTTTCAACTGTAGTGGGTTCTGTAAAGTTTGTATCTAAATGGAGAGATGATGCAAAGGCGTGGTGATTGTTATTTACTTTGCTTAATTTGTTATTAGGAATAAAGATAACAGTGCTGGGATTTTTCAGACATGCAAAAAGATCAAAGCAAAAATGTTCAATATTTACTTAATTCAGGTTTTAAGAATATTTTACCATATCAGATTAAGAAGGTTTTTTTAGAATGGTCCTCTATGTTCAATTTATCCATAAGGTCTATTCTCATATTTAATAGAAGAGGAAAAATGAGTGAAGAAATAATCTGCTTTATGGATGTTGAAGAACTGTCTGAAACAACCGTGGCTGTTATATTTGTTGGTGGGAACAAATTGTTTCCTAGGCCATATCAATGAGAATAGATTTTAAAACATAGATTTATGTCAGGTGAGTATTCCAATGATCAGGCATGGAAGTTTTAGAAATGACTGACATTTTCTCAAATGATGACAACTGAAGCATAAAGGATAGGTTGTGTCAGGTCCCTAAAGTGATACTGCCATTCAATTAGGAGAAGGGGGAAGCCTTGTGATTTATTCTTATTGCCTCTGACAACTGCTATTTTATAACTTGCACCAGAGCACCCTGAGATTTTCTCACCTTTTGGGGAATGTATTGGGGTGGGTGGGCCATGTGGGTTGTTTCACTCTGAAAGTCAGCGGAAGATCAGTCAGCCGGGCGCGGTGGCGCGAGCCTGTAATCCAGCTACTCCGGAGGCTGTGGCTGGCGGATCGCTTGAGCTCAGGAGTTCTGGGCTGCAGTGGGCTATGCCGATCGGGTGTCCACGCTAAGTTTGGCATCAATATGGTGATCCCTGGGGAGCCGAGGGCCACCAGGTTGCCTAAGGAGGGGTGAACCGGCCCAGGTCGGAGACGGAGCAGGTCAAGATGGCTATGAGAATGCCTGCTTATCTCCTTCTCAGGATGGCTGTTACAATAACACCTTCACACCTATGGATTGGCTGAATACATATCTGACTGGAGGGAGGGAATTCTGCTGCCTTAAGTCTCACTGCATTGCCTAAGGGAATTCAGACTCTGCTTTGATTGTCCTGCTTTCACTTCTGCTCAATAAAAGGTTCCTTTTGAAATACTCAGTTTCAAGAGTCTTCACTTTCTTGAGTTAGAGGGAGAGGCAGATCCTTACAGAGAGCAGAGTCTGCAAAATGGTCGACCCAGAGAAGCAAACTTTTGCTCTACTGAGGGGAACATACAAACCATGTCCAAGCAAAGCAGCAAGCTTGAAGAAGCCAAATGCTGGGGAGAAACCTCCACCACTACCCAGCCAGATGCATGCTCACTGTACCCCATCGGAGAGGCTGAGGTGACCCTGGAAGATCCCCAAAAGCCCCGCTGGTCAATCAGCATCAGGAAGAAGGACAACTGGCACCCGTCACAATCTTTTTAAGGTGAATGGGTGGAAATGCTATTGTACCGTCTTGTCTACAGTATTCTATTGTGGTAGCACATCCTCTTATCATGTATCCTGTTGCAACTAAATAAGTATTTTAGATATGTGTAAAATCTACCAAAATGTTCTGGGTGATATAAATTCCTTAGGCAAAAATAATTGGAAAATTATATGAAATAATGTTAAAAAGTATACTTCTGCAGAGTTAAATGTCTTAGCCCTTCTATAATCATAGCAATACATGGAAGTTCTACTTACTGACACATTTTGGTGAAGGTGACCATCCATTTCTCGTGCACTCAACTACCTTTTCTCCATTATCAGGTTCAAAAGTAAATCCACTGTCACACAGAATTCGAATTAGATCTCCATCATGGTATAAAGTTCTTTGAGGTCGGAAAGAACCATTTGATATTCTTGGAGAATTGCATGTAATTTCTAAAGAAAATAAATCATATCTTATATTGAAAAAAAAAAAGCTTACATTCATATCAGATTATGGGCCTTGTTTTCTATTAGCATAGAAAACAATACCCTTATTTTTTAAACATCCATAGGACCATGAGACCATTTTCATTAGCAGTCATGCATACTGATGGGCATTAACTAATTTAAAACTGCCAATTAGTATCTAAAATATACTGTGAAATCAACCAATTTGATTTAAAATACTTTTAGTAGCGCTTGGCTACTATTTATTTGGAAGATTGCAAACAAACTTAGCAAGTTGCTATAATTATTCTTCCCTTTCAATCTAAAGCTACAATTTGATATCTCTATTCTTGCTGTTCCATCCCACGCTCAATCCCAGCAGTGTTTTCAGCCACCTGCAAAAGGATTGCAAATTAGAGGCTCCACATTGCAGTGGTTCAGCTCCTGCCTGAAGTTACAGTTTTGATTAACAATAACAGGGGAAAGAAGTCAGGCCTTCAAATGCTTTGTGATGGAGCTTGCCAGACTTGTTTCTTTTCCCATTCTGTTCAAATTCTGCTCAGAATTAGGAGCGGTCATCTATCTATGATGATAGCTCTCAGGTAGTGGATCACCAACAACAATATAGATGGACCATTGGGGTGATGATGGATGCATTGCTGGAAGTCCTGAAGGATAGATTGGGACAAATTTCCTGGAGATTATCAATGAATGAGATTTCTGAGAGTGGAGATCACCTTCTTGGCATGTACTTAAACAATTAATTAGCTCCTCCTGGGATTGCCCTGGGGGTACCGTCAAAACATCAACTGGTCTAGAATTCAATAGCCTGTATGCTCAGTATATACTCTTAGATCTGCTATGTTACATCACTGCTGCAAAAATTGCACTGGCTACCAATGTGCCTCTGAGTACAATCCATGAAGCTGGACATGACTAGTTCTTTATAGCTCAAGTACGAGGCATCTATGACATTGAGTTTTCCAACTAACAACAGTTTGTCTAACCTGGATGGCAAGAGTCCTCGGCTTTCAAATTAGTCAGGGAGTGATATTTCCTTGCAGCTCCCCTCCTTAGGAACAGCTGCCCTAAGTAGAGAATGGCAACCATTCTCCTGGTTTTCTTGAAGCCAATAGTGAGTGTAGGACCACACAGATTTATGTCTATATGTGTGCATTTTTCTTTTCTTTTTTTCTTTTTCTTGAAAATTTTCTTGATTTTAAAAAACAAACATAAACAAACAAAACATAGAACATAAAAACATAAAACATCTTTTTTGAAAGCAGCCTGATCCCGGGTTACATCTCTTCGTGCAGACACAAATTCAAGTTCATGCTCATTTTTATATTCCATTCCATATCTTATTATCATTCTACATTTTCTATATAACTTCTCCCCTCTTTCAACTTTCTTAATTTTATTTTATTTATTTCATCTCAATTCAAATCATCATACTTATATTCTTTGTCTGTCCTATTTCAGCTGTCTATTATCTTTTCTCATTAAGCAAAATTTCTCCTGTGATCACTAATTGGAGTATGACGCCTTTATATCTTTCCCCTAAAATTATAACACTTAATATAATACATAACTTCCATTCGGATTCTGCTTGGTACATTCTAAAACTACACAATGTATTTTTAGAAAGAAAAAATTATAAATATATAACATAATTAAAACAACAATCCATACCAATTCAATTCTATCATTAATATTAATATTCATTTAAATCTTGAACATTTTACACATTACTTTTCAAATAAGTATCATACTTCTATGGGAACACTTATAAACTTTCCATAATTACTTCCCTCCCACTTCACTTATATTTTATAAAACATTGAGTAGTTAAAATGTTCCCATTCCTTCCTAATTCAATTCTCTCATTTATTTCATTTCATTTATTTTGTTCACAAAAGTTTCACTAAATTTCAAAGACTATTTTATTCCACTTTTTAATCATGTTTCCAATTTTCTAACATTATTTCTATTACAAATATAACAATACAATCTTATGTACCTTTACAGAATCCCTTCTTCAGTTAAATTTTCACCCATTTTCTCTGAATAAATCCTGTTTCTTTACATCTTGCTCGAGACCTTTGTAACTTCTCTTCCCTTTCTTCTTCTTCTCTCTCCCCTTTTTACCCCCCTGTCTCTCCACCTCCATTTCCCTTTTCTGTATTCCCCTTTTCTGTTGCTTTCCAACCTTATATCCCCTTTTCACATTATTTTTCCCTTTTTTGGCTGTTTTTTAGATCTTAGATTGTCCATTCTCTTTTCCCCCTTTCCCCTTTCTTCCCCAGATAGAATTACTTGTTCATTAAAGATGGCTTCTTCTTTATCCCAATCTTCTTGTTGCGCAGTCTTTTCTTGTTGTTTTTTGTAGACACCAATCACCATTTCTAAGAATTGAAAAGTGGAGCCAAAGGAGCCCTTCCCTTCTTGTTCCTCTTCTTTATATTTTTTAAATTCGATTTTCAGTTCATCCAGTTCATTCAGTTCATCCTGAAGTGATGCCATTGTAGAGTGTGTGTTTTTAAACAACCAGCCAATTGTTTTTAGTCATTCAAATATGATTTCCAAAAATCCCAAAGTCACCAAACAATCCAAATACACACAAGCTGTTTCTTTTAACACTTTCTTCTTTTTTCACTTTCTCTTCTTGGGGTTACTATTTAGTTGCAAAGTTCCAGTTAAAATGTATCCTTTAGAAGTCTTGTTAAGATTTAACTTTAAATTCTTTTGAATTCCAAGCAGTCTCCTCCTTCCAAGTCCTGCCCTTATTCTTTTCCTCTCCCTTCCCACTTATAGCAAAAAAGGGGATTTTTTAGTGTTCAGAAATGTTTATTGTCCCTTTGGCATTTAATTATATTTCCAGTTTAATTACCTGTTAGTGCCAAAGCGGATTTCTTGGATTTCTTTATTCAGATCTTCTTGTTATCAGCGTGAGGAAGGAGAGTGAAGAAAAAAAACCCTTTCCCTTTTCACTTTGTTTCACTGTTTCCGACTCTTCTTTGGGAGCGATGTATCTTTTGTAAGATTTAAATTCCACGGTACCTTAGTTGTTGCTTTTTGTCCCGGTCAGCCAAAAACTTTCACTTCTTAACTTCCTCCTGCACTTTCTTTTCCGGCTGAGTGCTTCTTTGAGGCGGCCATTTCTGACCGCCGCTCTTACCGCCTTCGGGAAAGGGAGTTTAGCCAGCTGAGGAGGAGAGGTGCGTCTCCCCTCGACCCTGCTGGGTCTCCCCCGTCTTCACCACCTCTACGGGGTGGCTTAGCCCCGAAGCCAGCTGGCTCGGGCCGCTCCAGCGGCGAGCCCAGGCAGAAACCGCACACGATCGTGGATTCCTGCCTGCCGCCGAAGCCCTGCAAACCGGAAGTCATGTGTGCATTTTTCTTATGATTTATTCTTAGTCATGATTTTACAGAATTTTAATTTTTGATTATTTTATTGCTATTTTAATATCTGTAAACTGCCTAGAATCCATAAGGATCAACAGGGTACAGAAATAGCATGAATGCATAAACAAAGAAACATCTCCATGATGTTGCCTGTGGTGGAACAGCTGGTTCTGGGAGATGTTGAACTGCTAAAATTGTGAGATGTCCTTCACTAGACATCCCCTAATCTGTTAGTGCTAAAATTAGAAGCACAGCAATATTCTTCACCAGTAACTAAAGAATTTCCTATAGTCTTGTTAGAAACGGAGTTGGAATTTCTATTGGTATTGATATTTAGATTTTTGTATGGCAATAGTTTATAAATTCTTTAAAAATGGAAACAATAGTAGCTCAGCTATGGAGTTTATTGTCAGCAAAAGCAATTACTGTATTTTTAAAGATATAAAAATATTGCCATGCAGATATATTACCCTATGTTGATGAAACAGCAGACTATTTTTTGGTGGCGGGGCTGTAAATCTGAAGAGTGCAAAGTGCGGTTTTTGCATTAACTTGGCCATTAAACAATGGAAGGATCTTTCATTGCACCACTCCTCTCCAGCAATCTGAAGCCTTTCACGTTGCCCTATTTCAACTATATCCCAAGAATTCTATTGGGCCTTTTCAGCATAGAAAAGTGCAGCCCAGCTGGGAATGCTTCAAGAGGAATAAAAATATCAGTACCAGTAAAGCACATAAATAATTGCAGCTTATTTTAGCTCTAATCATTAATAGACTCAAACTGAAGTGCTTTGGCTTTGTATTGGTGATAGCAGAATTATAAAATTAAACTTTTCAAGTCACCTTTGCATTTAGGAATCACGGATGGTGTCCCATCACACTGGATTACAAAAGCTGATTGGGAAGAATTTGCTTCCAGGACATATCCTGTTTTACAGGTCAGCTCAATAGAATGACCACGCTGAATAAATATATTTTCAGGCACATCTATTTCATCTTTAACATCTATTTTCTGGCTTTCCAATTCAGTCCTGGGGATCACACAGGGATCTGAGGTGGAAAAAGAAAGCAAATCCTATTAGAAAAGGCTGTTGGGATCCAAATACATCATATTACCATATTGCAAGGTTTAGCTAGATTTAGCTTTCATCTAGTAGCTACTTCACCTCAGATATAGGACTGAAATTGTATATAAAGGAGAGCTGCTGCAGGCAACATCAATTAAATCTTTTTATATGAGAGGGGGGGGAGAGAGAGAGCAGTGAATCTTAATGATTAGAAATGCTCATGAAAGTTGGATGAAGACTTTCTTTTCTGCTTACCCAGGCAAATGGGCACTTTTGTCCAGGTCCCATTGTCACAAAAAGATCTGTTCTGGCCTTCCATGGCATAATATGTTTGGCATCTGAATTCTACTGAAGAGCCAGATCTGTACAGTTTCTCAGATAAACTAATAATGTCTCCGTTCTCAATTCTTGGTGGACCACTGCAATTTTGCCCTCCTAACAAATATGAAAGCATGGATGAAAAAGTAAATAAACTAAGAATTTCTTCTCTAAGAATTAACAGGTTAAATTGATCTAAATCATCTAAATGTATTATATATTATAAATGTATACACACATACACCTATCTCTCTGTGTTTGTGTGTGTGTGCGTGTGTGTGTGTGAATAAGTTCAAATTACACATAAACATATTCTGTCATTATTATGGAATCTATGACAAAAATTTTACAGTATCATTTTTTCTTTGCAGAAAAGAATAATCTTTTCAAAAATTGACGTTATACATTTTTGAATCCACTTCTTGATATTTAAAGTAATAGCAGTTTTCCAAACTTTTTTGGCTATGCATGATATAACCCAAAGTTCCTAAGAAAGTGTTAAATGCCTTCATTTTAGAATGTAATTCAAAATATCAAAAGCTTTCACATCTTTAACATAAAAACATTTGCATATATTTCTATTTATTACAAGATTCTTCCAAAAGAAAACTAAAATTGGCCATGATCAAATTAAATTAGTTGATGTGCCCTTACATTCCTTACACCAACAACAAAGAAAATCTATTTCAGCCACAGTCAGAAATCCTTCTGAAATAGTATTTCAAGAGTACTATTAAACTCAGAAGAAAATTGTTTCATAAATTCATTTCAAATTCAAGTTACGCTTAACACAAATGCTTAACATGTTTTAAAGTCTTACATAAATTGATACTCCATTATCAAATATTCCACGTCTTCACCCCATAAGTCAGAAATATCAGCATTTTCAACTTTAAAGATATTTTAAAATTTCCGATATAGTTTCAAATTCAATTTGATTAAATTGATTATATTGACACTCTTAAATTTTGGGGCAGGAAATTCTAGCTGAAGCTTTTGACATTCCTTAAAATAATAATTATAAAGAAATTGGTTTAACATTATTACAGATTCTGTTCATTTTTTCCAATAAATCAGGTACAACCTATTAGAACAATCTCCCTCTCTCTCTCTCTCTCTCTCTCTCTCTCTCTCTCTCTCTCTCTCTCCCTCTCCCTCTCTCTCTGTGTTGCTCTATGTTGACGCAGATAATTGCCAAGATCGCTACAGAAATATATGAAAAAATGGTATGTGAGAATGACCTTGGGAGAAAGGGAGAAGATATGCAGCCAAGGGAACTGTCAGATAAAAAGGTAACTCAGTCCATGCCAGGAATAGACAGGGCAAGTGGTTCAGAAGAGACCCTCCCAGTTTCATGGGCTATAAAGGGCACAGGGAGAAGGAATGTACTTTTGGATTGCAAGGTTCTGTTAAAGTAATCCTACCTTAACAGTGGAATTAGCTCATCTGATCGTACATCCTCTACAATTTACTTTGCAAGGCTGACACATAATCACTTTCTAATACAGACCATAAAGCAGGGGTGGGATTCTACCGGTTCTATCCAGTTCTATAGAATCCCTTGTTAACTTTCTAAGCAGTTTGGAGGTAGTTAGAAGCAATCTCCGATTGTTTTTTTCCACCCTGATTACATTCTTGGCAGACAGCCTAGACTTACTGTCTCCAGAGCTTTTGGGGCTTGGCTTTCTTAAAGGGGAAGGGTTGTTTTAAGATTTTTACACTGCTGTTGGGAGGAAATACTTCCCTGGACAATCAGCACTTTGAAGAAATAATTAAATAATGAAGCAAAGCTTTTAGTGACAGGGAGCTAAGATGAGTGACATTCAGCAAGGCTTCTTGGCTAGTTAGAAAGATTAACATTCAAACGTGAATTTACATATCCTTTCTGAGTTTTGGTCTAAAACTGGTTTTCGGTAAAAGTTAATTCTGTGCTTGGGGATGTTTAAACCTGTGTTTATTGATGGGATAATTTTCCCTATTTAGCTTCAACAAGCAACAGCTACTGTTATGATTTAATTATTTGTATTGTGTTTGAATTTTTTCTTGCCTCATGGTTTCTTTTTCTATCTGGGGAGGGGGTCTTCCTCACTGCTTTAGTACTATCTGGTACTGTCCTTTTGGGGTATACTTCCAAGAGGCAGGATGCAAGCTTGGCACTGATTTTTTTTATTACCTTTCTGGGGGGCATGTGACATTTCCTTAAATCTGGATGATTTCCTTAGGATATCTTGTGAGGTGAGTGAGACCAGCTAGTATTTTTAAGTGGTGCAAATGGATCTAAGGATTGCTTTTCTTGGGTGTACTTTTTCTGGAGAGCTTAAATGACCTCTCTGCTAAAGGTTTCACTTTATGAGCAAAAGTTGGTTGCTTGATAGTTATCACTGAATTTTAACTATTTTCATTCCTCAAGGTGCTCTGGCACCCTGCCTGATTTGCAACTCTGGCTTGGAGGTATTTTTAATCTAATGATTGGTATTTAGGGAAGCTTTTTGCAAGTAAAGAAGCTTTTTGTATTTTTGTACAGGTAATCCTTGACTTACAACAGTTAATTTAGTGACCATTCAAAGTTATAATGGCACTGAAAAAAGTGACTTATGACCATTTTTCACACTTATGACTGTTGCAGCATCCCCACTGTCATGAGAGGCCAGGTGAGGAGAAGTGCCCTGGACACGAGTGATGTCAAGTTGATCACGCCCATCCAGTCACATGATCACCAAGCCACACCCACCAACTAAGCCATGCCCACAGAACCAGTTGTTTAAAAAACTGAATCTCACCCCTGCCCTAAAGGTCTTTCAGTTAAATTATTACACATAGATAGATATGATTAAATAACTGAATAGTAATATCAGTGTTATATTATTGCTCTTTCTACTGAATCTGTAACTGTATCTGTTCTATTGTATATTCTATTGTATCTGTAATTCTCAGACCATTGTATGTAGATATTTTGAACTTTATATGTTACTGTCTCACTTATATTAAACAACATGCAAAGAATTTACCTGTTAATTTACCAAGCATCCAATATTTTAATTTTAAACTCTTCAATTTGATCAGCATAAAAATCATCCATCAGCTCTGTGAGAGTAGCAAAGTATACTTTCTATTTATACATTGATTTAATCATCAAATACCTTCCAAGTTAAATTCTCTTTTAATAATATGAGATTAACATATTTTTATGAAACCTTTGCAATTTGTGATACAAATTCCTATTAAGCATATTACCAATATTATTCATATTTTCAACTACAAGGAAACAGAATCCTTAACTGAAGTTCAAGATTTGGGATTGAACTTAGAGACAATTTGTACGTTTGGGGAAATGCCAGGACATCCTTCTCCAATCTGACGTGCTTCAGATTTTTTTTGTTTTGTTTTAGATTACACTAATAAAATTCTAAGCCAAGAGGTGAGAGAGTCCAGTGAATATTAAACCACTTTTAAAAGATTGAGATTTTAGAAGCAAATGTTAATATTCATTATGCTATATTACTTATTTTAATTAATTCTAATCTTGGAAGGAATCCATGATACTGACAGCATGCTTACCAGAGATACATAATGGGAAATCCATGTAACCATCAAAACACTTTCTGACAGATGGAGCCACAAGGACGTATCCTTCATTACACTGAAATTGCACATTATGATTACTCTGAATAAGCCGAGCTTTTCTTTGACTCCCAAACACAAACAATTTTTTTGTTGCTAGCTGTTGTCTTGTGATACTGCAGGGTGCTAAAAAACACAGAAAATAATTCAGATCTTCTCAATAGAGATAATTGTCCATTAGTTTCCCTCTATTCCACCCTCAAAAAAATCAGTCTTATCTGCAAATCACAATGGATAGTTCTAGGTCAAAATGAAATAAGCCAAATTAAAGCACAATATTAATGATAATAAAATTATGATTCTGTTACAGACTTAGCACAGAGAATTGGCTTGTAGAAGCATGCACAAGCAGATGTTGTTTTGTTTGTTTCAAGTTAAGAATAAACAGCTTAACCCCAAAATCTTCTGCAAAGATATTTTGAGTGAACTGAGTTATAGTGGAACAAAATTTGAAGACAGTTTGAATGTTCCATATTATGTCAAAATATGACGCAACATTTCTAAGCATTGAACATTGGCCCCTGGCTTTCTTGATTTTTTAGTTCTGCTTTTTTGCTCATATTAATGAGCTTATTGTTATTAATAGTGGGGCAATTCAGTATCCTATCAGTCAATGTCCTTCCACCCAAGGGTTACTTCCAGCATTACAGGTTTGACAGACAATACTTTTAAAGCATTCTTTTAGCTATCCAGTAAATATTATAATGCCCCTTGTTGAATTGTGATGTAAATCATGTCTGACTCTTCACAATCCCATGGACCATTGCAAGCTATGATCCCTATCCTCCATTGTCTCCTGGAGTTTGCCAAAATTCATGTTTATTGCATCAATGACAATATCTATCCATATCATCCTCTGCTGTCCCCTTGTCCTTTTGCCTTCAATCTTTCTCAACATGAGGGTCTTTCCCCTGCTTCATTTTCTACTCCACAGCCAAATTTGTTATTGCTGTTATTTTGGTTACCTCAATTTCATATTTCTTGCATTCCAATCCCCTATGATCAGGGGTGGGATTCGACCAGTGTAACAACTGATTCAGTGAGCACGCGCTTCACTGATTCCCAAAATGTTGTTGTCGATCTTCCCATTTCATCTTCAATGAGATCCAGGTTACTTTGATTCATAGATTTCACATTCCAGATTCCTATGGAATATTGTTCTTATAGCACTGGACTTTCCTTTCATCACCAGACACATCCACAGCTGAGTGTCATTTCAGCTTTGGCCCAGTTGCTCCATTCTTTCTTGTGCTACTTGTAATTGCCCTCCTCTCTTCCCCAGGCACATACTGAACACATTCCAACCTAAAGAGCTCATCTTCCAGCATCATATTGTTTAGCTTTTTGGTACTATTTGTGTGGTTTTATTGGGAAGGATTCTGGAGTGGGTTGCAATTTCCATTTCAAGTGGACCACATTTTGTCAGAACTGTCCACTATGACCTGTCCATCTTGGGTGGCCCTGGATGGCTTAGCTCATGGCTTTTGAGCTGCACAAGCCCCTTTGTCATGACATGGCAGTGATTCATGAAGGGGTTTGTTGAATTAATTACATCCTAATATCTATAACAAGCATAAGGAATAACCTTGGGGAACTGGAGGAAAAGTCACTACCAAGGCACGAGTCAGATAAAGAAATCTGAATCCTGGTCAGAAATGTTTCAGTGAAGCATTTTGTCCTCTGAATAACAATGCTGAATTGTCTGAGCTTTTGTTAACTCCTAGACCAGGGGTGTCAAACTCGTTTTTCATTTGAGGAGTCGCATCAGGGTTGTGTTTGACCATGGTGGGCAGGGCCAGAAGGTGGGAATGGCCAGCTTGATGTCACTCATGTTGGGGTACCTGTTGAGGTCCGAGCACTCCACCAGCAAAAAATTGGCTCCCTGAGCTCTGTTTTTGGTTGTGACAGCTCCCTGGAACTCTTTGCCCTTGAAGTTGGACCAGCAACAAGAGAGCTGCAGGTAGCTCTCCCAAGCTCTATTTTTGCTGGCAGAGGCAGTGCAGGCCAGTCCTTTGCTGTTTTCAGGGCAGCCCTGTGGGCCAGATCTAAGCACCCCATGGGCTGGATCCAGCCCCGGGCCTTGAGTTTGAGTGACAGTCCTACACAGTTTTTGCATAATGGATGTAGGAATGTGATGGATTACCCAACTGTACTAGCTATAAGGATGATGGGATCTAATTTTTGTATTATTAATAGAGAAGGAAAGATCATGGAGAAATCTGAGTAACTGTGCTGAATAAATTGTAATTACTAGACTCAGAAGTTTTCCTTCTACAGCTTTCTAGCTGGCTGAATTCCATAGCAAAAAAATGCAGTTTCCTACTTTATTAACCGCCGAGTCTGTAACCAAAGGTAACTAAGTTACTCAGCATTCTTGAGAAGTGAGAATAAGCTTCCAATTGAATATCATTTAAATATATCCACTGTACATCCAACAATTTGGATCCATTTAATTTTGGGGGAAGAAGATAACACCAGCACAGTTTGTGGCTTCAGAGGGAAAACCTGAATGCAAATTCAAACCAACCCCAAAAAAACATCCCCCCCCTTCCCCTGGATATAAGAACCACTTTTCTCCCAGCTCTAACACCAAATTAAAAAAAGATTATGGCTTACCCAAGCATTTTGGTGGATGAGGTGTCCATTTTTGTCCCTTACACTGAATCCATTCAGATCCTTCCAAGACATAACCTGGGTTGCAACTGTATTGCACTTGGTCATTTTCCAGATATTTGGCTTTCTCAATGCTTACAATTTCCCCAAAGTCAATGGCCTCTGGTTCTTCACATGCTGGAATTATTGTTTACATTAAATTATCTTATTTGCTTAGACAGGCTAACTTTTTCTATTTACTCTCATGAACTTCTCATGAACTGGATATAACAAACTTTCTGCTCTAACCCAAATTAGATAATTATTTCCCACTTTTGTCTTAACTAGGAAACCAATGCTCAACCCCCTGCCTCAGTCATGAGTGCACTTTGGTGCTGGGCAACTGGGTTGCATTTACAGCCAATTGCAGCATCCTATGTACACATGACCCTGTTTTATGACAGTTTTGCTGAAAACCTAAGTAAGTAAAAAGCATTTACTTCTGGTTTACTGCAAAACCACACTGGTACGCTTAATAAATACATATTCACTTAATGACTGTGATAATTCATTTAATGGCCACCACAAAAATGTTTATAAAATCTAGTCACTCTCATGACTGATTCACTTTATGATCATAACATGTTGCAACTGTGATGGAAATTCTCCATTAAGTTATAACTCAAAGACTTCCTGTAACATGCAACCTTCCCTTGCTGATGCCTAACCTAAGTATTTCTGTGGATGGTAGGTAGAGAGAGGTTGGAGGGCTATTAAACTTGCCCCTCCCAAAGCAACTTCTTTGTAAGTGATTCTGTAGAATTTCCTCCTTGCTGGTACTTATCATGGCTTACCATGGGTGGTAACAATAAATCACCCTGTGATTTTTGTAATAACCCTGTCATCTTTCCTTGTATAATTCCTCGGCAATATATGACTCAAAAATGTTAAAGTTGGCAACAGTTCTTTTCCAAGAGAAATAAATCCATTTCTGACTAGTACTGCCTTCCTATTAATTTCTCAATATCTATTATCTATTATCTATAGTTTCTTTCTTTTTATCAGGTTTAAATGGTGCCAGTTGAGAATTTATTATGTAGGCTATAATTCTCTCACCTTGTTATTCCCTTTTCTTTTCTTTTTTTAGAGATAGAGCATGATAGAAAGAATTGTGAGATATTCATACATACACACACTACACACACACACACACACACACAGAGAGAGAGAGAGAGAGAGAGAGAGAGAGATTATGCAGTGTAGAGAGCACAAATATTCATTCTAAACAGCAATGGTGGGCAGAAGCAGGGAAGAAAATAATTGTAGAATATCTCTAAATCTTCAGCTATCAAATTTGAAAGTAAGAGCTTGATATGGGGTGGCAATCATTACTTATTGTACCAATGGTTTATCAGTTAATTTTACAATTATTGGGAAAGGAACACCTTCTGTGGTCTCTGTTGACAGGGCCAATGCTTTTCTTACTTTCCCCCCCATGAATGACTTTTGAAAACTAGTTTATTTAACATAAATCAATTGATTGAAAAAGGGAAATAAGAAAGACCCGGCAACTGTCAGGCAACCATCAAAAACAGTGATAAATAAATTATTGGCTCAAAGGTTCAATCAGTGTGAATATAAGCAAGTGTAATCTTAGCTTCAGTGTCTTGAGATGTGAATATTTCCCTCTTTTTCTTCTCCTAAAGGATATTATCACTGTGAATTAAGTTATACACTAATTGCTTTTGTATTTATCCTGATATAAACATAACTGAAATACATCTCTAAAATTTCAAACTTCTGACTTATGAAGACTCAGCCCCTTGGAACAGGTTTCAGAAAACATAGATACGATTCCTAGATGATCAATGTTCTTATCTAGGTATTATGTGCTTTAGTGACAGCCCAAAGCATAATAGAGGCTCTCATAAAATCACCTCATCTAGAAGGAAAAAGAGAGAAAAATTTGGGGAAAGAATAGATTCTACAGTACTGATAGCATGCACTTGGTTAAATTATGATAGAAATATATTCAATAAATATATTCCATTTTTATATCTCTTCATTTCAACTTTTGAGGATCTTTTTTGTTTATAAGCAAAATAAACCATTAAACATAAATGCTTCAATGAAATTAAAGCTTTTGCTTCAGTTTTAAAGTATCATTATTAGACATGGTAATCATTTGGTTATCATCATATCCAATTCTTTATTAACTGAAGCAAACTTCCTTCCCAAACGGGTGTAAATTTACAATAATGATGCAAAGAATTTTGCTATATACAAATCAGTTGATCAAAAATCTTGCATTTGAGAAGGCAATTGGAATGATACTGTAAGTCTATGATATTTTTAAAGAATCTGCCATTACAAATTTCCAGAAGGCCACATATGGAAAATGGAACTCTTTGCTTTTGCTAAAAGAAATTGTTCCTTTAATGAACACAGCAGAAGCTGTTTTCCTTAGTAACCCTTTGATTTCTTTTCTTCTTAACTTACCATTTTGAGAAGAGCTGCCTGGCCAGAGAAGAACAGCAGCAACCAGGGGTAGCCAGCTCTTCATAGCTCTTCAGGCAATGTCTGAACCACTAAACCTCAGTTCAGCAGTTGGGCAATCTCAGTGGATTTCTCCCAGCTACTACCATCCCTTCCTCATTACGGGAATAAGAATATGATCTTGCCAGCTAAGAGAGGATTATAAATAAACTTTGTGTTGCAATGATGACAATAAGCAAATAAAGCAATACTTCAGCTTTTCAGGCAGTGTTTCCAATTCTTACAAACAAACAAAAAAACACCACCACTTGCATTCAAGAATCTTCCCAATGTCTTCAGCAGCAGCAGCTAACAGCAAAATTATTATACATGACATTTATGAATCTGACATATCTATTTTGCATTTATGATGTATAGGAACCACACATTGCAGATATCCAATATCTTCCTTAAAAAACTCTGTAGTTTTATTATCTTCAGTCAAAAACAGTTAATCATTAGCAATCACATGGGAGACAGTACACTTTGATACCTGTTTGCTCTCCCCACCCCAGATTCTGGAGAACTAGGGTTGGATTTAACTTTTACAAATATCTAGGAGGTCAAAATAATATCAACTCCCAGGGGATATAAGAACAGAGGGGAAAAAAGGATATTGCCTCCTTATCCAAAGGATACAAGAACTACCTTTCTCTTCTTACCTCATTTTTATAGCTGTGTATAAGAAATATTCTTCACTGTTATCTACTCTTTCTGAAGATAGCAATGTGTATATTATCTATTAAATACAGTTTGAATTGAGTCAAAATTGAGCTGAGTCATCTTGTCTTTAGTGAAAACAGTGTTTCTCCCTCCCAGCAGTTGGAGAGACAGAGAAACTGGCCTTGGAGGACAAGAAGAGCCATTACCAAGGCAGCAGTCAGATAAGAGGAGCCTGAGATCAGGCCCAGAAAATAACTTGAGAAAAGTGTCTATGGAGATTCTCAATCATCCAGGTTGTCCTGTAGATGCTTTCCCAAAGGGCAATTGGACTTTCTTGGGTTTTTTTCCCCTTGAAAATATTTTGCTTCTCAGCCAAGAAACATTTTCAGTTCTAACTGAATAGTGGGGAATGGAAAGATTTATATTTTTTGCAGTCACCTATTCCCTAGATTCTCTCCCTAGCACCTTGTAGTGCGCATCTCTACTTTCTACAGCTTTTATATCTATAGTATGTTGAATCTGCATGTTCATGGCTCAGTATGGGGAAGACGTTATTAGCTGTAGATCAGCTTGTAGACTGTTGATTGAAGAGATTCTGTGATAAGTCTGGTAGTTGTTTGTGAGGAGGACTAAGCCATAGCTTTGGTAAACATTGCAAAATTTACCAGGAACTGGTAAAAAGGGCTGTTTAAATGATATTTAAGTATGTATATGTACATACATATATTTGCCTACATATGTACATACATATATGTGCTTATTTTTATGTGTGTGTGTGTGTGTGTGTGTGTATGCATGTATATGTATATATGCATACCCATACACACACATACACATACACACTTATGACCACAATTGAGTCCAAAATTTCTATTGGTAAGTGAAACATTAAGTGAGTTTTGCCCATTTTACAACCTTCCTTGGTACTGCTATTAAGTGAATCACTGCAGTTACATAAGTAGCATGGTTGTTAAATGAATCTGGCTTCCCCATTGACTTTGCTCTGAGTCAGTTTCCAAGCATCTTAATTTTAATCACATTACCAAGGGGCTACTGCAATGGTCATAAATGTCCATTCTTCTTTCAGTGACATTGTAATTTTGAACGACCACTAAATAAACCTTTGTAAATTGAGGACTGTGTGTGTGTGTGTGTGTGTGTGTGTGTGTGTGTGTGTGTGTGTCTATATTGAGGACTATGTGTGTGTGTGTCTACGTGTGTGTTTGGTCTGTAGATAGATAGATAGATAGATAGATAGATAGATAGATAGATAGATAGATAGATAGATAGACAGACAGACAGACAGCCCAGATTCAAGACACGAGCTTTGTACAATGGGGTGAGCTGTCAGTACTTGCTCCTGCCCACGTAGCAGTTCAAAAGTCTGCAAATGTAAGTAGATTAATAGGTACCACTTCGGTGGGAAAGTAATAGTATTCCATGTATTCCTTTTGGCCTATACCCATGCTGACCATGAAAATTATCTTCAGACAGTGCTGCCTCCCTCAGCCAAGAAACGGAGATGAGCATGGTGCCTGTGAGTCAGACACGATTGACAGGAAAACCTTTATCTTTATTTAAATTTAAATCAACACACATGACAATGAATGCTCCCTGTGAATAAAAGTGCTGTGAAAGAGCTTTGTAGGCATAAGCCTTAGAATAACAGAGTTGGAAGGGACCTTGGAGGTCTTCAAGTCCAACCCTCTTGATGAACCCATTGAGCTCAATCAGCATCAGGACATCTATTCATCTGAGTTGACATCTGTGAAAATTTACATTTTTTAGAAAATAAAAAATGAAAATCATTTTTACAGATGAATTTTATTCATTTAATAAACTCAACACTTCATGCTAAAATATCATTTTCAATATTCTATTGTCACTGCTTTAAGAAGAGATTATTGGCGATTTTCATTAATCAAATGTTTTGGCTAAAATGTGTACATTATTGACTTCTGGTACGTTTTGAAAAATGTGTATCACATCTTATAATACTTAAAGACGGCCTATATATTTGTTGAAAACTGCATTATCGTTTTATCAAAATTATCAATAATACCAAGTACTAAAATGTAGCTTTTAGAAAATAGGCTTTTATCTTCAAGATCCATTATGATAGTTGGCAGACAATCCAGAGTTCGTATATTTTCCAGAAGAAACACAGTGAAGTTTTATGCAGGGTTATTAAAGAAAATTATTCGTGATTACTGACATCCGCACACTGGTAAAAAAGGGCTGCCATCATTCATTATTTGCAACCTACAAAATAAAATGTGAGTTTAAAAGTTATGTTTTAAGGAACTATTTCTTACATCTCTTCCTCTGTGGCAGAATACACCCTAGATAATTTTACAATATTAAACTGATTTCACACATAGGCAATATGGATGAAATATCAGACATTATTAGTGTATCTCTGTACATTAAATCAAATGGCCAAAATGGAGGCTCATTCTAGAGTAGATTGTAGAGCATCCTGACATTAAGCAATTCTTCTTTTCTTCCTCTATAAAATCACTGTTGATAACAATAAAAGTTTAAGCATTTTAGAAATATTGAGACTAATCATGATTTTTTTAAAAAAAAAATTAGATCTAAATTCTGGCAGGTAGAGTAGACCAGAATCATAACATTTAAGATGAGTAGGAGAACTTCGCTGAATCCAAATGTACTTTTCCACAGAGTAGATCCTATCAGAAATCTATTGGATAAGTTGGACGATTCATTACTAAATGAAATGTCTTTGCTTGCAATGGACTATTGGATTCAACCCAGAAATTTTATGTTGACAAATTCAGACTGATTCAGAACAAACTTGCTGCACTGGGGTAATTGAAATCAGTGAGAATATCCCCCTGACAATAAATTACGGTTCCTACTTACTTCATCCCCAGAAGAGAGGAATCTGCCAGGATTCAAGAAGAGATGAAATTAGGGCAGCTGTTTGAATCTGACCCAATCTTCATTGTTTTTAAGTACACCACTTACCACAATCATAGATCCTTTCCCTCTGTTGTTCTGAATGAAAGGAAAGTGATTTAAATCATGGGATCCCTAAGGATTTCCCTGGTGTAGAACAATTGCAGAAAGTAAGGTTGGTTTAGGATTTCATTTTATTCAGCGAAATCTCTGGGTTTGTTAAATATTTATAACCCATGTATACCCTTAAAATATATATAAATTGTGTGAGTTCATCTAGTCTTTCTCCCTCTCCATTATCTGAATGAGACCTTTTGGCTTAAGATGATTGAGAAGAACTCACCTTCCTTTCCTTTATGAGCCGTATTGGTGAAATAATCTTATATCAAATTTATTTTTAAAAGACTGAGTTAATTTGGGCATAACAATCCAGCTTTCTAAAAAAGTGATTCTATCCAAAATGGGATAAAGAAAGGCAACTGTGGCAGTGATGAAACTATAAGATGACTGAAAATCAGAATATTTCATCTGCATGCTGGTAATAAAAGGTGAGAAGAAAACAAGGAGAGAAGGGAAATGTATACATATATTAATGACATACAGATAGTTCATTTTTCCATTTATGCAAGTAAGTTTAAATGGTCTGGAATATGGGTGTGGCTGATAGCTTCTTTTACACAGAAATTCAACTGTATTTCCATTTTCCCAATGTATTTTATCCCATTCCTTCCACCTCAGCTATTAATAATGTTGTGCCTCAAATCTTCTTCCCTTGTTATTCAAGAAACTGCAAAAATTGCATAAGCTGAGGAATAACTTATATTGCTTTGGCCATAAAAGAAAATGCTTTCATCCACTAATATTTTAAGAAATGTATCTTTCTACTAAAAAAAATTTTGATTGTCTCATCAGCAACATTTGTGCATCCTTTGCCCTATATCTTTTTTCTTTCCATCTTTATTTCTCTTTCTAATTCTCAGCTTAAGATCTGGAAACATATGCTGTTTCAGATACAAGGCTATCATTACATAGGTAAAGAAATGCTATTTAACACCATTACTATAGATTGGATAGAAGTTTGCAACCCTGAAATATAATTCACAATCCAGTAGATATGACTTTGGTCTCATACTGAATTTCTCTTCATTTCTAGCTAGACAGGGAAAAGAAGTGTTTTAAGACAAAAAGTGGCACTTGGCTGCAGATTGGAAGAAGGGCTCCCATCTTCCCAGTAACCTCTCAAGAAAACTCCAGGAACCTTGAAAGAGAAGATGATTTGATTCAGATTTTGATTGTAAGTGGTAGAATATCTAGCCAGGAATGTATTAGGATTTATATGTCCATTTTCTGGATGCTGCTGAGTTGCTTCAAAGTCATTGTAAAAGTTAGGGAGATCCAATGAATAAATTCAGCTTTATACAGTAGATACCTCAGGCAGCTTCATAAGATATCATTTTTAAAAGTATCTCATGATGTCTAATGAGATTGTAAAACCTCACTAGTATCTTTGAGGAGATTTTCAACTTTTCAATTTCATAATTTCTAGTTTATACAGAAGTTGACCTTTCTCTAGAGTTTTGTTTATTTTTTCCTGTCAAAATTTTTCCTCTAGCCCCAACCAGACATCATCAAGCCACAAAATTGATTAATGCAATACCAAAACATAACTGACATAAACCACAACTTATGTCACATATGTCAGGAGGATATTGTACAGATGAAATAAATTGTTTGCATAAAAGTTTGCATAATGACATGCACATGATAGCACAGATTCTTTCCCTTTCTGCAGAAACCCTTCTAAAATTGCCAGCCATTTGGAGGACATCTATGGACTAGGATTAAAAAGGTTTACATTCCCCTTTTTTCTATGAAACATGTTAGGTAACCTTGATTCAATAGCTGGATATTGAAGCAGGATACAAATCTAAGCAGAACACACAAAAAATACCCTCCAACAAAATTCCAAAATATCTTTTTCTAAATGATTCTTATTCAGATAATGATATTGCCATAGTATCAGATGTCATATCTAATTGTGGTTTAGTATGACAAGGTAGCTCCTGACTTCAGAATTCTTTGTTTTTGAGAAGACCTGTGAACTCCTCATGAGTTACAGAGTTTGTGCTCAGTGATGGTTAAGCAGGAAACATGAAGCATTTTAGGAAAGTATTGCCAAAGCTCAACTACTGGGCCACCTTTTGGCTAATTTATTTGTTATTCGGTTGTTTCTCCTTGTTTCTTTAAGATTTTTTTTTCAATGCTCAATTTTTATACAAAATTATTTTGGCATCAGAATTGCTAACATACCCACACCTCCGTTTAATTTCTCAACTATCAAATCACCACTGACAGTTTCTGAGGGAAAAAAAGATTTCAATAGTATTTCAATAATAATTAAATAAAACAATTCATTTCATTCCTGAAGCCATTTGCCTTCAACCTTTTTTGGTGTTCAGGCTTATGCCCTGTATTACAATTAAATTCCTTTCATTCCTCACCTAATCAAAGTTCCTCAAGTTATGTTTCTGCTCTTATTGTTGCAATCGTTTTAAAAAGTAGATCTGATCAGGTGTTAGCAAATAACACTGCACATGTTCCTATAGGCTCATCAACATTTTCTGTTTCTCTTGAAGCAAAGAAAATAGTTCATTTAGAACATGGGTATCAAACTTGATTGCATCATGTGACATATTGTGACGTATCACAATGTTTTTGCCTTTGCAGAGCTGAGATGGGTGAGACCTATCTTCCACAGCCTTTTCACTTTGGGCTGCCCAACCAACTTTAGAAGGAAAAGTTCCCTGTAAAGCCAAACTATAGCTTGCTTTATCAAGCACATATCAGAGTTGGCATAGGGATGCTTACGTACCTGAAAAGGGCAATTTTTGGAATACCTGAGCCACCAAACTCTGCATTGCCAAGGATCAACATACCACTGAAAAGTGCAACAATTTCACCTGGTGTGAGCAGGTAATGTGTGGCAGTTACTTTTACCTCCCTGTCCCTCCTCATCATTTTTGATTTGTAGCTAAGGAAGGCACAGAAGGATCAATCACTAGATACTAAACAACAGGGTGGGTTTTGGGCAAATCCATGCAGCCTGTGTACATGGTGCAAGGACAGTTCACTGCTTCCCTAGCACATCTGTATGCTTCTGCCTGTATGTCAGGTTCAGATCCTGAGTTGGGCAAGTACGTGTCCCTGTGTGAATGTGTTATGTGTTAAGCTTTTAGTTCAGAAAACAAAACAATAAAAGTTGTAAAGTTGCTTTTGTAGCACTGGATTGCCTTCTCTGACTATGACAGGATGTGGCTTCTTTACTACTGCTAGTTATAAAAAAAAAACTAGTCTCCTGCCACCATTATTATTTCATAAATAATCATTCTTTGTCAATAAAGTGATTTATCATTCATTAACAATAAAGCAATTTCTGCTCTAGAAAGAAACAAGGAAACTTAAAAAAAAACCTCACTGCTTACCTTAACAGGAAGGAGTGGGATCCCAACCATTAGCAGTACATTTAGAAACCATTTTTTTGGTGTCTTATAAAGAAAGGCACTCTATAACAGGTTATCTCAATTTCATCGCTGTACCTGTATAGAGATTGGCTAGGTTGAATGCAGCCATTCCTCACTTCTGGAGGGAAACACTGAATTTCTACAGAGGAATATGAATAGGAATTCGTGGTCAATAAGTCACTGCCTATGAAACTAATGAATTGCAAAATGAGAAGAGATCCTCATGCTATAAACCTGGAAGTGGATAGATGAATTTATTTTGTTTTATGATTTTTTTTCAATTTCCAAGTAACACAACTTGTGGGACCTTTCTCTGTCTATTGTGTTTCACTTCTGTCAGCTTCACAAGATAGCAATAGCAAGAGCACTTCTATTTACATAACACTTCACAGTGCTTTACAGAGATCTCTAAGTAGTTTATAGAATCAGAATATTGTTCCCAACAATAGTCAATTTACTGACCTTGGAAGGATGGAAGGCTGAGTCAACCTTAAACTGGTGAAATTCAAAGAGCCGAACTGCTGGCAATCCGCAATCAGCAGAATTAGCCTGCAATACTTCATTCTTACAACCACCTCACCATGGCTCTTAAGATGGGTGGGCTAAGGAAGCTTAAGACTACCTTCACTGAAATTTGTTATAATAACAATATTTCACACATCTGATTGTCCTATATTCATCCTCCTTCATTCAGTAAATAGGAAAAAGTCCTGAGAGCCTTCAAAGTGTTATCTTGATTTTCTGAACTTAAAAATGCTTCAGACTCCACCTCTTCTGGGAACTAAAGACCTGGGGAGAGATCTCTGAAGGATTTTTCCCTGGATTGTAGGCTTAACTGAAGGGACTGGCTTTCCTTCAGGTTTTATGACCAACCCGGTCATGGTTTGTTGAAGAACTTCCCCTTGGAACCCCCCAAATACTTATTAGAAGCAGAATATAAACAGATTTGATGTCCCTGTAGAATTTACAATTTAAGAATACATGTGACTTTCAAGTATGAACAATGGTAGACTACAATGTCTCTGAAGATATATTGTGGAGATGATATTGTGGTGATTGAAGGACATGCCTTAGCCAGCAGAGCCTTCTTGGATAAAGAAAGGCCAAGAAATCTCCCACTATGCTCTGGAAGATGTTTCCTTGTGAGTAGACTGCAGGACTTTAAGATCCTTGCAGTTGACTTGTAAGTCTGAGTGGCCAGAAGATGCAAAGAAAGTCAATGAACTCTCCTGTGCTCTGGCTTATGGATTACAGTTAGTGATAGCATGGAGCAAATCTTCTATAATATAACCTCATACTATGGAATGAGTTCATTATTATTTAATCTGCTTTAGCTATGTTTTTTTCCTTTTTGTGCAACAATTTTGTAACTATTATAAAAGACCTTGGGACTATTTCTAAGAAGAAAAATTATGGAAATGTTATCATTACTACAGCTAGTTATAACAAACTAGTATCCTGCCACCATTATCTCATCTCATCCACCATAACATAGGTATATCATTCAGAAACAATAAAGGAATTTCTGCTTTAGAAAGAAACTAAAACCGAAGAAACTGCTTACCATGACAGTCAGGGGAGGGATCCCAGCCATTAGCAGTACATTTCAAAATGTACTTTCTTTGGATCACTAGAAATATAACCTGTTTACAACAGGTTATCTCAATTTCATTGTTGTACACGTATTGAGATTGCCTAGGTTCAATGTGGCCATTCCTCACTTCTGGAGTGGGACACTGAATTTCTACAGAGGAATACAAATAGAGATACACAGTCAATAAGTTACTGCCTATGAAACTAGTGTACCACAAAATGAGGCGAGATCCCCATGCTATAGATCTTAAAGTGTATCTAGAGAATTTATTTTGCTTAAAGATTTTTTTTTCCAATTTGCCTTCTAAATCAAAATTTAGCAAATATTTGTATATTTTAGATATTATTTTTTTCTTCTGGTCCTAACAATATTTTATCTAGTTGGGTTGTTTTTGTTTCAAATCTGAATTCTTCTAAATCTTTTTTATATCTCATCTGCACTTGAAGGTATGGCCACCTATCTATAAATATTCCTTGTGTTTCTAATTCTTGAGTTGTTTTGAGTCTTCCTTGATTATCCAAAAGTTGATAATATTTAAGTTTTTTACTGATATCCAAAATAGTTGGGTGGATCATTGCCTACAGCCAGCCTGGAATTTTGGTGTAGTGTTTCTTCCTGATTTCCTCCCAAGTATTTATCAGTGAATCTCGCAAGACATGTCTATAAAAGTAGGAGTGATTCTTATTCCTGGGGTCCCATAGGAAGGCATGCCACCCTATTTGCATATCATGTCCTTCTAATATTAAGCTTCTCTTGTTTTCTAATTTAATCCAATCTTTAATCCATACTAAAGATGCTGCTTTGTAGTAGGTTTCCCATGTTGGGAGTCCAAAGCCACCTCTGCTTTTACTATCTAATCTCATTTTTGATCAAAATAGAATTCATATAGGATCACACTGAATAAATGGCTTTTATCATACTCACTGGGAATGGACAATAATCAGTCTTAATGCCATCGGCAATTGTTGTAATGATGAGGCAGTCGAGGTGTTTGATCATGATCAAATGAATCATGATGAACTTTATTGGAGTCTAGTCTTGCATTTATACACATTTTTAGTAATCCTCTAACATTGGTTAACTTTGGTTATTACTTAACTTTCATTACTGTTTAGCATAGTAATTAACACAATTAATTATCTCTAGTTAAAGTCTAACATATGTTTACTTCCTCTCTCTAATCCTCCTTTACATTAATGACTTTGCCTGAGTTGTATTTGCTTTGGAACCTTCATTACCTGAGGTTTGCCATCAAGATATTAACATTCCTGCAATTACAACTCTACAGGTAATGCAGTTATTTTCATAATCAAATGAAATTCTTTCAACCATACCCAGTGTCTTCGTGTTAATATTAAACAGAAGTGGGAAAGGTATGGAGCACTGAAGCAACCTGCAATCAGGAGCTGGAGGTGGGTAGATCTCTCCTCCCATCAACACTGATTAGAACCACCCCAGAGGAACTCAAAAAACCAAAGTAATACAATGAAACCTCTAAGAACATTGGGCTCACATAAAATCTTATTTTCTTAAGCACATTTGGATCAAAATTATTTTAAAGATAAAAGGGATTTCCAAAAGAGCAAAACAGTTGATGTGTGAGCCTTCATCCTGGATTAAAGAAAACAAATAACAATTTTAAGAATTTAAAGTCACCTGCAAAAAGCTTGACAGGAATGTGATATAAGTTTTAAATGAATTAAAAGTACAGTCACATCTGAAATACTATTTTTACAAATCGTTTCTTTAAAAAGCCTAAACCAGTGCTTCTCAAACTTTAGAGCTTGAAGATGTGCAGACTTCAACTCTCAGTATTCCACTCACCTTCAAGTTGCCAAGGTTGAGAAACACTGAACTAAATAAACCATAAGTATCTTTAAAGAGATGCTTAGATTGCGTAGTGAAGACAGAATTGGTGGACTTTGCTAAATAACGACAAGGAAAATGCAGTAATGCAAAAGAGAGAAAACTTGAGAGAGAACATATGATTATAAAATTACAGAGTGTCAGAAAGTACCAAAGTGTTAAGGACCTAGAAAAATAGCCAAAGCGGGGCAGGAGGGGGAGAGACCTGAGAAAAGCCTCCCTTTACTTGAATCATTTTCCTTCTGGATAACAAATGAATGAAATAGCTATTGCTAGAAAATAAAATAAAAATGTAGAAAGAAGGAGAGGGCAGTTAAAGAAAAGAATATAAATTCATTTCATATTCAAATATGATTGCTGTAGCGATACTATTTAGCAAATTTATTTCAAGCTTGAAGTGATACACAGTGAAAAAAGATTATTAATGAACTAGAAGCTTGCCTGAAGTGTTCATATTTTAATATGAGCATGCAGAAGAATAGTCCAAATCCAATCCAGGGTTCCAAGTATCAGATTAAAGTTGTCAGCCAGTCCAATTGTCAGAGGTTCAAGATTTCTTACATGAACGAAATTCACAAGAACATCACAATAGAACCAAGGCTTAGGCATTGTTTCCAGCAAAGGGAACATGATCTCAGCTGCTCCTTAAATCAGGATGTAGCCAGTTGCCACAGATTTACTCCTTGGCTGGAGAAGAAATTCCATGGAATGATATTTGCTTGGCATAGGAATTTGGAGGCCTTACATCAATATCTGACTTCTTCAGCTGCCCAAGAAATCCCTGTTTGTTCAGCCTTATCTGAATCTTGTCTTGGTGTCTCCTGAGATCAATATTTCAAAGGGTCAGCTGAAGCAACTTCTTCAGATTTGAATCTGAAATCAGGGTCATGACATTACTAGTTATTAAGTTTAAATCTTCCTTTAAATATTGCCATCTTAGGAGACCTAGAAACCTTGCCTTTTCCATGGTAGCCCTTACCCAATGGAACACCCTTTAACTTTCCAGAAAGCATCCAGAAAGCATCTAGAAAGAGGGGAATCTTTCCAGAAGACTCACTGTTGCTATATTGTCACCAATTTCTATTTCAAGAATACTAAATACTAAATTATTTGTGAAATATTTGAATAAATAGTAAATATCTTAGTGAGAATGCAGATAGTTTAGAGTTTTAGCAAAGAGAGAGTTAGTGGAATTTGCAAAATAATGACAAGGAAAATGCAATAATGCAAAACAAAGGAAAATTGAGAAAAAGAGAGGGACGGAGGGAGGGAGGGAGGGAGGGAGGGAGAGAGAAAGTGACCATATGACTATAAAACTACAGAAAACACCAAAGACTTAAGGACATAGAGAAATAGCCAAAAAGATGGAAAACACCAGAGAAAAGCTGCTCTTTTTCTTTTGTACTTGGCTCATTTTCTGTTTCTGGATTTTTTTAAAAAAATGAATTAAATGGCTTCTACTAGAAAATCAATAAAATCAGTAAAAAGTTAGAACAAGCAGAAATCAGTAAAATCAGTAAAATTTGTAGTATGAAGGAGAGGATAGTTAGAACAAGCAGAAGAAAAGAGGATCACTCCAGAAATATTACCAAAAATGTTTGAAGAATTAGGGAAGAATGGGTTTGGATGTATTAAAAGATTTGACTGTGTTTGAAGGGAGAATAGAAGGTTCATGGAAAAGAAGAGATGAAAGATGTTATGAACTAACATAAACATATTTTAATAAAGCTTAACAACCTTGATAGAAAAGCAGGCTCGTAATCCTGCACTTTTGATTGGTCCGTAGATAGCGAGCTGGGATTGGTCCTTACGGAGCAACCTGATTGGCTATTAGCGGAACGTCTCTCATTGGGTACAATTTAAATGTTTTAACATAAGGCATTGGTTAATGGGACAGCAGCCAGCCCTATAAAAGAGCTGCTGCTGCCCAGAGTTTTGCTCTGTTCCTGATCGATAATAAAGAGTTGAAGTTCACTGTTCATAGCCTCGTCTCCGTTCCTTGCGCCCATGCCCAGAACTTAACACTGGCGACGAGGATGGGATGCGGAGACATCAGAGCTGACTGAACACTACAGAGCAACGAACAGAGCAGATGGCTGAAGAAGCACCTATAACGGCAAGATGTCCAGCGGTGCCATACCACCCGCTCCATTTGACCCGGCTAACGAAGACTAGGACTCGTATATGGATCGGTTCCAGATGTTTCTGGAGATCAACAACTTAAAGGACGCTACGACTGGCAAGAAGCGAGCAGTATTTCTAACCCATTGTGGGCCTGCCGTGTTTAAGATGGCGAAAGCACTTGCCAAACCGGCTGAGGTGAAGTAAATGGATTGGGACACCCTCGCACCCATCCTACGAGCCCACTATGCACCCGCCGTGCCAACACTGGTTCAAAGACACGAGTTTTACCAGAGGGACCAACGGAAAGGCGAGAGCATTGCAGATTTCATCGCTGACCTCCGGAACCTGGGTGGCCTCTGTGGGTTTTCAAACCTCGAGGAAGCCTTGCGAGACCGCATAGTTCTGGGATTAGATGACGACACGGTGCAGAGCAAGATCATGGAAAAAGGGGACATCGATCTTGCCAATGCCATCACAGACGCTACTGCAGCAGAAGCAACCAGGAAGTCGGCCGCTTGAATGCGCCGCACCAATGCACCGCTCCGTAAACTCGCGAATGATACCTCGCATCGTCCAGAGAGGCACTCAATGACGGCACACCATGAGGACCTCGAATCCCCATTAGATAGTGACGAGGAAGAGGTCAACCGGCTCCGGGCCGAACGCGACCAACAAGAACAACGAAACCAAAGAGTCCCACGCCAATGCGCTGGTTGCGGGGCAAACCACCCGCGATCAGATTGCAAATTCCTCGACGCGCTCTGCCGTTCCTGTGGAAAAAGAGGCCACATCGCAAAGGTCTGTAGAAGCAAGCAAGGACCCAGTCCAATCCAGAGGGAGAATAACTACCGCCAGACCACAGGAAATCTTCCTGTGAGTCGGGATCGCCTGAACCACCAATGGAACAACCACTCCTACAGAAATAAAGCACCTGCCACTTCAACGAGACGAGAAGAGGCACACCAAACCATTACCATCGGCCACGCTTCATCCTTAGATGCAAGAAAGATCCGAGTAAGGGTCACCATCGACAACCAACCTTGCGTGATGGAAGTCGACTCAGGGTCATCTCTCTCGATGGTTTCCTGGAAGACCCTCAAACAGCTAATCCCTTCCATCCACCGTCAGGATCTCAACCCCCAAAGAATCATACTCAAAGATTACCAGGGCAATAGAATTCCAGTCGTCGGCTCCAGCCAAGTCCAAGTCTCCTTCAAAAATCGTACCGCATCACTACCGCTGACCGTCGTCGATCGCGACCGGCCTAGTTTGTTAGGCCTACAATGGTTCACCCCGCTCGGGATCGAGGTAACCGGCGTTCACCGAGCCGAGAGCGACAACTGGGAGGAGTCTCTCGTCCAAGAATTCCAGGACGTTTTTTCAGAAGAGCTAGGCAAGTACAAGGGGACCCCAATATCGTTTAGCCTTAATCCCGAAATAGCTCCCATCCGCCTTAAGCCTCGTCGGGTGCCGTTTGCACTCAAACCAAAGATCGACAAGCAGCTCGATAAATTAATAGCCCAGGGTGTTTTAGACCACGCCCATTGGGAAACCCCAATAGTAACACCCATCAAACCGGATGGGTCATTGAGAATTTGTGGGGATTATCGGGCCACCCTGAACCACGCACTTCAACAGAGTGCTTACCCGGTGCCGGTGGTTCAACATCTTCTCCACTCCCTGGGTGGCGGGAAAATATTCGCAAAATTGGATTTAGCGCAGGCATACCAACAGTTACCCGTAGATGCGGAAACTGCGGAAGCACAAACTATCGTTACGCACAGAGGCGCCTTTAAGTGCAATAGACTCCAATTCAGAGTGAGTGTAGCCCCGGGAATTTTTCAAAGCCTGATGGAGAGACTTTTACAAGGCATAAAAGGAGTCGTGCCATATTTTGATGATGTGTTAATTGCCGCCCCGAATAGAGAAGTTTTAGAAAGGCGTCTCAGAATGGTTCTCCAAAAATTCAAAGATGCCGGCCTCAAGGTTAAAAAAAATAAATGTCAACTGTGTACTGAAAGGGTGGAGTTCCTTGGATACCTTCTCGATAGTCAAGGAATCCTTCCCTCTGATAACAAGCTAAAAGCAATAAAAAACGCCCCGACACCTAAGAATAGAACAGACCTCCAAGCCTTTCTGGGGCTCATTAACTTTTACAACATCTTTTTGCCCCAGAAGGCAACCGTAGCTGAGCCCCTACACAGACTTCTCGACAAAGGAGCAACCTGGGTCTGGGGACATCGAGAGGAACGCGCTTTCCGACAAGTGAAAGACTTACTAACTTCCGACGCTGTATTAATGCAGTATAACGAGACTTTACCTTTGACTATTACATGCGACGCTTCACCGTTTGGAGTAGGAGCAGTTTTAAGTCATGTGTTAACAAACAGAAATGAAGCACCTATTGCGTTTTTCTCACGTACATTATCAAGGGCCGAAAGGAACTATAGCCAACTTGATAAAGAGGCTCTCGCTGTTGTATCATCTGTAAAGCGCTTTCATGAATACGTGTATGGACGACCATTTACTATAATTACGGATCACAAGCCATTGCTTGGTATTATAGCGGGAGACAAACCAACCCCCTATATATTATCGCCAAGAATGACTCGCTGGTCAGAGTTCCTAGCTGCCTACAATTATCTACTGCAACATCGCCCGGGGAAAACCATTCCCCACACTGACACTTTAAGCCGTTCCCCACTTCCGGAAGCCGTCAACGACCCAGCTCCAACCCTCACGACACTCCAAATTGAAACGCTACACTCGCCGCCGCTAACAGCAAGAGACATCACCATCGAGACTAAACGGGATCCTGTCTTAGCATGAGTTCTCAGCTGAGTCGAACGAGGATGGCCACTCGACCAACTCCACGACAACTTCGCGCCGTTCAAAAACCGGCAGACAGAACTTTTCTCCCAGAAGGGCTGCATTCTCTGGGGAGATAGAGTCGTCGTCCCAGAGAGGCTGCAACAGGCAGTTTTAGAAGTACTGCACGATGGACATCCGGGCATTGTGCGCATGAAGGCGCTCGCACGGAGCTATGCATGGTGGCCGGGCATCGACAAACAAATCACAGCCTGGGTAACCACATGTCGGAAGTGCCAAGACGTCAGCAACGCCCCACCTAAAGTGACGCCAACCGAGTGGGAAACCCCTCGGGGTCCGTGGTCCCGCATCCACATTGATTTTGCAGGACCCACCAAAGGACACACTTTTCTACTAACAGTAGATGCCTATTCCAACTGGCTAGAAATACATAAAATGAAGACAACCACAACTGGTCGGTCATTAACAAACTGAACAAATTGTTCACAACGCATGGGTTACCAGACGTTTTAGTTTCTGATAACGGGCCCCAGTTCACTGCCCTGGTATTTGAGCAGTACCTAGCAGACCGGGGCATACGCCATGCGCTAACCTCACCGGCACACCCTGCGGCCAATGGAAGGGCAGAGCAAATGGTACAATTCGTCAAAAAAACACTACAAAAAATGGATTCTGGAGACATCGACGACAAGCTGAACCGAATCCTTCTTCTTCAACACATCACCCCACACAGTGTCACAAATAAAACGCCTGCCGAACTGTTAATGGGACGAAAACTTCGCTCCCACCTCGACCGTCTACATCCGTCTTATTCACCAGAAAAACCCTTCGGGTCTAGCGGGAAGTGCCACAAATTCAAGGTAGGCGACTTGGTGTTTGCTAAGAACTTCTCCGGCGACCCATTGTGGGTCCCTGCAACCATTACCCAACTACTGAAGAGGCTGATCTATACCATTTCTCAGATAAACTAATAATGTCTCCATTTTCAATCCTGGGTGGAGCATTGCAGTTTTTCCCTCGTTTTATTAAATATGAAAGCATGAAGTGTAAATCATTACTCCAAACTAAAGCTTTGAGATTACCCATCAATATTTCCGGATGGATTACAAAATACACCAATAAAGCTGTTTTAATGAGCATCCATTCATGTTGTATGTGTTTATAGTATTTTTAATATATACACAGAAAAAAGAAGCAATGTACATGTATTGAACCATTGATGCAAATGGTTAAGGGTAATACACAAGCAGCTGAATAAGTAAACAAATTAACAATTTAAGAATTAAGAATTAACACAATAAACTGATATAAATCAGCTAAATATATTGCAAATTATATATGTGTGCAGATTACACATTAACATAATCTGTTCTTTTTATGAATCTATGACAAAACTTATACAGCATCATTTATTTTCTTAGCAAATAAAATAGCCTTTTCTATTTTGATAATTATATGTTTCTTTAATTCAGTCCTTGATATTTAAATAGTAGTGGTTTTATAAAATCTCTTGGATATTCCACATGTATGATATAACCTTGCAGTTCCCCAAAAGTGGTTAGTAGGATTTTATAGTCCAATCTAAAGCACATTCTCAGCATAGTAAAATATATTATCTATTTGTAGGTTGATATAAACATCAAATGCCCTCCATGTTAAATTACTGTGTATAAGTTTACATCATTCTTCCCTTTTATAATTTTAATTTAAAATTTTAAAAAACACATGGAAGGAAGGAAGGAAGGAAGGAAGGAAGGAAGGAAGGAAGGAAGGAAGGAAAAAGTGCAGAAAGAAACAAAAGAAAAAATATATAATCCGTTGCAGTAAGTACATTTACAAAATTTACAAAATTCACTCTTAACCTATGATTAAAAAAGACTGCTTCATTTCATAATTTTGATTATTAAAATGTGATGTTGTTTTGAAATATTTCTATCGGAACAGAATAGAACTGAAATAGAACTGATATTGTAATTGAAAATCTGAAAAAGATTTAGGGTTCCACCAACAAATAAATGATCAAGAGACAATGACAGTTCTGAAAAATATGATTACATTCTTATGGACTATTTTTTTTTTGTTGGTTACAAAGTATTATAACAACCAGAAAATTAAACATCTTCAAGCAAAGACTAATAAAGTGTCTTTCATGACCCAAATAGGCTGGAACCAATACTTGCAGAATTATTAAATACAGTCATATTCCCAGCCACCTTAATATTACAATGGCTGTCAGGATTTCAGCAATTGCCCTAATTAAATCATGATTCCTGAGCCAAACTTCAAAAAGTTGGAATGTACTTTCACTTTCAAACTGCTGCACTGCTTTTCCAGATTTCCCTCCCCCCCCACCCTTTTTATAGCAACTACTAAAACAGGCATAGGGATGTTTTATGAGTTGACAATGGCTATATGATATTGTCCAATTTCAAACAAAAGACATTTTGCATCATGCAAAATATGGTTCTCTAATCCTAATGATGTGATATCGACAATGTTTTAAACACTCTTTATACTTTTTGAAACAAATTTCTATGCTACCAATCTTTATTTTAAAAAGCCTCCCATTTTATAGCCCACCAATCCCTTAATTTTGGGTAGATTCAGGATGACTGGATATAGCTGAGCATTTACTGGCCAGTTGCCCTTCCTGATGCCACATGGGTTTGCAGCAGATATTTTTACTTTGCAACCTAGGAGAGAAACATATGCTGCAACCTAGGATTGAACTTTCAACCATTGAGCACCTTCACCACTAGGATACCATATTGCTCATGCTATCAATATTTATTTGTATCTTTAATGACATATTAAGAAAAGTTCTTATCTAGATCCTTAGATTTTAGATTGAGTTTAAGGTCAACATAAATCTTTGGAGAAATGCCAGAATATCCTTCTCCAAGCTGCTTTAGATGGGTTTTTTTATGTATAAGTTACTGCTGCTAAAACTCTGAGCCAACTATAGCAATAGCACTTAGACTTACCTGCTACTTTACAATGCTTTACAGTCCTCTCTAAGTGGTTTACAGAGCCAGTATATTGCCCCCCGACAATCTGCATCCTCATTTTATTGACCTCAGAAGGTTGGAAGGCTGAGTCAACCTTGAGCCTGGTGAAATTTGAACTGCCAAATTGCTCGCAGCCGGTACTCAGCAGAAGTAGCCTGCAGTACTGCATTCTAACCAACTGAGCCACTACGGCTCATCAAATATGAGTGATTTCAGTGACTAGTAAATCACTCTTTTTAAAAAGGAAGTTTAGAAGCAAATGTTCATATTCATTATGATATATTAATTATTTTAATTAGTTACGATCCCAGAGGAATCCATCATATTGACAGCATGCTTACCAGAGATACATAATGGCAACGCCATGTAACCGTTAGCACAACCAACTTCAAACAAAAGATTTTTTTAATCATGCAAAATATGGGTCTCCCCTAATGATATGATAATAATATATTTTTACACAAACTTTGCCAAATTTGAAACAAATTCCTATGCCAACCAATATTATGCATATCTTCAACCACATGAAATTATAATTCTTAGGTGAACTCAAGATTTTGAATCGAACCTTAGAGACAATTAATATCTTTGGGAAAATGCCAGAGCATTCTTCTCCAAGCAGATGTGCTTAAGATTTTTTGTTTTAGATTACAGCCACTAAACTTCTAAGTCAAGATGTGATTTCAGTGAAGATTAAATCATTTTTGAAAAAATGTGATTTAGAAGCAAACGTTCATATTTACTGTTACATTGATTTCTTTAATTAGTTCTAATCTCAAAGGAATCCATCATATTTGCCACATGCTTACCAGAGATACATAAAGGCAACTCTATGTAACCGTCAACACACTTTCTGACTGATGGAGGCACAAGCACATGTCCTTCAGGACATTGAAATTGAAGGTTATGATTACTTTGAATAATCTTTGTTTTTCTTTGGCCTCCAAACACAAACAAGTTTTTTGTTGCTAGTTGTTGTCTTGTGATATGGCATGGGGCTAAAAAAGAAAATAAGTTAGATATTATCTTTTTTTTTTTTTTTATTCAAAAGATTAAAATATAAAATACAAAGGGAAAAAATTAACAAAAACAAAACAAAATTAGACAAGAATATTAAAAAGAAAAGCATATTATCCTCCCCTCCCCCGATCAATATTGTCAAATATATTGCAGCAATAATAACTCCCCCTGGTTGCAAAACAAATCCAAAATGTATAAACTTCTACATCTATTTGCAATCTAATTTGACCTGTCATACATTGTATCTTTGAAGAAAAAATAGTTCACAGGTTAAACAACTGCAAAGTTAAAGTTCAAGGACCCTTGTTAATGATTTGTTATTGTATTTTACTCATAGAAAGTCTATAACAGCGCTTCCAGTTTGAGCTTCTTCGGCGACAGACTGAAACCTCGTCTCTGCGAGGCTTCGATCCATGCTCACCTCTGGAGCACCCCAAGCTGGCTGGTTTTGGGGCTAAGCCACCCCGTAGAGGTGGTGAAGAAGGGGAGACTGCCTGCAGGGTTGAGGAGAGCCGCATCTCTCCTCCCCAGTTGGCCATTACTCCCTTTCCAAGGCGGTTGTAGCAGTGGTCAGAAATGGCCACCACAAAGAAGAACTCGACCGGAAAAGAATGTGCAGGAGGAAGATAAGAAGAGAAAATTTTGGTTGACTGGGTCAAACAGCAAAAGCAACAAATAAGGTGCCCTGGAATTTAAACTTAACAACATTGTTCCCAAAGAAGATTTTGAAGCTGCGAAGGAGAGAGAGAAGAGAAAGGATTAGGTTTTTTTTCTTCCCTTCCTTATACTGATTGCTAAGAGACTTAAGCAAGAAATTGAAAAAAATCCACTTTGACATTTATAGGTATCTAAGCTGAAAATAAAAGTCAAAGGGATAATAAAGATTTCTGGACGTTTAAATTTTTTTAAAAACAGGAAAGGAGAAAAAAAAGAATAAAAGGGCAGGATCTGGAAAAATGGAGGAGACTGCCTGGAATTAAGGAATGGAACTGTAATTAAAAGAAACTTACAGTGAAATTTTAACAAGATTCCTCAAAGATACATTTTAATTGAAACTTGGTAACAAAATAATAGAACCCCAGGAAGAGAAAGTGGAAAAAAGAAGCAAGTAGAAACAGCCTTGGATTATTTGGATTACTTGGTGATTTTTGGTTTTTGCATCTGGATGACTAAAATTAACCGGTAGTTGTTTAAAAGTCTTTAAAATGGTATCACTCTTGGAAGAACTGAAAATGGAACTTAAAAAATGGAAAGAAGGTGCACAAGAAGGGAGAGGTTCTTTTGGCTTCGTATTTTAATTCTTAGAAGTAGAGATCTGGAACTATGAGAAACAACAAGAAACGCTTGCAGAACAAGAAGATTGGGACAAAGAAGAAGCCATCTTTAATGATCAAATAATTTTAAGTGGGGGAAAAAAAGAAAAGGGGGAAAGAGAGTGAAAGGTTTAAGACTAGAAAAAACAACCAAAAAGAAGAAGAATAATTTGAAAGATAAGTATAATATTAGAAAGCAACAGAAGAGAGAGTTAGAAGTAGAGAGACGAGGGGGTAAAAGGGGAGGGAGAAGAAGAGGGGAAGAAGGCAAGGAAAGAAGTTGTAAAAGACAGAAACAGGAAATGGAGAAACAGGGAAAAGATATAAGGATTGTAACCATAAGCTTGTTTAGAGATAATGGGTGAAAATTTAATTGCAAAAGGGATTCTGCAAAGATACATAAGATAGCATTGTTATATTATAAACATAAATAATTTTAGAAAATATGATTAAAATGATGGATAAAATATTTACTGTAGTGTAGTTGAATGTTTGAAATAAATAAATGAATTAAAATGATTGAAAGAATTAAATGGGAACATTTTTAATTATTAGTAATGATTTATAAAAATATAAGTGAGAAATATGGGGAAAAAAGAATTAACTATGGAAAGTTTATAAGTGTTCCCAAGGAAGTATGATATTTAATTGAAAAGAAATGTTAAAGATGTTAAGATTTTAATGAATATTAATGATAGAATTGAATTGGAATGGAATGTGTGCTTTATTTACATATATATATATATATATATATATATATATATATATATATATATATATATATATATATATATATATATATATATATATATATATATATATATGTTTTCTTAAGTTTCGCTGGTACTTACATGTATGGTGTTGGCTTGGTTGGGTATTTTCCCGTCATTGTAGTTCTTTTAAAGTTGTAGCACGTTTCAGCAGAATCTCATCTGCCATCATCAGGCTTCTGTATAGTGTCCGTCTGTGGGTCAGACTTTTACAGTGGTTTCAGATTTAAATTTGGGGCAGCCTATTGCTGTGCCAGAATGGTTTTTCTTCATCCTGATTGGTTGGGAGTCTTGGTCTGTGTTTATTGGTAATAATAAACACAGACCAAGACTCCAACCAATCAGGATGAAGAAAAACCATTCTGGCACAGCAATAGGCTGCCCCAAATTTAAATCTGAAACCACTGTAAAAGTCTGACCACAGACGGACACTATACAGAAGCCTGATGATGGCAGATGAGATTCTGCTGAAACGCTATACAACTTAAAAGAACTACAATGACGTGGAAAACCCGAACTAAGCGAACACATACATATATATATATATATATATATATATATATATATATATATATATATATATATATATATATATATATATATATATATATATCCCAACCAGGCACCCAGATGAAACCCAGCTTCCTAACTAATGATAGCCCTCCATTTACCCGAAGCCAAGCTGCACTAAAGGCCTCCATTAAAGTAACACAATGCTGCCAGCCAATCAAGATACAAAAAGAGCCAAAAACAGACAGAAGATATCAGAGACACCCATCAAGCAGAACACAGCAAACTCCGAGACCAATAAACACAGACCAAGACTCCCAACCAATCAGGATGAAGAAAAACCATTCTGGCACAGCAATAGGCTGCCCCAAATTTAAATCTGAAACCACTGTAAAAGTCTGACCCACAGACGGACACAATACAGAAGCCTGATGATGGCAGATGAGATTCTGCTGAAACGTTGCTACAACTTTAAAAGAACTACAATGACGTGGGAAAATACCCGAACCAAAGCCGAACACCATATATATATATATATATATATATATATATATATATATATATATATATATATATATATATATATGTTTTCTGAGGTTCTCATGGGTATTTGTATGTGGATCTTTGGTTATTCGGGTTTTCTCCGCGTAAGATTCAAAGTATCTAGGCAACGTTTGGCGAGGTCCCACTCGCCATCTTCAGGCTGGTGCTTTCGGCTTAGTGCCAGTGCAAGCAGTGTGTGACCGGAGCTGCCATCTCTCTATATACAAGTGGTGGGGATGGTGTGCTGGGCTGGTTGGCTGTGCTGCAGCCTCTTGATTGGTTGATGGAGTTGATGTTGGTATAATGGGCTGTGTGATGACATCCTGGATCTTGTGCTGTCATCTCCTGGGTCGTTAGCCTCTTGTGTTTTAACGGCTTGGGTAATGGGTTGTGTGATGGGCTTGTGAGTTCTTTTGTTGTGGTATCCTGGGTCTTGCATTGTAATCTCCTGGGTCGTTTGTGTTTTGATCTCTTTTCGATTAGCCTCCTGTGTAGTAACAGCTTGGGTAATGGGTTGTGTGATGACCTTGTGAGATTTATTGCTGTGGTATCCTTGGTCTTGTGCTGTTATATCCTGGGTCATTTGCTGTGTTGTGACTTCTTGAGTTCTTGAGGTGTAATTTCTTGAGTTTTCTGATGTGATGTCCTGAGCGGTGGCTGTGATGTAGCATTTTGGGTTTTTAATATGGCTTTGAGTTTGGGGTCTGGGTCTGTGTTCGTTTGGCTTGAGTTCGTGGTCGTGCCACATCTTCATGGTGGGGGTCAGTTCGCTTCATGTATGGTTCAGAGGAGTTTGAAGTGGGTAGTGATGCAGCTGCAGTGCGGCTTCTGGTCTGTGGTCGTGTCTCATCTTCTGTGTGGGTGTGAGTCTGATTTTTACGTGGAAGTGTGGTGGTGGCATCTTGTGTGGCCCTCATGGGTGTGGGTCTGGTGTCATTTATCATGTTGGGTACTGTCTGTTCATGAGGGCGGGTTTCCAAATGGCTGGTAAGCGGGAGGTGTCATCTCTTTTATTCATGCTGTGTGGCGTTTTTCTATCTCTATGGCTTCTCTGATTATTCTGCTGCTGTGGTGTTCAGTTTTGGCGATAGTTCTGGTATTTTTAAGGTCAATCTCATGTCCTGTGGCTTTGAGGTGTTGGACCAGGAAGAGGTTGGTTCTTCTTTTTGATTGAGTTCTTATGTTCTTCAACGCGTGCACTTATTCTTCTGTTAGTTTGTCCAATGTATGTGGTGAGGCAGGCAGTGCAGGGGATTTCATATACTCCTTGGTTTTCTAACTCGATTTTGTCTTTAGGGTTTCTTAGGATGGTGGATATTTTCTGTTTGTGCAGAATGCTGTTTTAATGTTGTGTTTTTGGAGGATCTTGCTGATTTTGTCTGTAGTGCCTTTTATATATGGGAGGAGGGCTTTGCCGTTCTCTTGTTCTCTGTCTTGGATTTTGGTTGGGGTTTCTTTTTGGATTAGGTGGGTGATCTTCTTTCTTTGAAATCCATTGGCTGTTAGTACGTTGGTGAGAGTGTTTAGTTCGGTTTTAGGTGTTGTTCATCAGCTAAGCATTTTGTTCTGGAGATGAGTGTCTCAGCTACGGAATTGATCTGTGCTGGGTGGTGGTGTGAGAGTGCGTGTAGATAGCGGTTTGTATGTGTTTTCTTTTGGTAGATGGTGTGTCCTAGGGAGCCATTGGGTTTTTGTATACCAAGACATCTAGGAAGGAAGTTGATTGTTAGCTTCTGTTTCCATGGTGAATTGTATTTTGGGGTGTAGGCTGTTGAGGTGTGTGAGGAAGTTGTTCAGTTTTTCTTTCCCGTGTGGCCAGATTATGAAGGTGTCATCTACGTATCTGAGCCAGAGTTTGGGTTTGTGATCATATTTTTCTAGAGCTTGTGTTTCAAAGTGTTCCATGTAGAGGTTTGCGATGACAGGTGAGAGGGGTGATCCCATGGGTGCTCCTTCTATTTGTTTGTATTTTTGTCCATTGTAGGTGAAGTATGTATTGGATAGACAGTGGTTGGTCAGATCTAGGATGTGCTTGGGGGTTGTATAATATTGCACCTCTACGGGAGGAAACCCACCATCTGACCAGGACTTATGAAAAACTTGAAGTCCAAAGAGCTTCCATTTTATGTGACCTCGCATTCCTATGCAACTGCCGAGATCAAAATTTAATTCCCACAAGCTTCCAATTGAAATTCCACACCAACACAGCAGCCACAAACGCATCCTAAAAAGAACAGAATTGGCCCTAATTAGAAATGAACTTCACACAAAAAGATTTCTCCTAGACCAAATCAACAAAGATCTTCTTACACTTCACCTCAGACTCAGCAACAAGATTCACCCTTACTTTGGGACAAATCCAAACAACTCGCTGTCTGGAGAGCCGAAACACAGACCACCCTCAAGACAGACACACACACCAACAAACTCAGAAAACTACAACAATGCCAGAAACCAACTCCCCCTCACAGCCACACATGAAACAAACAGTGCACAACATCTCAGACAAGATCCTCACGAAGCCGAAACCAAGGTCCTTTCAAAAGGATTCAACTTTGCTGTTGCTCCCAAACACATCCCCACAGAAACCATCATATGCGGAGTTGAAACCAGCCTGACCAAAACCAACCCTGATGAGGCTAATAGAATCAGACTGAAATCACCAACATCCTCTGCACTAGCAAACCACCCAAAAGCAACTTATCCAAAGAAGAACAAACTGCACTCACGTAACCTGAAAGAAGACAGCAGCATAATAATCCTACCAGCAGACAAGGGCAACGCAACAGTGGTTATGAACACATCTGACTACCAAACCAAGTTAACCAACCTACTCCTAGACCCCACATACAAACCCCTAAAGACAGACCCCACCACCTACCTAGAAAAAAACCACCAGATCCAAAATAAAAGCCTCCCCATCAGTGAAGAAATCCAGCAAAGAATCATACCCAGAGAGAAATCATCCAGATGCCCTAAGCTTTATGGTCTCCCCAAGATACACAAAGAAGGAACTCCACTTAGACCAATAGTCAGCTCCATAGGCTCACCTCTACAAAACCTAGCCAAATTTCTCGCCAAACAACTACAGCCCTATGCAGAATCCATCAACTCACATGTAAGAAACTCATTCCAGTTCATCGAGATCATAAAGAAACAAAACTTACAACCCAGCGACCTACTAGTTAGCTTCGATGTCATATCCCTCTTCACCCAAGTGCCAATAAAAGAAGCCTTGACAGCCATCCAAAACAAATACAACCCCCAAGCACATCCTAGATCTGACCAACCACTGTCTATCCAATACATACTTCACCTACAATGGACAAAAATACAAACAAATAGAAGGAGCACCCATGGGATCACCCTCTCACCTGAAACACAAGCTCTAGAAAATATGATCACAAACCCAAACTCTGGCTCAGATACGTGATGACACCTTCATAATCTGGCCACACGGGAAAGAAAAACTGAACAACTTCCTCACACACCTCAACAGCCTACACCCCAAAATACAATTCACCATGGAAACAGAAGCTAACAATCAACTTCCCTTCCTAGATGTCTTGGTATACAAAAACCCAATGGCTCCCTAGGACACACCATCTACCAAAAGAAAACACATACAAACCGCTATCTACACGCACTCTCACCACCACCCAGCACAGATCAATTCCGTAGCTGAGACACTCATCTCCAGAACAAAATGCTTAGCTGATGAACAACACCTAAAAACCGAACTAAACACTCTCACCAACGTACTAACAGCCAATGGATTTCAAAGAAAGAAGATCACCCACCTAATCCAAAAAGAAACCCCAACCAAAATCCAAGACAGAGAACAAGAGAACGGCAAAGCCCTCCTCCCATATATAAAAGGCACTACAGACAAAATCAGCAAGATCCTCCAAAAACACAACATTAAAACAGCATTCTGCACAAACAGAAAAATATCCACCATCCTAAGAAACCCTAAAGACAAAATCGAGTTAGAAAACCAAGGAGTATATGAAACCCCTGCACTGCCTGCCTCACCACATACATTGGACAAACTAACAGAAGAATAAGTGCACGCGTTGAAGAACATAAGAACTCAATCAAAAAGAAGAACCAACCTCTTCCCTGGTCCAACACCTCAAAGCCACAGGACATGAGATTGACCTTAAAAATACCAGAACTATCGCCAAAACTGAACACCACAGCAGCAGAATAATCAGAGAAGCCATAGAGATAGAAAAACGCCCACACAGCATGAATAAAAGAGATGACACCTCCCGCTTACCAGCCATTTGGAAACCCGCCTCATGAACAGACGAGTACCCAACATGATAAATGACACCAGACCCACACCCATGAGGGCCACACAAGATGCCACCACCACACTTCCACGTAAAAATCAGACTCACACCCACACAGAAGATGAGACACGACCACAGACCAGAAGCCGCACTGCAGCTGCATCACTACCCACTTCAAACTCCTCTGAACCATACATGAAGCGAACTGACCCCACCATGAAGATGTGGCACCACCACGAACTCGAAGCCAAACGAACACAGACCCAGACCCCAAACTCAAAGCCATATTAAAAACCCAAAATGCTACATCACAGCCACCCGCTCAGGACATCACATCAGAAAACTCAAGAAATTACACCTCAAGAACTCAAGAAGTCACAACACAGCAAATGACCCAGGATATCACAGCACAAGACCAAGGATACCACAGCAATAAATCTCACAAGGTCATCACACAACCCATTACCCAAGCTGTTACTACACAGGAGGCTAATCAAAAAGAGATCAAAACACAAACAACCCAGGAGATTACAACGCAAGACCCAGGATACCACAACAAAAGAACTCACAAGCCCATCACACAACCCATTACCCAAGCCGTTAAAACACAAGAGGCTAACGACCCAGGAGATGACAGCACAAGATCCAGGATATCTCTACAACAAAAGGCCATTACACAGCCCATTATACCAACATCAACTCCATCAACCAATCAAGAGGCTGCAGCACAGCCAACCAGCCCAGCACACCATCCCCCACCACTTGTATATATAGAGATGGCAGCTCCGGTCACACACTGCTTGCACTGGCACTAAGCCGAAAGCACCAGCCTGAAGATGGCGAGTGGGACCTCGCCAAACGTTGCCTAGATACTTTGAATCTTACGCGGAGAAAACCCGAATAACCAAAGATCCATATATATATATATATATATATATATATATATATATATATATATATATATATATATATATATATATATATATATATATATATTCTTTTAAGAATATAGTGTGTATTTTAAGAATGAACCAAGCAGAATTTGATTGGAAGTTATGTATTATATTGAATGCTATAATCTTAAAGGTATACATTGAAGCTTAAATAAGAGTTTGAATGGATAAAATTAAAAGATATAAAGGTGTCATACTCCAATTGGTAACTACAGGGAAAAATTTGTTTAATAAGAAAAGATAATATGAAATTGAAACAGGACAGACGAAAGTATAAATATAATGATTTGATTGAGATGAGTTAATTAAAATAAAGTTGAGAAAATTAAAAGAGCGGAAAAACTATGTAGAAAATATAAAATGGTAATAAGATATGGAATAGAATATAAAAATGAGCATGAAATTCAGTTTTGTGTCTGTATGAAGAAGTGATAACCTGGGACCATGCTATTTTCAAAAAAGATGTTTTATTTGTATTTTGTTTTTGTGAAAACCCAAATAAAACTTAAAAAAAAGAAAGAAAGTCTATAACAGTTTTTATACACCACAAATCACCGGAATAATTATCTCTGGATCAAATACCTTTGTTTGATATTTAATAATAAAACCATTGGTGGACTTCTCCCGAGATGGCCTGCTATGTGGCTGGTGACTCTTTTTTCCCCTCCAATGAACAGCTGGTTTTACCTCCAAAGCCAGTTATTTTGTGGCTTTGCTCCCTATTTTTTTAAGAGTAAAGTAGGAGACTAGGAAGGACCCAACATTACTTCTGATGATTGTATATCTACAGAGAAGAGAGCTTGTTGAAGATTTCAATTCTCAGTAAGGAGAGTTCAGAAGGTCGGGTCTCTTACCATATTTTCCTTTCAGTTGTTTGTTTTTCCTAAGCAGGTCTGGGTTTTCATTGCACTTCTTAAGCTTTACCAACTTTTGATTTATGACTAGTTGATTGCTGACCACTTTAATAATCTTACATTAAAAATTTTACAACTTTTTTTTCCTGTTCTTTCACTGTTTACTATCAAACTCCAAACCACTTTCATTTTTAGTGTAAGGAGAAAATACATTGTCTGGCAGTGAAAGTCATCTGATTGGATTTATTGGATATAGAATTATGAATTTTGTTCTTTCTAGCTTTTTAAACAATATAAAGAGCTCTGATCTTTATTTTTTAATTATTGATAGAAAAATTCCCCCTTTTTTCAACACTTTTGATTTTGGGAACAAAACTTTATCTCATTCTTTCTCTGTGGAGGCTGGGTTATGATTTATCTGCTTCTCTTGTCCTTGGAAAGAACAGTGGGGTGTTTTTTTTTTTCAAAATATGCCCAAAAAGGAAATCAAATTTTCTGGGAAGCACTTGAAAAAAAGAATGCTGTCCAACTTATAGGTTTTACTTGAAAATATAAATTTAAAAATTGATAGGTCAATAATTGCTTTGAATCAAACCCAGGATGATATCCAAAAGCAAGAAATAACAAGTGTATTTGATTTGCAGTTTGATGAAATGGAATATAATCTGTTGCTGCCAGATCATATTCCAAAAAAGTACTTGGTCTGAAAAATATGGATCTGCCAGAATAGATTGAAAGGGAATATGAATACAAGAAATTTTGAGATAATGGAATTAATGAAGGATAAACTGGACTTTAATGGCAAGATGAATGTTGTATTTTTAAGTAGAATTTTTAAACTATGAATGCTGCAGAGGTATTTACAACAGACTTATGAACTTTGGAAATGAGATGCAATTGTTGGGAAACTTCCCTATAAAAATTCTAAGGATAAATAAGGTAGATCTTCTCAAAGGAGGTAATTTATCCATTGGTTTATTCCACCCCCAAGAAAATCAGCCTGATTTACAAAATGCAATGGATAGTTCTAGGCCAAAATCAAATAAGCCAAGTTACACCACAATATTAATGATATCCAATTTATGATTCTGCTATAGAGAGGATTGGTTTGTAGGAGCATGAACAAACAGATGGTCTTGTTTATTTCAATCTAAGAACAAACACCTCAACTCAGAATCTTCTGCAAAGACATTTTGAGTTGACTGAGTTGTAATGGAATAAAATTTGAAACAGTAGGAGTGTTCCATTTTCTGTTGAAGTATGATGAAAAACTTCTCAGCATTTTTAAGTATGGAAGATCAGCCCCTGGGTCCTTTGATATTTGTTGTTGTTGTTCTTATTGCTCATTTTAATGAGCTTTTTGTTAATTGTGAGGCAATCCTGTAACACCTATTTAACTCTTCTATCATTATAGGTTTGATCAGTAAAACCTTTGAAACATTTTCTGAGCTATCCAAAAATATTATAAAATCCTTTGTAGAATTAATTCTATCCTAATATTTGTAATGAGCAGAAAAAATAAACTTGGGGAACTAGAGGAACAGCTATTACCAAGAAAACAGTCAGATAAATGAAATCTGATTCTTGACCAGAAATCTTGATCTCAAAGCGACAGAATTCACCTTTCTACTTTACTAATCACTAAATTTCTATCCAGATGTAACCTTACCTTATCCCCAGGTACTCAGCATTCCACATAAGTGAACATAAGCTTCCGATTGAATATCATGTAATTATATTCACTGATTTGCTTGCTTATTCAACAATTTGAATTAGTTTATTTTTTTTCCAGCTTTCAAATAAAAAAATCTGACACCAGGAAAATGTGTGGCTTCAGTGTAGAGGGAAAATTTGGATCCAAATCCAAGCTAATTCTCAAAGAATTTGGTAGCTGCAATTTTTCTCCTATTGGAGGATTTTTACATTTTCTCCCAGGCCTACACTAGTTAAAGAAAACATGATGGCTTACCCAAACATTTTGGTAGATGAGGTGTCCATTCTTGTCCCTCACACTGAATCCATTCAGGTCCCCCCAAGACATAGCCAAGGTAGCACCCGTATTGTACTCGCTCATTTTCCAGATACTTGGCTTTCTCAGTGGTTACAATTTCCCCAAAATCAATGTCATCTGGTTCTTTGCATACTGAAATTTATATATATGTGTGTTTTCTTAAGTTTTCGCGGGTACTTAGCTGAATGCCATATATATAAGACCTCCAATAAAGTAACACAATGCTGCCAGCCAATCAAGATACAAAAGAGCCAAAAACAGACAGAAGATATTAGAGACACCAATCAAGCAGAACACAGCAAACTCCGAGACCAATAAACACAGACCAAGACTCCCAACCAATCAGGATGAAGAAAAAACCATTCTGGCACAGCAATAGGCTGCCCCAAATTTAAATCTGAAACCACTGTAAAAGTCTGACTCACAGACGGACACAATACAGAAGCCTGATGATGGCAGATGAGATTCTGCTGAAACGTTGCTACAACTTTAAAAGCACAACTATAATGACGTGGGAAAATACCCGAACAAAGCTGAAGGCCATACATACATACATACATACATACATACATACATACATACATACATACATATATATATATATATATATATATATATATATATATATATATATATATATATATATATGTTTTCTGAGGTTCTCATGGTATTTGTATGTGGATCTTTGGTTATTCGGGTTTTCTCCGCGTAAGATTCAAAGTATCTAGGCAAGTATCTAGGTATCTGCTTGAATTGCCTTAGATACTTTGATTTGCTGGAGAAAACTCGAACCAAAGATCCATATATATATATATATATATATATATATGGATCTTTGGTTATTCGGGTTTTCTCCCGCGTAAGATTCAAAGTATCTAGGCAACGTTTGGCGAGGTCCCACTCGCCATCTTCAGGCTGGTGCTTTCGGCTTAGTGCCAGTGCAAGCAGTGTGTGACCGGAGCTGCCATCTCTATATATACAAGTGGTGGGGATGGTGTGCTGGGCTGGTTGGCTGTGCTGCAGCCTCTTGATTGGTTGATGGAGTTGATGTTGGTATAATGGGCTGTGTAATGGCCTTTTTGTTGTAGAGATATCCTGGATCTTGTGCTGTCATCTCCTGGGTCGTTAGCCTCTTGTGTTTTAACGGCTTGGGTAATGGGTTGTGTGATGGGCTTGTGAGTTCTTTTGTTGTGGTATCCTGGGTCTTGCGTTGTAATCTCCTGGGTCGTTTGTGTTTTGATCTCTTTTCCATTAGCCTCCTGTGTAGTAACAGCTTGGGTAATGGGTTGTGTGATGACCTTGTGAGATTTATTGCTGTGGTATCCTTGGTCTTGTGCTGTGATATCCTGGGTCATTTGCTGTGTTGTGACTTCTTGAGTTCTTGAGGTGTAATTTCTTGAGTTTTCTGATGTGATGTCCTGAGCGGGTGGCTGTGATGTAGCATTTTGGGTTTTTAATATGGCTTTGAGTTTGGGGTCTGGGTCTGTGTTCGCTTGGCTTCGAGTTCGTGGTCGTGCCACATCTTCATGGTGGGGGTCAGTTCGCTTCATGTATGGTTCAGAGGAGTTTGAAGTGAAACCAGCCTGACCAAAACCAACCCTGATGAGGCTAATAGAATCAGACTCGAAATCACCAACATCCTCTGCACTAGCAAACCACCCAAAAGCAACTTATCCAAAGAAGAACAAACTGCACTCACGAACCTGAAAGAAGACACCAGCATAATAATCCTACCAGCAGACAAGGGCAACGCGACAGTGGTTATGAACACATCTGACTACCAAACCAAGTTAACCAACCTACTCCTAGACCCCACATACAAACCCCTAAAGACAGACCCCACCACCTACCTAGAAAAAACCACCAGATCCAAAATAAAAGCCTCCCCATCAGTGAAGAAATCCAGCAAAGAATCATACCCAGAGAGAAATCATCCAGATGCCCTAAGCTTTATGGTCTCCCCAAGATACACAAAGAAGGAACTCCACTTAGACCAATAGTCAGCTCCATAGGCTCACCTCTACAAAACCTAGCCAAATTTCTCGCCAAACAACTACAGCCCTATGCAGAATCCATCAACTCACATGTAAGAAACTCATTCCAGTTCATCGAGATCATAAAGAAACAAAACTTACAACCCAGCGACCTACTAGTTAGCTTCGATGTCATATCCCTCTTCACCCAAGTGCTAATAAAAGAAGCCTTGACAGCCATCCAAAACAAATACAACCCCCCAAGCACATCCTAGATCTGACCAACCACTGTCTATCCAATACATACTTCACCTACAATGGACAAAAATACAAACAAATAGAAGGAGCACCCATGGGATCACCCTCTCACCTGTCATCGCAAACCTCTACATGGAACACTTTGAAACACAAGCTCTAGAAAATATGATCACAAACCCAAACTCTGGCTCAGATACGATGACACCTTCATAATCTGGCCACACGGGAAAGAAAAAACTGAACAACTTCCTCACACACCTCAACAGCCTACACCCCAAAATACAATTCACCATGGAAACAGAAGCTAACAATCAACTTCCCTTCCTAGATGTCTTGGTATACAAAAACCCAATGGCTCCCTAGGACACACCACCTACCAAAAGAAACACATACAAACCGCTATCTACACGCACTCTCACACCACCACCCAGCACAGATCAATTCCGTAGCTGAGACACTCATCTCCAGAACAAAATGCTTAGCTGATGAACAACACCTAAAAACCGAACTAAACACTCTCACCAACGTACTAACAGCCAATGGATTTCAAAGAAAGAAGATCACCCACCTAATCCAAAAAGAAACCCCAACCAAAATCCAAGACAGAGAACAAAGAGAACGGCAAAGCCCTCCTCCCATATATAAAAGGCACTACAGACAAAATCAGCAAGATCCTCCAAAAACACAACATTAAAACAGCATTCTGCACAAACAGAAAATATCCACCATCCTAAGAAACCCTAAAGACAAAATCGAGTTAGAAAACCAAGGAGTATATGAAATCCCTGCACTGCTTGCCTCACCACATACATTGGACAAACTAACAGAAGAATAAGTGCACGCGTTGAAGAACATAAGAACTCAATCAAAAAAGAAGAACCAACCTCTTCCCTGGTCCAACACCTCAAAGCCACAGGACATGAGATTGACTTTAAAAATACCAGAACTATCGCCAAAACTGAACACCACAGCAGCAGAATAATCAGAGAAGCCATAGAGATAGAAAACGCCCACACAGCATGAATAAAAGAGATGACACCTCCCGCTTACCAGCCATTTGGAAACCCGCCTCATGAACAGACGCAGTACCCAACATGATAAATGACACCAGACCCACACCCATGAGGGCCACACAAGATGCCACCACCACACTTCCATGTAAAAATCAGACTCACACCCACACAGAAGATGAGACACGACCACAGACCAGAAGCCGCACTGCAGCTGCATCACTACCCACTTCAAACTCCTCTGAACCATACATGAAGCGAACTGACCCCACCATGAAGATGTGGCACGACCACGAACTCAAGCCAAACGAACACAGACCCAGACCCCAAACTCAAAGCCATATTAAAAACCCAAAATGCTACATCACAGCCACCCGCTCAGGACATCACATCAGAAAACTCAAGAAATTACACCTCAAGAACTCAAGAAGTCACAACACAGCAAATGACCCAGGATATCACAGCACAAGACCAAGGATACCACAGCAATAAATCTCACAAGGTCATCACACAACCCATTACCCAAGCTGTTACTACACAGGAGGCTAATGGAAAGAGATCAAAACACAAACGACCCAGGAGATTACAACGCAAGACCCAGGATACCACAACAAAAGAACTCACAATCCCATCACACAACCCATTACCCAAGCCGTTAAAACACAAGAGGCTAACGACCCAGGAGATGACAGCACAAGATCCAGGATATCTCTACAACAAAAGGCCATTACACAGCCCATTATACCAACATCAACTCCATCAACCAATCAAGAGGCTGCAGCACAGCCAACCAGCCCAGCACACCATCCCCCACCACTTGTATATATAGAGAGATGGCAGCTCGGTCACACACTGCTTGCACTGGCACTAAGCCGAAAGCACCAGCCTGAAGATGGCGAGTGGGACCGCCGCGAAACGTTGCCTAGATACTTTGAATCTTACGCGGGAGAAAACCCGAATAACCAAAGATCCACATATAAATACCGCTGAGAACCTCAGAAAACACACATATATATATATATATATATATATATATATATATATATATATATATATATATATATATATATATATATATATATATATATGCTTAAGTTTTCATGGTACTTCATGTATGGTGTTCGGCTTGGTTCGGGTATTTTCCCACGTCATTGTAGTTCTTTTAAAGTTGTAGCAACGTTTCAGCAGAATCTCATCTGCCATCATCAGGCTTCTGTATTGTGTCCGTCTGTGGGTCAGACTTTTACAGTGGTTTCAGATTTAAATTTGGGGCAGCCTATTGCTGTGCCAGAATGGTTTTTTCTTCATCCTGATTGGTTGGGAGTCTTGGTCTGTGTTTATTGGTCTCGGAGTTTGCTGTGTTCTGCTTTGATGGGTGTCTCTGATATCTTCTGTCTGTTTTTTTGGCTCTTTTTGTATCTTGATTGGCTGGCAGCATTGTGTTACTTTAATGGAGGCCTTTAGTGCAGCTTGGCTTCGGGTAAATGGATGGCTATCATTAGTTAGGAAGCTGGGTTTCATCTGGGTGCCTGGTTGGGGTGTGTTTGAGCTGGAGGTATCAGGGGGATCTGTTTGTGCCCAGGTGTTTGCCTGGCTTGTGGTGTGGGAGATTTTTTGTTTGTGAGTGCAGGCTTCCAAATGATTGACAGCCTGGTGGAATCATCTCTTCTGTTCATGCTTTCTGGTCTTTTTCAATCTCTATGGCTTCTCTGATGACTCTGTGGCTAGGGTTTTCCATAGTGGCCAGGGTTTTGGTGCCATTGAAGTTGATGCTATGACCTGTAGCTTCCATGTGTTGGACTAGTGAGGAAGTGTGTTCCAGCTTTTTGACTGCATTTTTGTGTTCATCCAGGCGGGTACTTATTCTTCTATTGGTCTGTCCAATGTATGTGGCCGGGCATGATGCACAGGGGACTTCGTATATGCCTTGGTTTTCCAGGTCAATTTTATCTTTGGGGTTGGTAAGATGGCTGCTATTTTTCTGTCTGTTTTGAAGGCAGTCCTGATGTGATGTCTGTGTAGTACCTTACTAATTTTGTCTGTAGTACCTCTTATGTAGGGCAGGACAGCTGTTCCATAGGTCTGTTCATCTTCTGGGTCTCTATTATGTTTCAGTGTGTTTTTGTGGATCAAGCTGGTGATTTTGCTTTTGTGGAAGCCGTTGGCTGTCAGTACTTTAGTCAGGGTGCATAGTTCAGCCTTAATGTGTGTCTTGTCTGCCAGGCGTTTGGTTCTGGTAATTAGTGTTTTAGCCACGGAGTTTATCTGTGCTGGGTGGTGGTGGGATTGGGCGTTGAGGTAGCGGTTGGTATGTGTTTTCTTCTGGTATATGGTGTGTCCTAGTGTGCCATCTGTTTTTTTGTAGATTACAACTACCATTCCTAGATGTCCTTAGCAACCCCAAAGATAAAATTGACCTGGAAAACCAAGGCATATACGAAGTCCCCTGTGCATCATGCCCGGCCACATACATTGGACAGACCAATAGAAGAATAAGTACCCGCCTGGATGAACACAAAAATGCAGTCAAAAAGCTGGAACACACTTCCTCACTAGTCCAACACATGGAAGCTACAGGTCATAGCATCAACTTCAATGGCACCAAAACCCTGGCCACTATGGAAAACCCTAGCCACAGAGTCATCAGAGAAGCCATAGACATTGAAAAAAGGCCAGAAAGCATGAACAGAAAAGATGATTCCACCAGGCTGTCAATCATTTGGAAGCCTGCACTCACAAACAAAAAATCTCCACACCACAAGCCAGGCAAACACCTGGGCACAAACAGATCCCCCTGATACCTCCAGCTCAAACACACCCCAACCAGGCACCCAGATGAAACCCAGCTTCCTAACTAATGATAGCCATCCATTTACCCGAAGCCAAGCTGCACTAAAGGCCTCCATTAAAGTAACACAATGCTGCCAGCCAATCAAGATACAAAAGAGCCAAAAAACAGACAGAAGATATCAGAGACACCCATCAAGCAGAACACAGCAAACTCCGAGACCAATAAACACAGACCAAGACTCCCAACCAATCAGGATGAAGAAAAAACCATTCTGGCACAGCAATAGGCTGCCCCAAATTTAAATCTGAAACCACTGTAAAGTCTGACCCACAGACGGACACAATACAGAAGCCTGATGATGGCAGATGAGATTCTGCTGAACGTTGCTACAACTTTAAAAGAACTACAATGACGTGGGAAAATACCCGAACCAAGCCGAACACCATATATATATATATATATATATATATATATATATATATATATATATATATATATATATATATATATATTCTTAAGTTTTCTCAGGTATTTATATGTATGGTATTCAGCTTTGCTCGGGTATTTTCCCACGTCATTATAGTTGTGCTTTTAAAGTTGTAGCAATGTTTCAGCAGAATCTCATCTGCCATCATCAGGCTTCTGTATAGTGTTTGTCTGTGAGTCAGACTTTCACAGCCGTTTCTGTTTTAAATTTGGTGCTAGCCTACACTGTGCCAGAATGGTTTTTTTCTTCATCCTGATTGGTTGGGAGTCTTGGTCTGTGTTTATTGGTCTTGGAGTTTGCTGTGTTCTGATTGGTGTTTCTAATATCTTCTGTCTGTTTTGTAGCTTTTTCTTTTTGTCTTGATTGGCTGGCAACAAGGTGTTTCCTGTATTGGAGGCTTTTAGTGTAGCTTAGCTCCAAGTAAACGGATGGCTATCATTTATTAGGAAGCTAGGTTTCATCTGGGTGCCTGGTTGAAGTGTGTTTGAGCTGGAGGTATCAGGGGGAGTCTGTTTGTGCCCAGGTGTTTGCCTGGCTTGTGGTGTGGAGATTTTTTGTTTGAGAGTGCAGGCTTCCAGATAATTGACAGTCTGGTGGAGTCATCTCTTCTATTCATGCTTTCAGGTCTTTTTTGCAATCTCTATGGCTTCTCTTATCAGAGAACAGACTTATCAGAGAAGCCATAGAGATTGAAAAAAGACGTGAAAGCATGAATAGAAGAGATTACTCCACCAGACTGTCAATTATCTGGAAGCCTGCACTCTCAAACAAAAAAATACACATACATATACACATACTCTTTGTGAATAAAAGTGTTATATTTCTGAAGGGGCTTTGTATGCATAAGCCATGGTGAAACCATTAACTCAACCAGCACCAGGACATCTATTCAGCTTGGCTAATGTCTTTGAGAATTTACAGTATGTATCTTTTAAAAATAAAAAATGAAAATTATTTTTGCACATTAGTTTTATTCATTTAATGTGCTTATTTGAATAGAATTAAATCCATGTCAGTGTTCTATTGCCATTGAATTAAGAAGGGCTGATGGCTCAAAATTCTCATTAATCAAATATCTTATCTAAAAATTTATATATAAAAGGTATACATTATTTATTTCTGGTACATTTTTAAAAAATTACATCACTTTACATTATAATACTTAAAGAGGGGAAAATGAAAACTACATTATTTTACAAATAATAATAATTGCTCAAATGTAGCTTTTATAAAGTAGGTTATCTTCAAGATTCATTGTGAACAGCTGCAGACAATGCAGATAAAATATGTTTTCGAGAATTCAATCAAGTTTCATGTAGCATTATTAAAGAGAATGATCCATGAATATTAATATCGATATGCTGGTTAAAATGGGCTGCCATCATTCTTTTCTTTGGAAAAGTGGTATTTAATCATTTGTGCACTAAATAGGTTCTTTAATTCATGGCAAGAAAGATGCAATCTAATATACTGCATTTAGCGGGACTTGCTTTTGAGTTGGAGTAAAGAGGAGCAAGCCTTTTCAAAAGGTCTTTATTCTGAGTAAACATGAGGAAATGGTATATGCAACTGATACCTTTTCAGGAAAGCTATTTATATTATAGTGATTAAAATAAACTAAATATAACAGAATAAGCAAACAATAGTAAAAATGGTAGCTTCACATGCAGAAGGTTTTTTCAAAGTTTTGTACTGGAAACTTTTCCAAAGGAAATGCTTTACATAGCCCTAACAGTAATGAACTAGCTATCTTAGGGCAGACCTGGACATTTTACACACACACACCCCGTTACATCTGGCCCTTTTGGCTATCCCTGTCCAGCTCACATGAGGTCAATTGGAAATTAGAAATCAAATATAAATAAGGGGGGGTGGATCCTTGGTACTCTCTGAGATGGTTTCCTGCAGACGTTTCATTACCCACACTGATGATGTTACCTAGTTTGGACAATGAACTGTCTGCAAGAAAATCACCAAGCTCAGAGAATATCAAGGACCCCTCACTTCAATCCTGAGCTACAAATATTCTTCTTTATTGGTACAAATGTAAATAAGTGTGTGTGGTTGGGAAAAGCTGGATTAGGTTTGGCTCTGTGCAGTTGCCGTGCATTGCTTCAACTGGCCTGACAGCCATGGAAAGGAAGGAGAAAAAGCACTTTTCTGAACCTGCACAGTGCTTGCCCTTCACCTAGAGCAGCCTGAAGAGGTGGCAGTGGTGGTCATCATGTGAAGGGACCCAGGCTTGGTTACCAACCACTGCCACTGGTACAAAACATGGACTTGCAGTTGAGTTGTTGGAGTGCAGCCAGTGCTATCAGCCCTCCACAAGACTCCCAGTTCGTCAAGTTCTCCAGTTCTTCTCAGGGAGTCAAAATTGTCATTTTTTAAAAAGATGATCAAGGACCATTTCTAAGCATGATATTCCCAGCATCCATATTTGATTTCAAAATGAAATTTTAGTTCATTCTCTGTTACACGTGCTTTCACTGGCATCAGGAATTTTCTTCCTGGGGACCCAAAACTGTCCATTTCCAAAAAGAGGACCCAGGATCATTTCTGTTTGTGAAATTCCACCTCAAATCTCATCCCAGTGTCTATTTTTTGCACTTGGGTCCATGTTATATGTGCTTACCACAGACAAAGGCAACTTTCTTCCCAAAGCAGAATGGTGATGAAATCCCAGGCAATTATGTATGCAAGTTGTGCCAAAATGGTGTAACAAGATCATTACATGCTGGACACCCACTAAACTCAAATGTTAGTCACTTAACCAGTTCATTGACTGGAAAGTAAGAATAATCATGCATAAGCACAGGGAAAATCTAAACCCCAAGGGAAAATATATAGAAATAAATCCTAATTTTCAAGTATAAAAAGGAAAACCAAAAGCCTTCTCTGAAGTGATTGTACTCTAGGAGACAAAATGTGATGCGGAACTCAAATTCTGTGTTCATGATCAGAAACTGGATAGTCTCCGTGTTTAACAGAATATGCCCAGAAGCAAAATTGTTGTAATACACTGAAGTTGTCAACCATTTAGCATCTATTCCTGTATTACCTACAAAGAAGCTAGAAAAAATTGCCCATGAGTAAGTATATCATCAACAAATTTCAGAAAAACCAGCTTTTCCCATAATGTTATCTGGCTAATATATGTTGTGTTTATTACTGAAGCATTTCTGTTTTCAATATTGGTTGAATGTAGCCTAAAAACAAACCTAATAATGCCCATTTTCTCCTCTTAAGATCTAAATATACTAAAACAGAGGTCCCTAACTCTTGTCCATGGGCTGGCACCAAGCTGTGGCATGCCAGAAATTGGGCCACATGAACAAGCAAAGCCCCATCCGTGGATGCAGGGAGCATGCAATACCACTCCCCCTCTGGTCTACAGAAAAACCTCTCACAGAACTGGTCCCTGGTGCCTAAAAGTTTGGGGGTTGCTACTAATATTCTGAGACCTCTGGAAACAATTCTGTCAGTTAGAAAGTTATAGGATGGAATATCTAATAAAAAGATTCAATTGACTGAAGGTGGAAAGATACTGACTTTGAACCAAATGATAGAGGGTGACTTTGAACCAAATGATAGTACTTTGTACTAAAAAATATTTTTTTAAAAAATATGTATTTACTTATTAAATTTATATCTTGCTGCCATCTCACTGTCAAGCAACTCAAGGTGGCTTTATCATCATAAAAACAGTAATATCACTGTTAAAATGTTAAAATATTGAAAACAACAGCATTAATAGTTAACAAAAACTGGGTAAAATAGGAAGCTATTCACAAATTAGATGGAAGTGAGATCTTCTCAGTCTATTAACTTAATTTTACATCTACTAGATATAACCAATGGGAAGGTTTAGTTATAACATTTATTAATAACGTTGGTTGGACCAGCAGCATTTTCAGCTTCGGAGACACCTGAGATACTAGAATAACAACAACAATAAAAGTACTATTAGTTAAGCACATTATACACTGGCAAGACAACATGTCTGCAGGCAGAGGAAGATTTCCACCATAAAACAATCAATTAGCTGGATTTTCTGCTATAAGTAGATTTCGTTATACAAAGCTTTAATTCATAAGATGTTTGAGATCCTCAAAATGGTAAATAAAGCTTGCTGTTGCTTTTAACATATTTATTTCAGAAAATATATCTGTTTCTCACAAGACAAATTAACAGTGTGTATCTGTATATACAAATACATACAATATAAAAACAGATGTGAATATGTATACCAGTATTATTTAAATGCTGGTAAAATTCACCTACTAAAAACTTCTTCATCTATATGAATCTGTAGAGTTGGAGATGGGGAAAATGACATAGGTTATACTGTTCTGTAATTCAGCTTTTGTAAAGTCATCTTTCAGATGAGAATGGAATAAAAACATTCACTACAGAGTCCTGGTTTTATTTTACAAAAAAAAATGTGCTTGGAGTTCACCATTATTTCAAATGACATATGCTTGAATAACTGGCAGAGTGTTCACACATGCTTAATAGGAAAAACAGCAAGTACCTTATATCTAGACTATGTTATCTATAATTACGGAAGAGAAATATATATATTGATATAAGACATTTAATAAAAGTTCCAGGGGATTCATTAACTAGTAAAAGGCATTATAGCGATGTGAGTCTATTGATAAACATCTAAAATCCAAAGCTGGTTATTTCTTTATGCAACCAAAATGGCACAAAATAAAGATAATTAAATGCATTTGAAAACAGGTCCACTTAATTCAGTTATTATTAAAACAAATAGAAAGCAGTAAATAAAGATACAAAGCGATGATACAAAGGATCAATGAATCTTGGACCTATTTGTTGTAAGTTGTGTCTTCTGTGCTGTACATCTCAGATTTATAAACCATGGATTGCCTTGAGTTTATTATACAGGTGTGACTAAGTTTTTAAAGTTAAATCTTTCTCCAGTAGGATTCTGCCTATGGCCTCTATATAATAAGCTATCAAAATAGATTTAGAAAGCGGAGGCTGCTACCTCTCATTCTTCTAGAGTGTTTGGAGAAGAAAGAGGAGACTGGGTGAACTGTCTTTCACCCTGTTGATGGATCAATATCTGTAAAATAAACAATGCATACACAATTATTTAGCAACAGACACTTTGGAACTTAGATTAAGTAAGAATGGTTCTAGCTACTGTTATTGCCCTTCATGTGAACTGGGAGAGAAAGAAATAACACCATGGTAAAACTTCTTTCTCTTTTGAAAACAGACATAGCAAACTAATGAACAAGCATGCTGAAAAAGCAGATGTTGCTGAATTGTAAAGTCTGGCTATAACTTAAGATCACAGTGTGCTAAAAATGAACTTAAGCAGAGGCTTTGAAGAACAAAATCAAACTTTAAGTGATCAAGCAAAGTTAGGGTAAAACCAATCTATGCATATACACAAGATAGATATGAGAGGAAGGCTACAAGCCATATGGAGAAATTAAAGTCTTCTTATACCTTTAGGATTCTTAGATGTCAAGTCATATATTTTAATTGCATTGTAAAACTCTCTAAACTTAGATTTACATCTTCCTGCAAAAGACAGATCTTTTTCTGGCAATGTTTACCTTTTGTTATCTCTTCTCCCATTTTCTTCCTAATTGATCACAATTGACCACTGGAGGAGGCTATTAACAGCACACTTCAAAGGTGGATTACTCTGAGAGGCTTGGGATATGTTACATTCCCAGAGGATGCCAGAGTGACATCTGTCAATCCAGGAAAACAGATGGATTCAGATTGATTTAGATGGAAGAATCATGTGTCTTAATAGGAGAAAGATGTAACTGATTGCAGGCATGTGTTTATAATTGTTTTACAACAAGTGAATGGTTAAGAAAATTTTTTTACAACAGCAAGATAACAAATGCGTATAGAGTGCTAAATGCTTAACATATACATATACAAAAAAACAAATGCCTATAGAGTAACTTTCTACTTAATGCTATAATATATTCTACTACATTTATTTATTATTACTATACAATGCATACACAATTATTTAGGAACAGACACTTTGGAACTTAGATTCAGTAAGAGTAGTTCAAGCTACTGTTATTGCCCTTTATGTGAACTGGGAGAGAAAGAAATAACACCACGGTAAAACTTCCTTCTCTTTTGAAAACAGAGATAGCAAAATAAGGAACAAGCTTGCTGAAAAAGCAGATATTGCTGAATGAAAATGAAACAAAAATGAAAACAATTAACATTTTTGGAATCATTTCTATATCCTACTATTATCCTATTATACTTCTATATTATTCTATACTGAGGGGCACATGATATGGACTTTGTAATTTGTTAGCAATATAGTTACTTTTACCTGTATTTTATTCAGTGTTTTAAACATGTTATAAAAAATATTCCAATAAAAGAGAAACACCCTTCTTCTGAACTCCACCAAGTAGTATGTAATCTTATTGAATGTACTTCCTTGTCCCCTCATACTGACTGTCAATTAACACCCACTTGTAGGTATATGCCAATCAGTGATGGGATTCAAAAATTTTTACCACCTGTACAGTGGGCGTGGCTTGGTGGCGTGCTTTGTGAGCATGCACACACTTTTGCATGCACGTGTGCACCAAACACGCACTTTAAGCAGACGCAGAGGCGTTTGCACAGGCGCAGAGGCATTCCAACTCACCACCTGCAAGCCTGCACTCTCCCGGCCGCTTCAGCAGCTGCCGCGCTACACTCTTCTGTGCCGCACAAAGCAGCTGTGCTTCAAAAGCAGAGGATAAAGGTGAGTATGGGAGCCCGGGCAGGCGGGTGGGCCCAACAGCAGAGCGGCAGAGAGAACCAGTTCGGTCTCCGCTGCTCATCATCGCTACTGGCTCAGCAGAACCGGGCCAAACCAGTAGCATACCACCACTGATGCCAATTCTCTTACCATCTGCTACTTTCAGTTCCTTTTTTTCTCAGTGTCCCAGACATTCTTGAAAACCCTAAAATTGATCATGAGCAATTATGTGTTTTTGCAGAAGCTACAGATAGCAAATATATTGCTGTGCTGGCAAATTTAATTCAGTAGATTGCAAATATTTTGCTATGCTTGTAAAATCAGCTCAGCCGGTGCTATGATATATTGTTAATTTGAGGCCTTTAATTAGGCAGAGGCCTACACCAGCTTTAAAGCCTAGTTGTCATTTTCTCACAATAGTTACTTTGTATTTTTATTTGACTTACTTTTGTGTCTTTTAAAATGGCATGATAAGGTGATAAAATTTATAAAACCATTAGACTGGAATGTAGGAAAATTTATTATCCTATGGCTGTATGGATTGATTGGATAGCTTCTAACATTCCTAATCTGAAAAGATAAGCTACAGAAGGATGGCTGGAGACTATCTCCTGATAAGAAAAAAATTCTTAGTGTCAACTGGCAACTGGTTGTCTAACTTCAAACAACCTTTGTAGCTGATTTACTGTGCAAAGAAGGATTACTTTTATGCTGTTCAACCAACTTTCCTCTTGCATTTTCTTTGTTGTGTTAACTATACAAAGGAATGTAAGATAGGGTTTTCCCTTTTCATAGGGAAATCTCACTTTATCAGGATTCCCTAATAAACTGCTTTTAAATGATCTTCTGACTCAGTTACTTATTGAGAAGACAAATCGAGGCAGAATTTAGGGCCAAATTTGGCTATCAATATTGTATCTCTTTTCTTTTCTAGTAACCTTTTCAGTCTCCAGAAGATACTTTTTCCCCATCTTGCTTTCCTATCAACTGTCAGGATCTTTCTTTTCCCCACCATGATTATTTTCAACTAAATAATTTTTTTATCAGAACATTGAATAAGCCCTACATTAATCCAGACCTCTATACACAGATAACCACTTTTTCATTCTGTAAATTCTATTAAAACTACAATAAATCCTTTCTCAGATTATAGTGGAAGAAGAAAAAGAAATTTTGCTTGCAAAATGGAAGGATTTCCGAATTGTTAAGACACAATGGACAAAAATCTTCCAAAGCAAAATTATTTCCTCAATTTAACTGCTGAATCATCATAAATAAAGCTTCAATGAGTAAAAGCTAAATGATTATGCAGTTAGTTTTGTTTCCATTTTTAAAAGAACTCTCTCTGGTCAGTTAAAATATTACTGCTTGGAAAAAGGATGTATTTTTTCAGGAAAGCAAAGAAAACCAAAGTTGAATTTTAGTTGTGCAACTGGAGGGGAGTAGGCCAGGTTAGGGAATGGAAGATGAATTGGATAGAACATGTACTGCTCTTCAATAGTCAGAAATACATAGAAGGGATCTACATTAGAAATGCTCTGTTCTCAATATGGGCAAAAATCAAGGAAAAACACTATTTAAAAATATCAGTCTGGCTCTCCATGATAGAGGTACCAACATACCCAAATGTGATAGATATGGGAAAAATTGTAAGATACCAAGGTATTTTAAATGAGAAGGGGAAATTGAAAAACAACAGGAATTGAATAGCCAAGGGATAAATTTAGCATGGTGGCCTCATGTACAGATACAATCTAGATATTATAAAGAAGTTAAAACATTATTTTTATAAAGAACCAACAAAATTGGATCAAATTTTAATAGGACCGGAGGAGAAACTGATTTAAAAATTCTATAATTATTTATTGACTATTAGAATGGAAGAGGAGCAAGTAAAGGAAGTAAATGGGCTAAAAAGTTTGGGTATTCAATAGAATTGGACAAATGGCAAACGTTGTGGGACAGAAACTATAAACTGACAACGTCCACTGCATATAAAGAAAACTTATACAAAATGTTTTATAGATGGCACTTTCTCCCAGCAAGATTAGCTAGAATGTTTAAGAATATATTGGCCAAGTGTTGGAAGTGCAACCAAACCCCGGGCTCATATTATCACATGTGGTGGACATGTCTGAAAGCAAAAAAATGTTGGACTAAAATACACACCTGGCTAGAAAAAATGATAAAGGAACATATAGATTTAAAACCAGAATTTTTTCTGTTGGGCATCATACCAAACTAATACAGTAAAAAGAATGGATATTTAATAATACATGTATTCATAGCGGCCAGAATAGTGTTCACCCAACGTTAGAAGAGTGAGGAGATCTCCACAGAAGAAATGATAATAACAAAAATTTTAGAATGTGCAGAAATGAACAAACTAACATTTGAAATTAAAGAAAAGGAAGACACTAGGGATCTGTTTTATCGATGGTTAAATGAGAGAAACAAGAGTTAGAACTTCAAAAACTACAAGAGAAAGATTAGGGTTGACCACTGTAACTTATTAATTTTAATTAATTTTGATTAGTACTAACAATTTATATGTATCAACATTATGAAGGAAAAGCACTGTTATTATAAGATTACTATTAGAGAATACTATTATTATTACCATGATGAATATTATTCAAAATAATTGTAACCAGACAACACACTGTCTATATGGATTTTGAATATGCTGCTCTTTCAATTTATATTAATTTTTAAAAAAGAAAGAAATACATAGAAAGGATCTAAGTGATGTTTACCTGTAGAGACACAGTTCAGAGTGGGGAACCAGTCATTATTTCTGCATGTGGCTATTGGTAAATGGTGTTCAGGATAATATCCCATATCGCAATTAAATGAAATCTCATCACCGTCTATGAAAGTATTCCCATAGTTATAAGTCACACGACCATGTGGCAAGTGTTTAGGAGGAATGCACTGTTCTAAAAAGAAAATAAATGCATATATTTTTACTAAAAAATTTAAACACAAATCAAAAACTAACAAACTAATATAAAGTAAGAAAGAAAAAAATAAAAGGAAAAGGAAAAATTGCAAACAAGGGAAAAAAACAAGAAAAATAGAAAAGAAAGAAAATACAATAAAAATAATTTGAAATTTTTGTGGAAATTGAAAAAATTCTCAGGGTTTTGGGATTTTCTGGTAATTATTCAAGTGTAGCTTCTTTGACTACTCCCAATTTCTAAAAATATATGAAATAAATGCAATATATAACACATTCTTTTTTCTTTTTCTTGTTAGATGTCAGATAATAGAAAATATATAAGAAAACTAAAATATGTAACTCTTTGCAAAATTGTATTTAAAAGTGTCCAAAACTGGTTGATAAATTAACAAAGCAAAGATGTTTGAAGAATCCCTCAATTTGTTTTAAGAAGTTGCAGAACTGTTTTGCCTTTGAATTCTCTTCAGCCCTACAAATGTGTTATGGAATGCTAGTAGTTTTTTTAATAGATTTATGCTAATTATGGCTTTAAAATAAAGCTAATATTATTGGGGCTTTCCAAACTCATAAAAGTGAAACTTAAAAATGATGCACTTACTATAACATTGTGGTTCTGGATCCCAGCCAAAATTAGTGCATTTGATTCTATCCCAATGCTTTTTATTTCTTGGCAGAAAACCATGATTACATTTGAAACCAATTGTTTGCCCCACTTTTTTGGGAAAAGAGACATCACTATAATATATGTTGGACCAGGATAGTGCTCCATTCTCTATATGAGGAAAGTCACACTGTTTTCCTTTGAAGAAAGTAAAGACAAACAATTAATCAATTCCAAAACATCAACATATTCCACCAATTTTCATCATTGTTAGAAAGCTCTCTTGTGTGTCATTTCAAAATATTAGCTTAATATACTCATCATCAAAATGGATTACCCAACTTTATACTCCATAATGAAAACTTATTCTACTGATTTCAGGTGAACTTCTAAATACATTTAGGATTTCTGTCTTAAAGCTGAAACCATTATAGGTTTGAAACAGTCTTTGTTTTCACAAATGGAAGCATTCTGCAAGGAACAATTCTACTCAGGGAATATTAATGGTATTTATCTGTTTCGCTTACTTTCACATGGAAGTCCTTTCTTGAAAATCAAAATCAAAAATCCTCCATGAATGGAAAGAGCACTTAGGACCTGAATCCTCCACTCACCAATCTACCCATATTAAGGCTTCCAAAATTGATTAATGGCAGTCTATGGTAGCCATCGTATTTAAAAATATGTTTACTAGTTCAACATATTTTTTATTTAAACAGTTGGAACCTAGGATATTTTATAAAATTCAATAACATGCAAATTAATTTCCAAACTTCAGGAAATTTCTCACAAAACTAAAAAGCTGATTTGAATAACTGCAATACAAAAGATATATATATATATATATATATATATATATATATATATATATATATATATATATATATATATATATATATATATATATATATATATATATATATATATATATGTTTTCTGAGGTTCTTGCGGGTATTTGTATGTGGATCTTTGGTTATTCGGTTTTCTCCCGCGTAAGATTGGAAGTATCTAGGCAACGTTTCGATGAAGTCTCATTCATCATCTTCAGGCTTCTGTCTTCAGCTCTGTGCTTCTCAGAGTGATGTGAGCTTGCAGCTGCTTCTTCCTTTTAACTGCTAGTGAGGGTGTGACTTGATTGGGTGGGGGCTTGGCTGTGTTCTGATTGGGTGGGGGTGTGTTCTCATTGGTAGGGGTTTGGCTGTGTTCTGATTGGTTGGGGGTTGGCCATGTTCTGATTGGCTGGAGGTGTGTTCTGTTCAGGTGGGGGCTTGGTTGTGCTCAGGTTGGTCTTAGTTACTGGGGAATTTGAGCTGGTGAGCTGTGATCTTGCTGTTTGGCTTCGAGTTCGTGGTCATGCTGCATCTTCATGGTGGGGGTCAGTTCGCTTCATGTATGGCTCAGAAGGGTTTGAAGTGGGTAGTGATGCAACTGCAGTGCGGCTTCTGGTCTGTGGTCGTGTCTCATCTTCTGTGTGGGTGTGAGTCTGCTTTTTACGTGGAAGTGTGGTGGTGGCATCTTGTGTGGCCCTCGTGGGTGTGGGTCTGGTGTCATTCATCATGTTAGGTACTCGTCTGTTCATGAGGCGGGTTTCCAAATGGCTGGTAGCGGGAGGTGTCATCTCTTTTATTCATGCTGTGTGGGCGTTTTTCTATCTCTATGGCTTCTCTGATTATTCTGTTGTTGAAGTGTTCGGTTTTGGCGATATAGAATCAGACTCGAAATCACCAACATCCTCTGCACTAGCAAACCACCCAAAAGCAACTTATCCAAAGAAGAACAAACTGCACTACGTAACCTGAAAAAGACACCAGCATAATAATCCTACCAGCAGACAAGGGCAACGCGACAGTGGTTATGAACACATCTGACTACCAAACCAAGTTAACCAACCTACTCCTAGACCTCACATACAAACCCCTAAAGACAGACCCCACCACCTACCTAGAAAAAACCACCAGATCCAAAATAAAAGCCTCCCCATCAGTGAAGAAATCCAGCAAAGAATCATACCCAGAGAGAAATCATCCAGATGCCCTAAGCTTTATGGTCTCCCCAAGATACACAAAGAAGGAACTCCACTTAGACCAATAGTCAGCTCCATAGGCTCACCTCTACAAAACCTAGCCAAATTCCTCGTCAAACAACTACAGCCCTATGCAGAATCCATCAACTCACATGTAAGAAACTCATTCCAGTTCATCCAGATCATAAAGAAACAAAACTTACAACCCAGCGACCTACTAGTGAGCTTCGATGTCATATCCCTCTTCACCCAAGTGCCAATAAAAGAAGCCTTGACAGCCATCCAAAACAAATACAACCCCCCCAGCACATCTTAGATCTGACCAACCACTGTCTATCCAATACATACTTCACCTACAATGGACAAAAATACAAACAAATAGAAGGAGTACCCATGGGATCACCCCTCTCACCTGTCATCGCAAACCTCTACATGGAACACTTTGAAACACAAGCTCTAGAAAAATATGATCACAAACCCAAACTCTGGCTCGATATTTCGCAGGAACATTGGAAATTGTGATCATGGCTCATTGCAACATCATACTTGAGAGCCAAGCACCAAACACTCTAATTGTGATCATGTGACCACAGGGATACCATAATAGTTGCAACTTCACGAATCATAAATCCCTCTTGTTCAGTGCCGTTGTAATATTGAACAGTCACTGATTGAGTGGTTGTTACTCAATAACTATCTAAATTTATAAAGAAATCTAGTCACAAATATTTTAAAATGCCAGAAAATGCCCAATGTCTTCATTCTGATGAAAACTGAACTTGAATAAGTGTTTTATTTCTGGAACTTTTCAACACTTAGGAAAGGGGAATGATGTTACAGTTATTTTACCTCTTTATATTCCTCTTTTTAATCCTGTAGTTATAATGTCTTTACCTTACTACACAGCATCATGCATTAAGCACTTTTTGATAGTTTTTTCAGCACTGCCTTTTTATTATTATTATTTTTGAAGCCTACATGATTCCTCTATGATAAAGGGTCAACTTTTAAACCAACTCAACCTTGTTCAAATTGAGCACTTTTCAAGTTAGCTAGAGAGCATGTGAGAGAAAATATGGATCTGAAAAGCAGGAAGAAATATGAAGTCAGACTAGAATCTTCACTGGTTACCATATGGCAGTGTTTCTCAACCATGGCAACTTTAAAGCATGTGGACCTTGACTCCTAGAACACGGGTGTCAAACTCACCATGTCACATTGCTGTCATGTGACATTTGTGACTTTTCCCCATTTGTGAAGCTGGGGGTGTGTGTAGCCTGTGCATGACACATCTGGCCCATGGACTGCCAGTTTGACGCCCCTGTCCTAGTATTTCCTAGCCAGCTATGAATTTCCTAGCTGGCTGATGAATTCTGGGAGTTGAAGTTCACATGCCTTAAAGATGCCATGGTTGAGAAACACTGCCATATGGAATAGCATCTCATTTCTATTTTATCCATGATTAAATGAAAACAGCAATAAAAGACCAACTTTGAGTATTGCAGAGATATAGATGTGTACAACTGAATACATTACTAGCCCTTAAGATTTGGCATTGAATTAAAAAAAATATGCAGTTTCATGAAAACTACTTACTGACACATTTTGGATTTGGCAACCAGCCACCTTTGGTGCATTTAGAGGAATTTTTATGACTTTCAAGCATATATCCTGGTTTACATGTTGTGTAGATTATGTCTTCAATGTTGTAACTCATCCACAGAGGGAAAAAGCTACCATTTTCTATTCGAGGAGCAGGGCAAATGACTTGTATGGAAAAATAGAAATATTGTTATGAAGTTATTATGTTTCTCTATTTTCTATCAACATTCTGTAGTTTTTGGTGTCCTATATAATACCTATGCTCTGACAAAATAATGAGGGCAATCTGTGGTTCCAATGCAAATACATGTAATTGGAAAACAACATCTAGAAAGGTGATTAAATTTTTGCCCTTCTACTTTCTTGGGCTCCTTCCCTGGTTTATTTTTGAACCAAGATCATAAAAGATATGGAGTTTTTTTTCCTCTCAGAGGATATGAAACAAACTGAACAACTGATTTTTCTCACAAAAACATTGTTGAAAGATAATAATGCAGTTCCTCATCTTTCCGCATAATGCAGTTCCTCATTTGCTACCCTGAATTGTTATTACAGTTATGTTGCTTAAATTGGCATATGCAAAATGGTAAAAGTCTCCTAACAATTAGTTAAAAGCAAGGAATTCAGCAAATTTAGTCAGTTAACCTGAATAAGATTTTGGTTATTCTTTTCAAATAACCACAGATATGTTCAAATATCTGTGTATGATATTTGTTTGATTAGAATTGATGCAAGGAAACCATATCTTTACTGAATACCCCTTGTATTTCTCCTTAAAAATACTCTCAAAATGTTTTATTGGCATCATACTATTTTAATACCTGGTGAAGAGGAATTCAATACTAGTGGTAGCAGTCTCCTAGAAGTGAAAGCAGCCGCAATAGAAGTCTCTGCACCATTAGAAGAACACAATACATAACACATAAATTATTATGCAGATTCTTTCCATTGATTTTTAATGAATGTTGGTATAATATGCCACCTTTCTTTCTCATACACCAAGTTCTAGTTTGGAATTGTATGGTAGTCACAGTTTAAAATTTATAATTCCCCTGATTATAATCAAGAATAATTGTGTGGAAAAATAATCTCATTTTCTCCAGTTGGTTTAAACTAAGTTTAGAAATCACAATTGCCCTTCTATGCAATAGAAAGTTAACCCTGTCATGACAGATTTTTGGAAACTGCAGATCCTAATTTTATAGAGAGTTCTTTAGGACATTCAGATATTGTGTTCTTCCATTGTGTTTCTAAAAGGTAAATGACCGAAAATTCTCCTGCTTAAAAGCAGTTATTGTGTGAACTCAGGAAAATCTAAACAACAAATCATTTTCATTATACTATTCCTTATCTATGTGGAAAATATATTATCCTTCTACTTCTGAAAATCTGGGTAACTTGGATAAGTTTTTATACCACTCTGCTCCTTTTAGAAGCAAAACATTACAGGTAGTCCTCGACTTACAACAGTTTATTTAGTAACTGAAGTTACAGCGGCATTGAAAAAGATGACGTATGACCATTTTTCACACAACCATTGCAACATCTGCATGGTCATGTAATCAAAATTCAGATGCTTGGTAACTGGTTCATATTTATAATGGTTGTGATCCCCTTTTGTGACCTTCTGACAAAGTCAGTGGGGAAGCCAGATTCACTTGACAACTGGGTTAATAACTTAACCGCAATAATTCACTTAACTGTGGCAAGAAAAATCATAAAATGGGGCAAAACTCACTTAACAAATTTCTTACTTAGCAACATTAATTTTGGGCTCAATTATGGACCTAAGTTGAGGACTACCTATATAACTCTCAAAGTAGTAAAGTCTCTGTGGCTGCTGTGAAAACACACCAAATTATTCTTGAATGCCATGCACATCTGTTAGAGCTTTGATGTGTTTGATAAATCTGGGTTTAGGTTTGGTCCTTTGATTGTAAAAAAAGAATATGTAGATCAGACCCAGTAATATAAAGTGAAATGGGGGAAGTATATAAAAAACAGGATTGGGTTTGATAACAGTGAAGAATCTGAGAAACAAATAGGCATGGCAAACGGGAAACATTTTTAAATAGGATATGAGTAAACCTAGGTCATATGTAGGTTTATGGTGGTCCAAATATATAATCTAAATGGAAAGAAAGCAGCAGGTAAATCAAAGACAGGAAAAAGAAAAATATAACAATTAATTTGTTAAGGTTAAAATAAAGCCTGTTGAAATTGATTCACAATAACAGTACATTTACCAGAAGAATTACAGGAAGGTAAAGTTAAATTCCCATCAACACACTTTCTGACAGAAGGAGATACAATGGAATATCCTTTCCTGCATGTAAATTCTATTGTATGCCCATTTCTTATCCATTCTGAATGCCGTTGTCCATCATTCAAAAGAAGATTTCTATCATCAAGCTGCTGTTTTGTGAGAATACAGGGTGCTAAAGAAAATTGAGAAAAAATATAGATTGCCTTTGTGCTGGAAGCTGATATTCCTTTATTTTAATTATATTTCTTTACCTATATATGTATGCATTTAAAATAGTTATTTAATTAAAATACTAAAATACTAAAACTAGTATTTTCAGTAAAATACTAAAATACTGTCTACTGAAAATGATAGACAGCTGTCTCCTTCCTCAAGCAAATAAACTGTTGAAGCCACACAATGTTTTCAGGAACCACTGAAGCTGTATATCAGGGATGTCAAAATCACGTCATCACAGTGGTGTCACGTGACATATTGGAACTTTTCCCCCCTTCACTAAACCAGGCAGGGGCGTGGCCAGCATCCAGCCTGTGGGCCTGGAATTTGACAGTCCTGCTATATTATACTGCTTGTTTTCAACCATTTTCAGTGGTTCTTGAAAACATTGTATAGCTTCAGCTTTTCATCAGCTCAAGGAAGGATAATGCCATCCACCATTTTTAGTAATATGAACTCTATTTGTAAGTATGACTTTTGGCTAACATACCAAAACAAATTAAAAACAGAGTTAGGAACTGAAATAATTCTTAACCCAGGACTGCCTGTACTCCTGTGCTGAGACCTATAATCATCATCAAATACAACAGAACTTTCTTCTGAATCAACCTCTATAGGATTGTTCTGGCTTCACCAAAGGATGAGGAAGACATTTCTTTTTAAAAAAGAAAAGATTCTGTCGGCTCAATAAATGCTCATGGCTCACCAGGATCTGAATCCAAAGCCAAACCAAACATCTTAAAAATTATCTTTGGACATGAGGATAACACCTTTTTAGGCAGATTTCAATCTACACAGAAAATTGCAGTTCTCTAATTTCAGTCTACATTCAAGAAGTATCTCTGTATCTACCTTATTTTTTAAGTAGACGACAAAACTGGTTTCATTTGATCAGAAATGAAACAATTTCTTCTAAAGTAATTTAAAAATAAATAAATAGAATTGTGTATACTTTAAAAGTTTTGGGGGTTTTTTTTCAGAATTTATCCAAGTCTGCAAGAACAACACCTCTCCTTCATTCACTAAAGCAAATTTATATCTGTCAGGTTTCATGTGAGCCAAAACAAAGTGAGGGTGTGTCTTTATGTCTGCTGACATAAGAATTCAATCCTCAAAGTTAATACTTCTTTTAAAGCACTTACAGTTGTCATTTCGTGCTTATGGAATAAAGAGTTGAAAGGTCCAGAGCACTTCTTTGAGATAATTTTCAAAGAATGCACAACCTTATAAATAAGTATATTTTGTATTCTTATACTGCTGTTATCTTCAATCACGTTTTTGGGAATAGTTTTTTAATGCATAGTTGTTATTACATTCTGTCTGTAATTTATTCTGTCTCATTTATTCAGAAGACCAGTTGCTATAAACCGTCAAAATTTATTTAACAACATTATATGAAAATTCAGTACCTAGGTTGTATGTTCATTCATTCATTTGTATAAGCAGCAATAAAATTATTTTTATTTGTATCTAAAAGTATCATATACTGCCCCATTCTAGAGATTCTGGGCAGATTACAGTTATAATACAACCAAAAAATAAGCATTCAAAACCAACAAAAGTAATTCAACAAAAAACATTAAATCATAACCAGAAATAGTAATATTTGGAGATATAGAACTTTGTGCTTATTTAGAAGACAATAATTTACTATGCAGGAATAGCCAGCAGTGCCTCTGTTTTCATTCATTCATTATTTATTTATGCTAATTATCTGCTTTTCTTTATGACAGGTAGTTTTCAATTCGCATGGAAAATGATTCCTACAAAGTGGTCACATTATAAAAATTTGCACCTGCACAGTGATGTTTCTATGGAGAATAAGATTCCAGCTCAATGGAAATAGGCAATTAAAATTTTTAAGCATAAATGTTACAAAGTTAGTTAGTTTACTTTATTAATTAGCCCATGGGCCATATCAAAGAGCAGGGTACCAAACAAAAATTACCAAAATCCAATAAAAACAATTTAAAATGGAATTGGAATAAATACAAAGTTATGAAATATTGTATAACCATAAAAAAAATAAACCTATTTCCAAAGTGCACCTGCAGTCTCCAGTATTTCTGCTGTAATTCTTCAAATGAACCTCTTTCCTTGAACTGTCTTTCTTTCCTTTGTTTTGTATACATGTATATACAATGGTTAGCATCTTCAGCAGCTCTCCATATGTAGCCTCAACTGCCAATGTGCTAGCCTCAACTGTATGCATGCTAGTCTTACATTAATTGAATTTTGACTTGAATTTGACTATGCAATCTAGTATCAATTTATAATTTGTATTATTTGAACACCCACCGATTGTGATCTACCTATATGTCCAGCTGGTTGTTTATTCCATCTTCTTTTTAAGGAACTGCTCAATTACACTGAACTGAAGTAATCATTTCATCACATAGCCCACTTACCGAAACACTTTGGTGGTGGTATCCATCCTTCTTTTTTACATGTTATCCAGTCAGACCCTTCCAAATCATACCCAGGATGACAGTTATATTGTATTCTGTCATTTTCCAGATATTCCTTTTGTTTATTCATTTCAATTCTTCCAAAGTCAATTTCAGGTGGGCTGCAGACTGAAGTTACAATTAGCAGCATGCAGACAATTGTTTTTATTGTCTTTGTTTTCTTGGCAGCACAACAAATGCAGCATGATTTTCTTAAGTTAGATTCCAATTATTATTCCTTCTCCTAAAATTCATTCATATTCCTGTCCTATTTTTCCTAAAAATTGCCACGTTTTTTAAATAGCATCTAAATCTTCAATTGGTCTTTATCTCAGTCCACTATTCCATCTTGTTTGAAGGCTTCCACCATTGTTCCTCTGCCAAAGAAGTACCCTATCAATAACCTCAACAATTACAGACCAGTGGCACTCACTCCTATTATCATGAAGTGCTTTGAGAAATTGGTCTGCTGGCACATCATTTCTGGTCTTCCGCAAACATTTGATAAACACCAGTTTGCATACAGAAAAAATAGATCTACACAGAACACTATATCCATCACTCTTCACACTGCTCTGACTCATCTAGAATTGTGGGAGGGCTATGTGAGGATGCTTTTTGTGGATTTTAGTTCTGCATTTAACACAATTCTTCCACATAGACTAGTGTCTAAACTTCTGGACCTTGGGCTTTCTAATTCAATCTGCCTTTGGATTATGGATTTCCTGTCTGGCCACTCACAGAGGGTCAGATTAAGTAATCATACCTCTTCAGCCCTTATTCTTAACACTGGTACGCCACAGGGTTGTGTGTTGAGTCCCTTACTCTATACTCTTTATGTGCATGACTGCATTCCCACTCACGTTAGTAATACTATTGCCTAATTTGCAGATGATACAACAGTGGTGGGACTTATCTCCGGGGGGGATGAGTCTGCCTTCTGAGATGAGGTGGACCGATTGTTTTCATGGTGTGGAGACAACAACTTAGTCCTCAACACCAATAAGACCAAGGAGCTTATAGTGGATTAAAGAAGGAACAGATCAGACATCCAGCCCTTGCTTATCAATGGAGACCGAGTGGAGCAAGTGGCCAGTTTTAAGTTTCTGGGTGTTACCCTAAAAGAGGATCTGACCTGGGGTGCCCACATTGCAGTCCTGGTCAAAAGGACCCAGCAGAGATTATCCTACCTGAGGCTTCTCAGAAAACAACAACTGAATGAGAAACTGCTGGTGACCTTCTACTGTTGCACCAAAGAGAGCATTTTAACATACTGCACCTCTGTATGGTTTGCCAATTGCACAGTGGCAGATAGAAAAGCACTCATTAATGTCATTGCCCAGATCATTGGTTGCCCTCTCCCCTCTTTGGAAGAGCTTTATAGCTCCCGCTGCCATAAGAAAGTTCAAAACATTCTCAAAGATCCCTCTCATCCTGGGCACCCTTTTTTCGAACTATTACCATCTGGCAGATGGTACAGAATAATAAAAACAAGGACAAATAGGCTGAAAAACAGCTTCTATCCCAGGGCAGTAGCTCTTTTGAATTCTGCTGTAGAGTGCAGTGTTGGTGTGGTGTCGGGGGTTTCCAGTTCAATGTGTGAAGGGTGAAGGATGTGAGTTCGTGTTTATTTCCATGGTCATGGTCATGATGTGCACTGAAGATGGTGTTTGATTTCATTGTACGAGGTGCAATGTCAATAAAGTAAAACTAAACTAAACTAAATAATGACCCTCTTAGCTCACTGCATTCCAATGTTTTTAATATTGACCACTCTGCTTTTAGTACTGATTGAACTAACGAAGGTAGGATATAAATAAACAGATAAATAAGGTTTTTTTTGTTAAAGAATACAATTGTTATTGTCGCTATTAGCATGGGATTGCCAATATGCTATATGCTTATGAAGAATACATTTCTATGTATAGTAACACCAAATGAAAATGGCATGTCACAGCATTCTAAGAAGTATAACATTTTGCTGAACAACCTCATAAACATCTGTGTATTAAACCACTGTTCTATAGTCACTGGAAAATTAATAATGTAGCTGTCAGAATTTTACCATTTTAAATTTTAAAAATGCAAAACTGATTTTTTTTTCTACCATTTTAATTCTTATAGCAATTTGTTGTACAATTGTGAAATAATTTATAGAATACTTCTTGCCACGTGTGTGTGTATGTGTGTGTGTGTGTGTGTGTGTATTCTCATATAGCTATGTCCATATTAAAATATTGAGAACTTACCATGGTCAGAAGTACATATTCCTAGAAGAAATGATACAACGCACAGCAGCCAATCCATCATTAAGCTCATAGTGGTTTAGTAATTATTTTCAGAATGTGGTCTTCTAACTTTTCCAACAAATAATATCTTAAAGATTCTTCTTCTTCTTTTACTTCACCAATTGTTTCCCTGTGTGTATGTTTTACTGTTTAGTACATAAAGTCCCTTTATTTTATATACTATAACTTACCTAGAATTTATTTCAGATGTAAAATCCACTTAGAATTATCTGCTGAATTGATTAGTTCTGATTAGTTCTGAACAACAAATGGCAGACTGCAAAATTCAACAAAGAACCTCTATCCAAATCTCAATTCTGAAATGTGCATGGGGAAAGGGATAGGGGCTACTGAAATGTTTAGGAAATATCAATGCCCTTCTCTGAAAAGCATCCTGCTAAAACTTTCACTGTAGTTACAAGTTTGAATCTTCTCAAATCCTCATTCTTTCTCAGAGTTTTTACCACCTAGGATATGTATCTATTTTTATTTTAAATAAAACAATCTATGGAAGAATTCTGATATTATTTGTCCTGCTTCAGTAGTATTTCTTGAATATTTCTAAATTAGCCTAATTCTATACTTTCAATCAACTGAACCTGAAGTCTGTACAAAGATGATAAAATGTAACTAGACTGCAATTTTCTGAAAGAAGACAAAACATTTTTGGTCATATCATTGTGATGGCACCATCCCAGAATGTTCAGAAGACTGATGGGTTCTTATATTTAACCTTACAGATACTCTATTTCTTCCAAGAGAAATATTTCTTTTGCTTTGCTAATTTGAAAATTACTGATACTTTTTCTCAACTGAGCTAGAAAAGTTTAAGCTTTCAGCACTAGGCTAATTTTAAAAATTAAATGTAAATTAGTTAAAGATAAATTTAATATATTTTTGTGTCTGCTTTGTTTGTGCATGTTTTTGGAGGAACTCATTTTCTTTTTGCTTTCTTGATTCTTCTTCCAATAAACTTTAGGAAAACCTTTGCAACCTAGAGTTAAGACTGCAAAACTAAAAGTTCCAGGTCAACACACAATATAATCTGGTACAAACATAACTCATAATTACTTTAACACTGTTTTTTCCTTCTTCCCACAGGTATTGCCAATGAATTATGAATTTGGGGCAGTGGTGTGCTAGAGTTGGATTGCCTCGGCTGGCAAGAGATAATTGTTTGGTTTTGTAACTTTGTGAGGGTTAAAAGCAGAACTGAGCCACAATGCTTAGTGCACCGATCAATTGTTAGTCATCTAGTAGTTCAGCACAGCACAGCAATAGAGCTGGTATTTATCTTTACCAGTTTGGTGTTTGTTGCTTTATTTCTGATAGTATAGCAGATTTTGTTTTCCTGGCTGTTTCATAATCAGAAAATTGCTTAGGACATGATTATCTTGTTTACTAATTAAATGATTTTTTTTTTCTTTTTGTACATATTTTACAAATCATCCACTCATGGGGAACTACCAAATGTTGGATGCTTCCACACAGAGACCTTCCAATACAATTAATCAGAAGACACTCAACATTTACTCTTTCCTTCCTGTCTAACAGATTTTCTGTGGGATTGGAAAAGAAAACTGGTGTGAAAAACAACGAAAAACCACTAAAGGAAACAGTTCCATGAATGAGACCAAGTGATTGCATAATAAAGCACCCTTCTTCAATCCACTTTTTTGCTGGTCCACTTTGTGATGTCATATAAAAGCTTTTTGCCTTTTCCCACTTCTGGTATCCTTAAAAAGTGATTCATACTGTTGGAGTCTTTTCTGGAGCTTGAAGATGAAGAGAAGATAATTCACTTTGCTTCTATCCTGGCTGTCAGAAACAGTTCCTTTTTATCCCCTCAGTGGTTTTACCTTTTACTTTATTACTGCAAGGGAATAAATGACCGGTATTCTATTCTGAATAATTCTCCCCCCACCCCCATGTTTCCATCAGGTTGCTAAGCAATTACTTGAGTAAATAACTGACAAGCTTCTCAGAAGTTGCTCATTGGCTACCACCACATGTGCAAAGTGCAACTGGTGAAAACTAGGTGAGGTATTTCCAAATTTCATAATGTGTTATGGTGACAGATTCTGGTTGCAGATATGAGTTGTAGCATTTTGTTTTAGATTAATTTTATTTAACTGTTTCCTCAATATTTAGGCACCCTGAGTTTGGCATGGAATTGTTAAGAGCTGGATCTCTGAATATGAAAGAGAGACTTTTACCTTTGCAATGTGTCTTCTTTGCCCTCCCGAAAATATGAATCACCAATTAATTCAGGCAAAGTAAACAGCCTTATTCAAGGGGAGTCTCTTTGTATAATACAGAAACAAATGATACATACATTTGGTGTATGTGATACATCAGGAAGCAAGTGATCAAAGAATAAAAGACATTGATAATATGTGTAATTTTTAACAATAACAAACATTGATTCTACCTAACTTCCTGCAAGTGGTAAATTTATGGCTTACATTATTTCATCCCAGCAGGTTTGTTTCTTCCTTATACCTTCTTTAACATTAACATATTAGAACAACTTAAGCAGTATGTAATTAGAATAACAATATGCAGGATGCTTTTAAACATATCTCCCTTTATACAAATCCCAGGCTTTCTTTGTTTAAAAAATGCAACCCAGCCCATTTCCTTGATGAATTGTAGCCTTTAATACCACCAGGCCTTAGTATATTTTCCGCCTCTGTCAGTTGCACTAAACCCTAAAAGTTTTAAAGTAGGGGTCCCCAACACGGGCCGGGACCCGTCCGGGACACTTGCCCGGGGCAAAAAAATAGCGGCCTTAAATCTCGCCTGCGGAGCTGCTGGATCAGGCAGCACAGGAGGGAGGCGCCCCCCGTCCTCTCTCAGTCGCCTCGCCCTCCACCAGCCCAGGAAGAAACCTCAAGCCGAGGGGCTTCCGTCGGCGCACCACCCACCAACACGATAAAACCAGTCATCCTTCTGCCGCCGCCCCCTGCGATATTCTATGTATTGTATATAACATGAATTAAACAGATTATGGCAAACACAGTAATCCTCACATTTCCTTGATGAATTGTAGCTTCTTTAATTACTACCAGGTAGCCTTAGAATTATTTTCAGTACAATATGACCTGCTCTGTCAGTTGCTATCCTAGTAAACTCCTAAAAGTTTTAAAGCAATTAATTTAACATTGTTTGTTTTACAAGTAAAGGGCTTATTTTTAATTAATGACTGAAAAAATAATTACACAAGTTATCTGTCACATGCACATTTTTAAAATAGAAACCACAGGCCAGAATGCTACTTTATATAGGGATCCCCCCCCCCCCCCCCCCCCCCGCCCCCCCCCCCCCCCCCCCCCCCCCCCCCCCCCCCCCCCAAACCCCCCGGGCCCCCCCCCCCCCCCCCCCCCCCCCCCCCCCCCCCCCCCGCGGCCCATTTATATACCAGTGTTAGAACACATAGCCTCATTAAACTAATCAGAGGCCACTACAGATGAAATTGATGAGCTGGCAAGACTAAACCAATCTTGGGGACAGTGTGTAGGCCCCAAACATTCTTGGTTCATGGTGCTCATAGTGTCTCAGTAGTTTTCACAGTGCCCTTCAATTCATGAACTGGCTTTGATACCTTGGAGCATCATGGCACAGTTTGGGAACGAACTGTGGGACCTCACCCCCTTCCTAAGAGGCCTCTAGGGGGCGTGCATAAGCGCACCAATTGTGCCTACCATCCCTGTCCTATTGTTTTTTATTTTTCTTATAAGTATCTATCTCATGTATTCAAAACTATATTTATTCTTATACCTGTATCTTGTAAGTGATTGACAAATCAAATAAATACTAAATACTAAAACTATGAGCTTAACAGAAACAATGAATTCACAAAGGAGTGCTGTGGGATATTTTAAATTTTCAAGGAAAAATGGTGATTCTCGATTAACAGTTTGTGCACTACAGAAGTTGAATATCACTGTGTTTCCCTTTAAAACATCCTGCAGTTTTCTATGGGAACCTGAAATGCCACAGCATATGTTCTGAGAACAGCAGTTTCTATGTACTAGGATTTTTACAATGGTCTACAGTTGAAAGATGGATTGGCAGAGTAATATACTGTAATTCCTCCCTTAGATGAGATTTCCAGATGGTACACAACATAATAAATCATTAGTTATTAAGAAGGGATGGGGAATTATGATAAAATGGGAAACCTGAATAGTACTTGTACTTATGAGCAGATAATAACACATCACTTAAGTTTCACTTCTGAGCATTCTAAAGACCAAAGAGGTCACAAATAATCACCAATAGCAAGAAATGTCAGCAAGCAGTATAAGAATCAACACAATTTGCCCCTGTATTATTTATTTCTGATTTTTAAAAGTACCTTAAACTCAGGCAATTACATGCCACCATACAAGGAGAAAGTTATGAGAATATGTGTGAATTTTGTATAGATGAATTAGGAAATATTTAACTCTATTATACACATCTGGGATACACCCATGGTCCCTTTACACATCGTTTCATAAATGGTGATGATAATGGATGCTTACGAAATCCTGGTTTACACTCAAACTCCATCCAATAATCAGATGCTCTCATAGAAGTTGACTTAGTAAGCCCCCTCAGTTGAATATTGTTACGGTCCATGCCAACTTGATTAGCTCTGCAGGTTTCTGAAGAATAAATAAATGTACTTGTATATTAGATTCATATAGCATGCTAAAAATAGTGTTGAATAATTTTTGGTTTTTTTATGTCTTATGTTAAATTATGGATGGTAGTGAACTTTTAGGTATAACACAGATAAATTGAAGGGGCTAATAATCATATCAAACATGTTGATTTCATCAGACTAATAGAATTGCTGTTCCTAACAATTAGATACTTGTGGTAGTCTTAGATTTTGGATACTGATTATAATGGTCTTAGACTCTGATCTTCTGAAGAAACTTATCCATTGAGTAAAAATTACTATATAACCTGCTGCAAATAAATATATCCATTTACACTATAGAATGGTGATTATTGTAACTATGCCCCAATTTTGAACTTTTATTTATTTGCACATTTGTATGTGTGTACATATAATGCATGCACCCAATAAGCAATCCTGCAGTTATTGCCAAATAGAACAAAAGAAATAAACAATAGATCCAGAAAATTAAAAACAAATAATAAAATATATCCCAAATTTATCTTAAAGCATTACAAGCATCAAAAGCACTCTATTCTATTATATATATAAAAGCATCTCTTGCCAGTGACATCTACCCGACCCATTAGAGGGAGGAGGCAGGGAATGCTGCGGGTCCCACCCATGAGGGAAATACACCTGGTGGGACCAAGAAGAAGGGCCTTCTCTGTGGTGGCTCCATATGTCTGGAACATCATTCCCCCAGAAATTAGAATGGCCCCCTCATTAATACTATTCCAAAAGGCACTGAAGACCTGGTTTTGCCAACAGGCCTGGGGAACCCAGAGAGGGATGGAACCCATCAAATGGCTAGTGTGACCCGCTGTTGTCGGGGTGGAGGGGTGGGAGTTGATTTTTGTTTTGTTTTGTTTTTCGTTTTCCCAAATTTTGTTCTATTGTACTTTACTAATTTATTTGATTCTTTTTGTTAGCTCTTATTGTTTTTATTTTTATTTTTTGTTTTAAATATGATTTTACATTGTGTAAGCCGTCTTGAGTTGCCATGGGTGAATAGGTGGCAATATAAATCAAATAAATAAATAAAATCTACTACTCGTAATATTATTTTAAAAAATAGAAAATGCATTAAGAATATATGGCATATTAAGGTGTGGTAGCAAAATGGGCATGACAACTATGGGAGAAATATAAAAATATGTTTTAAAACATAAAGTACACTAAGGTATAAAAAAGTGTCTTAAGGATAATAAAAATGAGGCTGGCTATATTGACTGGGGAAGAGAATTCTAAGGTATTGGTGTTGCCATAGAAAAAACCCTATCTAAAGCATGCTTCTTTGCAGGGCAGAAAGAATATAAGAGAAAATGGCAATTTTTATGCTTTTGAGTTATGTTTAGGGTTATCCTTTTTCTTCGAAGGATATTTTGTCATCACAACAGGATTTATCAGTTAACTGTATACTTACGAACACATCTTGGAACACCTCTCCAATGACCATTCTCACACATCGCAATTGGAGTGCCCTCCATTTCGTACAGCCTGTAGCACTGATATATCACAGATTCACCTGATAAAAATTCCTGTCTACCATTGCTTAGAAGCATTGCGTTACCAATAGCAGGTGGAGGACCACAAGTTGTTGGAATCTCTACAAGTAAAATATTTAATAAAAGGATATATTAGACTGACTAACAAGTCAGTCCTGGGTATAATTGTACTATACAAAAGTATGAACAGAATGATTTTTTTTTTACTCTGAAGGCCAATTTCAAAAGACTTTCTCCTATTTATCATTGGATTCTATATTATATTCTGTGACTGTTACTGCTCCTATAGTAGTATAGAGTATAGCCAAATAATATCTTAATTATCATTATTAGACAAAGATATATTTTATTTCATTATAAACAGTAATAAATACTAACAACCGTAAGAAAATTCCCGCAAAGTTATGAAACCGTACTAAAAACAATATTAAAAATATCTTGTTATTAAAAATCATCTTAATAAATTAATTCCAATCCAGCCTGATCATGAAGTAGAGTGATTTCCTCTTTCTATTGCAAGCAACATATATATCTTCTGTGCCATTATGTCTCTAAATTTTTGGTTTTAAAATACTCCAAACTTATGATACAATAATCTATCATATCTCAAAAAGTGGATTTTTCCAGAAACTCTCCATTTCTAATACTTCTGATCTCCCACTTTATCCAGCATTTATTAAGTAATAAATTATAATTTCTATTTACCACTCCCCATTTTTTGTCCATTTCTGTTATGAATTCTGTCTGGTATTAGGACATATTTTTTTGAAGAGAAACCATAGTTCAGTTACAGAATTAGTTTCTATTCCAGGAATCTCGGGTTAACAAAGTCACAGATTATAGTTATTCTTCATGAGTGTGTGTGTGTGTGTAAATATACTTCTTTCTGAATTAATATTGCCAGGTATAATATATGTTTGGCTCTGCACATTTTTCTAAAATCAAGGTTTATTTTATTGTTTTAAAGTATTTTAAAAAAATAAATTCTTAACTAATTAATAACATTGAATTAATATAATTAATCACATTTGTGAAAATTGAAACATTGAAGAGTTAGGACATTTTCATAAGATATAACAAGACTATTTTTCTTAACTGACAATATACAAAGTTGATGTCATCAAGAGTTCCTAGATAAAGAAAAAATATTGCACTTTCTAAGAAATCTACAATACTCATATAGCCCATTGCCATTTTATTAGCATGAAACAATAATATCGTAACTTATACTGTAAAGATATGCTCTTCACATACTGAAAATATATAACATATTGGACTGGATTTAAATTTAGTGGAATTCTGTCAATAATTGGGATTCCAATTGTAAAGTCCTCCAGTGAATGGAAATCCAGTTTGATATAGTAGTTACAATGATAACCTAGAAAACAGAAAACTGTGAGTTCTAGACCTGCCTTTGGCATGAATGACAGTTGGATGACTTTGTGCCAGTTATTCTTTCTTAGGCCAACACATCTGATAGGAGGCAGGAGTATCAGATATGTTTGCCACCTTGAGTTTGTATGTATACGTATATGTGTATGTGTATGTGTATGTGTATGTATATGTATATGTATATGTGTGTGTGTGTGTGTGTGTGTGTGTGTATATATATATATATATATATATATATATATATATATATATATATATATATATATATATATATTCTTAAGTTTTCGTGGGTACTTACATGTATGGTATTCAGCTTTGTTCGGGTATTTTCCCACATCATTGTAGTTGTGCTTTTAAAGTTGTAGCAACGTTTCGGCAGAATCTCATCTGCCATCATCAGGCTTCTGTATTGGGTTCATCTGTGAGTCAGACTTTCACAGTCGTTTGAGTTTTAAATTTGGGGCTAGCCTACTGCTGTGCCAGAATGGTTTTTTCTTCATCCTGATTGGTTGGGAGTCTTGGTCTGTGTTTATTGGTCTTGGAGTTTGCTGTGTTCTGCTTGATTGGTGTTTCTAATATCTTCTGTCTGTTTTGTGGTACCCAACATGATGAATGACACCAGACCCACACCCACGAGGGCCACACAAGATACCACCACCACACTTCCACGTAAAAATCAGACTCACACCCACACAGAAGATGAGACACGACCACAGACCAGAAGCCGCACTGCAGCTGCATCACTACCCACTTCAAACCCCCCCCCCGAGCCATACATGAAGCGAACTGACACCCACCATGAAGATGTGGCACGACCACGAACTCAAAGCCAAACAGCAAGATCCCAGCTCACCAGCTCAAATCCCCCAGCAGCTGGGACTAGCCTGAGCACGGCCAAGCCCCCACCTGAACAAAGCACGCCTCCAGCCAATCAGAACACGGCCAGCCCCCCAACCAATCAGAACACAGCCAAGCCTCCAACCAATGAGAACACACCCCCACCCAATCGGAATGCAGCCAAGCCCCCACCCAGTCAAGTCACACCCCCACTGGCAGTTAGAAGGAAGAAGCAGCTGAAAGCTCACATCACTCTGAGAAGCACAGAGCCGAAGAAGCAAGCCTGAAGATGATGAATGAGACTTCATCGAAACGTTGCCTAGATACTTTGAATCTTACGCGGGAGAAAATCCGAATAGCCAAAGATCCATATTATATATATATATATATATATATATATATATATATATATATATATATATATATATATATATATATATATATATATATATATATATATATATATCCATGATATACACTATGTGTATGTATATATGATAATCTAAGTTTCAGATTGCTGAGTTTGAGATATTTTATTGTTTACTTGCTCAATTTTTTTAAAAAAGCATACACAGATGATCTCTTATAAGGTTTAGTGCCCTTCTTAAAATTCATTTTTTAATATATTACAGGGTAATTGAGTTTGTATCTTACCTGGCTCAGTAAGTAGATTGACCAAGTCATCATATGCAACTTGCATCTGCTGGGATACTGAAAGAGCAATGCAGATTGCAAAAAGGAGGTTGTAAATTTCAATTATATAAAGTTTTGCAGAGAGAAGAACTTAATTTCTATTAATGGAATAAGTTAAGGATCTTTTCTGCACTGATAAGCTCTGCCATTTCAGTGGGAGTAAAAATTCTTGCCTGTCAGTAATTCATTTTCTGCAAAATGTAGATCCAATGGCCACTTTCCATTCTCATTTATAGAACTGTTTGTAAGTCCTTCTATGTATCAGAAAGAAACATCGTTTCATAGTAACGGATTCCCTCCTTTCCCCAAAAAATTTTTTTTCAGTTAGACTATTTGGCACCCACATTGAAATCAATGAATGTAATTATTATGTAAAACTTAATTTTCATTAATTTCAAGGTCTGGAACCATTTCAATATTGGTTATGCATTCTTTCTGTGAAACCACTTTCCTTTTTCCTTTATAGTGCAGATTTTCTTCCCCAATTGTTTTGGAAAGGAGAAGATTGCAAGTCAGGAATAGTAATGGAGCTTTCTCCTTTAGCATGACTCAGAGCTAATTGAATCAACAGCTGTGTTGGTGTGTGGGAAAGGCCTTGGAGGTTGGGCAAAGAGACACAGCCAAGGGAATGGTCAGATAGAAGAGAATGGAATGGAATGGAATGGAATGGAATGGAATGGAATGGAATGGAATGGAATAGAATAGAATAGAATAGAATTCTTTATTGGCCAAGTGTGATTGAACACACAAGGAATTTGTCTTGGTGCAAATGCTCTCAGTGTACATAAAAGAAAAGATACATTCATCAAGAGTCAAGAATCATAAGGTACAACACTTAATAATGGCCATAGGGTACAATAAGCAATCAAATCATACTAGGAAACAGTCAATATAGTTTGTAAGGATACAAGCAACAAAGTTACAGTCATACAATCATAAGTGGGAGGGGATGGGTGATAAGGAGTGATGAGAAAGTTAATAGTAATAGTACTGCAGACTTTGTAAATAGTTGGACAGTGTTGAGGGAGTTATTTGTTTAGAAGAGTGATGGCGTTTGGGGAAAAACTGTTCTTGCGTCTAGTTGTAGATGAGAGAAAGGGAGATTGCACGATTGATGTTGGCACTACAGGATAAATCAGTTAGAAAAAACAACCAGATCAACTGAATCTACTTTATTATAATTGGCTATATTGGCAGAAACTTGTAAGTACAGGGAATCCTCAACTTATGACCACAATTGGGACCAGAATTTCCATTGCTGAGCAAAGTCATTATTGTGAGATGCATCCAATTTTATGATCTTTTTTCCATGGTTGCTAGGTGAATCCCTGCAGGTATTAAATAGTCATGTGGTTGTTAAGTGAACCAGCCTTCCCCCACTGAGTTTGTTTATCATAACAGGGCTGCTGGGAAGGTCACAAAAGACAATCAGATGATCCTGGGATGCTACAGCCATTATAAATACATACTAGTTGCCAAGTGCCTGAATTTTGATGATGTGGCTATAGGGATGCTGCAATAGTCCTAAGTGCAAGGACCAGAAGTATGTCACTTTTTCAGTGTTGTGGTAACTTAGAACAGTCATTAAACAAATGGTTGTAAGTCAAGGACTACCTGTAGGAAAATATAATCCTTCCTGTCTCTTTTCAGCAAGAGAAACTAGGAAGGATCTTTTCTGAGCCGCTTGCCTTTTGTATTATCTAGCTATGGGCTAATCTGTCTCTTACCTGACTATTCCCTTTGCATGATCTTTTGTCTAGCCTCCCAAGGCCTTTCTCACATACCATTATAATTATACATTTGCCTGCCTACTGTTCTTAAGATATAAAGTATATTTGACCATGACCATGAAAGCTGTCTTATTACTCAGACTTTTCCCCAGCACTTTTACAATGACTTCATACTTGCACACAACAAGTGCTGTGGTAGGGATCAAACAAGGAACCCCATGAGAAATGTCAATCTGTTAGATAGCTCCAAGCTGCACACCACAGCCCAACATTATTGTTTAAAAGCAATATCTGGTTTCCTATATATTCCAAAACAATTATTCAAAAATTGAATAGGAAAAGAAAAAAACAAACCACTCTACACACACACACAAAGAAATCCTGGCCCTTGACCACGTGTGACATACCACTTCACACTGTGTATTATTGTCCCACCAACTGTGGCACTTGTCCTCAGATAAAATATTAAGTGCTGCCCTCAATCATGGATTCTAGTAATATCCTTCAGTGGATAGCTGTTATAAAAATAACAATTCCATTGTAATGTGTTCAACTGGGAAACAAAACAAAAATATTGGTGACTACTTGAAGCTTTTTAACGCTTAGCAAAAGTTATTTTGCAATAAATTTTTACAAACTTTACTGACTGCTTCAAATGTACAGGTTTGTAACTGGAGATTAGAATATAATGTGTATGCTTGCCTGGTCAAAGTACAAAATTGGTTCCAAAACCCAGCCAAATAATTTTGGCATGTGAAAAATTTTGCAACCAGTTTTCCCTGTCAGCAACTAGATGTAAGTGCAACAAATTACATACTACCTTGGTTTTCTAACTCGATTTTTTCTTTAGGGTTTCTTAGGATGGTGGATATTTTTCTGTTTGTGCAGAATGCCAAACAGCAAGATCACAGCTCACCAGCTCAAATCCCCCAGTAACTAAGACCAACCTGAGCACAACCAAGCCCCCACCTAAACAGAACACACCTCCAGCCAATCAGAACATGGCCAACCCCCAACCAATCAGAACACAGCCAAACCCCCAACCAATGAGAACACACCCCACCCAATCAGAACACAGCCAAGCCCCCAACCAATCAAGTCACACCCCCACTAGCAGTTAAAAGGAAGAAGCAGCTGCAAGCTCACATCACTCTGAGAAGCACAGAGCTGAAGACAGAAGCCTGAAGATGATGAATGAGACTTCATCGAAACGTTGCCTTAGAAACTTCCAATCTTACGTGGGAGAAAACCCGAATAACCAAAGATCCACATACAAATACCTGAGAACCTCAGAAAACAAATTATTTATATATATATATATATATATATATATATATATATATATATATATATATATATATATATATATATATATATATATATATATATATGTTTTCTGAGGTTCTTATGGGTATTTGTATGTGGATCTTTGGTTATTCGGTTTTCCCGCTAAGATTCAAGTATCTAGGCATTCGGGCGAGGTCCCACTCGCCATCTTCAGGCTGGTGCTTTCGGCTTAGTATATATACAAGTGGTGGGGATGGTGTGCTGGGCTGGTTGGCTGTGCTGCAGCCTCTTGATATATATGTTGGTATAATGGGCTGTGTAATGGCCTTTTGTTGTATATCCTGGATCTTGTGCTGTCATCTCCTGGGTCGTTAGCCTCTTGTGTTTTTTTTTTTTACTCCACTTGTATATAGAGAGAGATGGCAGCTCGGTCACACACTGCTTGCACTGGCACTAAGCCGAAGCACCAGCCTGAAGATGGCGAGTGGGACCTCGCCATTGCCTAGATACTTTGAATCTTACGCGGGAGAAAACCCGAATAACCAAAGATCCATATATATATATATATATATATATATATATATATATATATATATATATATCCATGATATACACTATGTGTATGTATATATGATAATCTAAGTTTGAGATTGCTGAGTTTGAGATATTTTATTGTTTACTTGCTCAATTTTTTTAAAAAAGCATACACAGATGATCTCTTATAAGGTTTAGTGCCCTTCTTAAAATTCATTTTTTAATATATTACAGGGTAATTGAGTTTGTATCTTACCTGGCTCAGTAAGTAGATTGACCAAGTCATCATATGCAACTTGCATCTGCTGGGATACTGAAAGAGCAATGCAGATTGCAAAAAGGAGGTTGTAAATTTCAATTATATAAAGTTTTGCAGAGAGAAGAACTTAATTTCTATTAATGGAATAAGTTAAGGATCTTTTTCTGCACTGATAAGCTCTGCCATTTCAGTGGGAGTAAAAATTCTTGCCTGTCAGTAATTCATTTTCTGCAAAATGTAGATCCAATGGCCACTTTCCATTCTCATTTATAGAACTGTTTGTAAGTCCTTCTATGTATCAGAAAGAAACATCGTTTCATAGTAACGGATTCCCTCCTTTCCCAAAAAAAAATTTTTTTCAGTTAGACTATTTGGCACCCACATTGAAATCAATGAATGTAATTATTATGTAAAACTTAATTTTCATTAATTTCAAGGTCTGGAACCATTTCAATATTGGTTATGCATTCTTTCTGTGAAACCACTTTCCTTTTTCCTTTATAGTGCAGATTTTCTTCCCCAATTGTTTTGGAAAGGAGAAGATTGCAAGTCAGGAATAGTAATGGAGCTTTCTCCTTTAGCATGACTCAGAGCTAATTGAATCAACAGCTGTGTTGGTGTGTGGGAAAGGCCTTGGAGGTTGGGCAAAGAGACACAGCCAAGGGAATGGTCAGATAGAAGAGAATGGAATGGAATGGAATGGAATGGAATAGAATAGAATAGAATAGAATAGAATAGAATAGAATAGAATAGAATAGAATAGAATAGAATTCTTTATTGGCCAAGTGTGATTGAACACACAAGGAATTTGTCTTGGTGCAAATGCTCTCAGTGTACATAAAAGAAAAGATACATTCATCAAGAGTCAAGAATCATAAGGTACAACACTTAATAATGGCCATAGGGTACAATAAGCAATCAAATCATACTAGGAAACAGTCAATATAGTTTGTAAGGATACAAGCAACAAAGTTACAGTCATACAATCATAAGTGGGAGGGGATGGGTGATAAGGAGTGATGAGAAAGTTAATAGTAATAGTACTGCAGACTTTGTAAATAGTTGGACAGTGTTGAGGGAGTTATTTGTTTAGAAGAGTGATGGCGTTTGGGGAAAAACTGTTCTTGCGTCTAGTTGTAGATGAGAGAAAGGGAGATTGCACGATTGATGTTGGCACTACAGGATAAATCAGTTAGAAAAAACAACCAGATCAACTGAATCTACTTTATTATAATTGGCTATATTGGCAGAAACTTGTAAGTACAGGGAATCCTCAACTTATGACCACAATTGGGACCAGAATTTCCATTGCTGAGCAAAGTCATTATTGTGAGATGCATCCAATTTTATGATCTTTTTTCCATGGTTGCTAGGTGAATCCCTGCAGGTATTAAATAGTCATGTGGTTGTTAAGTGAACCAGCCTTCCCCCACTGAGTTTGTTTATCATAACAGGGCTGCTGGGAAGGTCACAAAAGACAATCAGATGATCCTGGGATGCTACAGCCATTATAAATACATACTAGTTGCCAAGTGCCTGAATTTTGATGATGTGGCTATAGGGATGCTGCAATAGTCCTAAGTGCAAGGACCAGAAGTATGTCACTTTTTCAGTGTTGTGGTAACTTAGAACAGTCATTAAACAAATGGTTGTAAGTCAAGGACTACCTGTAGGAAAATATAATCCTTCCTGTCTCTTTTTCAGCAAGAGAAACTAGGAAGGATCTTTTCTGAGCCGCTTGCCTTTTGTATTATCTAGCTATGGGCTAATCTGTCTCTTACCTGACTATTCCCTTTGCATGATCTTTTTGTCTAGCCTCCCAAGGCCTTTCTCACATACCATTATAATTATACATTTGCCTGCCTACTGTTCTTAAGATATAAAGTATATTTGACCATGACCATGAAAGCTGTCTTATTACTCAGACTTTTCCCCAGCACTTTTACAATGACTTCATACTTGCACACAACAAGTGCTGTGGTAGGGATCAAACAAGGAACCCCATGAGAAATGTCAATCTGTTAGATAGCTCCAAGCTGCACACCACAGCCCAACATTATTGTTTAAAAGCAGTATCTGGTTTTCCTATATATTCCAAAACAATTATTCAAAAATTGAATAGGAAAAGAAAAAACAAACCACTCTACACACACACACACAAAGAAATCCTGGCCCTTGACCACGTGTGACATACCACTTCACACTGTGTATTATTGTCCCACCAACTGTGGCACTTGTCCTCAGATAAAATATTAAGTGCTGCCCTCAATCATGGATTCTAGTAATATCCTTCAGTGGATAGCTGTTATAAAAATAACAATTCCATTGTAATGTGTTCAACTGGGAAACAAAACAAAAATATTGGTGACTACTTGAAGCTTTTTAACGCTTAGCAAAAGTTATTTTGCAATAAATTTTTGCAAACTTTACTGACTTCTTCAAATGTACAGGTTTGTAACTGGAGATTAGAATATAATGTGTATGCTTGCCTGGTCAAAGTACAAAATTGGTTCCAAAACCCAGCCAAATAATTTTGGCATGTGAAAAATTTTGCAACCAGTTTTCCCTGTCAGCAACTAGATGTAAGTGCAACAAATTACATAATAATTTGTTGGTCTTTCAAAACCTTCTAACTAAAATAGCTTTCTCAATTTCAGCCAATAACTGAATTATTAATAATTAATAAAAATCAGTTGATGATTGTTGATGAGAACTGATGAGAATCTTCAACAAAGTCTTTCTGTTACTTACAACATAATATACCGTCTGTATTTCATTTTCATCTAACCCGATTGTTTACCAATAATTTAATGATAAACCTACACATACTTGCCATAAGCAATTATTGCATCTGTTAAAGTGGAATATAGAACTCAAAATTTTAAAATAAGATAAAGGTTATTTTAGAGGCCACAACAAATGTACACATCCATCCTTAATGGTGAGGTTCCTGTGAGTTCTGTAACTATTGCAAAATTCAGAAAGGGCTATCAAGTACCATAATGTATTGCATTTCAGCACATAAACTGAATAGACATAATTGAGCATCTAACCACAATTATTTAGCCAATGGATATGAGCTGCAATATAAAGAACTATTCTATTATCTGATTTAGATACAAATATGGTCAATCACAATTTTCTCATGACATATTCTTGTTTTACAAGACTTAATTTAAAATGATTGATATTTTTCTCTACTTTTCCTAAAAAGTACTAACAAAACCATTTGCCCTGCAAAAAATTTACAACCTTTACTTCTCCTTGAATAACTTACCTTTCTGGAGAACACAATTTGTCCATAACAGGACAAAAATTGTATAGCTAAAACAGCGCATATCAGTATTTCAGAATGTCAAGATCCACACTGTATAGTTGGGGCTCTTAATCACTGACACCAATTACTGTCCTTGGGAAGGTTTTTCAACTCTGGATCAACAAAACAGATTATTTACTTATTCATACTCCAAAGTCCACAAGACTTCTGTGTTTATTAGAAACCTGCATTATAAAGTATTAAGCAATATGCTTACCCAAGACAAATGTTCTTCAGAATTTGTCAAAGGAAAGAACTATGGGGAACAGACTTTAAATTCCTAAACTAATTCATTATACAAGAAAACCCACATGGGATTTTCTGAGACCCACACATTAATATACAAACATGTGAAATGATCTCTGCCAAGCAAGCATGAGGGGACAGGGCGGGGGTCATTTGAGCAAAAGAATATTGGGAAAGACTGATTATTCTATATTTTGGAGAACTAATTTTTCCAGTTATATTTGTGTATGTGTGTTTACTGCTGCTTACTAGATACAGTACACATACACATTCTAAATAGGAATCATCTTCTGTTTTAAAAGGGGATCTGTTTTGCCTTTAAAGCTTCTCCTCATCCTTAGTTTAGGGCTTTCCTTAGGTAAAAAAATAAAACAGTGGAACAAGCCGTAGCTGAGAGAGTAAGGCCAATTAGAGAATTAGAAATTACTCTGCACAAAGAGCAGAGTAATAAAATCATGTTGTAAGAAATAGTTTTAATACTATTTAGTACTATTCCTCCTCTTCCTGAGGAATAAGTGATAGGTCATCTAGAATTTTAGGCTTCATTTTTAGCATTTTAAAGGTGATATTTGGCATTTTTAGCATGACAGTCTAGGCCTTTTTTTTTAAAAAAAAAAAATCCAACGATTTTTTTTCTTAGTCCAGGCCATTTCTTTTGGTATGGGAGAACTTGTTTTTTCATCACTATACAATAGAGGGTGTATTCTGAAAGTCCATGAATACAATTTTAAGTTTTAAGAAAAATAACAATCCCAGCTGAGAAGCAGAAATGTAACCCATAAATATGCCACTTGTGGAATGTTATGTGGAATAATGTTTTCTATTTTTCTGACATGTAATCAATGTCTTGTGTTCTTTGATCACTTGCCTTTTGACCTATTACATAGAAAAATGTATGTATCATTTGTTTCAATAATCATAATAATCAATACAGCTGGAGGGGACCTTAGAGGTCTTCCAGCCCAATCCCCTCCTCAAGCAGAAGACCCTATATTATTTCAAACAAGTGGCTTCCCAGTCTCTTCTTAAAAACCTCCAGTGATGGAGGCACCCACAACTTCTAAGGCAAGCCATTTATCTGGTTAATTGAATCAAAGGGAGAATCCAGGCTGGGTAGTCTCTAGCCTTGTTTCTCTACAGACCGAGTTGAATTCTGAGGACATCCCCCCTCCCCTGGCAATGGTCCCCAGTTCTTCACTCGGTCTCAGCTCATTCAGACCAGCCTAAAAGAGCTCTTAATTGTTGGAATTTGTTGAAGAATTATTCTACTCCCTGGATTCTCTTCATCCTTTAGATTTGCGGGAAGGTTTGACAGCTGTCCGGCTTTTCTGGTTCAGCTGCTTTTTGTTTTTCTCTTTTTCGCACCTTTTAATTTTTCTCTTTTAAAATTTGGCTTGTTTTTGCTGAACGACTGGTTTTTTGGTGGTGTTGGTTAGATTCAGGGGTGGGATGCTACCGGTTCTGCCTGGCTCTATAGAACCGGTAGCTCTGAAGAGCAGCAGACACCGAAACGGTTCTGTGTTTGCTATGCAGCACAGCTGAGGTTGAAAAAGCAGGAAAAAAGTGGCTTTTCAAATGCTGTGCACCTGCATGCAGCACTTTTCAGCTGTCTGGGGGGGCACAGCTTAAGGTTTTTTACATGCGTGTGCAGTGCACGTCAGGCAAAACACAGTCACCGAACCGGTAGTAACACCGGTTGAATCCCATCCCTGGTTGGATTGTGGACTGAGAGTGCCCCAGAGAGGCCGTGTGGCCCGGGCTGGGGTTGAAGTAGGGGTGGGATTCCACTGGGATAACAACCAGTTCGGTGATCGCTCACTTTGCGTGCACATATGTGCTTTGTGCACTCTCTATCTGCGTTTAAAAAAGCTCTAATACTCACCTTCTACTGCAGTCCCTGTGAATAAAACACTTGAGGCACGGCAAACCTCTCTGCCGCGCGAATCAGCTGTGCTCTAAAAAAAAAAAGGAAATAAAGCACAGGAAAGAGCAGGAGTAGGTGTGCGGGCCCACATGCTTGTCGCAGTGAACTAGTTGGCTGCCAGCTGATCTTTGGAGCAAGGGGTTTGCCCGAACCAGTCCGAACCAGTAGAATCCCACCTCTGGTTCTCATTGTTAGAAAGTTTCTCCTTAATTCCAGGTTGCCTTTCTCCTTGATTAGTTTCCATCCAATGTTTCTTGCCTTGCCTTTTGGTGCTTTGGAAAATAGGTTAACCCCCTCTTCTTTATGGTAGCCCCTCAAAAGCTGCTATCATGTCACCCTAGTCCTTTTTTTCTTAATACTAGCCATACCTAATTTCTGCAAAGAATTTATCATCCTTAATAAATCCTTTTGCTTTGCATTAATTAATTGGTGATTTGCATTTTGGGTATTTCCAGTCATGTATAAAAAGGAGACAGATACCCGTTGTCATTCATCTTGATATCTGATCTTCAAATATCCCCATCCAAGATCAAGTAGTTGCTGAGGATGAAATAGCAAAGCATTCAGATCTAGTCGTCTCCTTTATTCCTGGAAGTGGAGACTCAGTGTCAAGACAATCTCTCTACCTGAACTGTTGTTCCTGCAATGAACCTCTCAAATCCAATAGCCAAAGTTCTGCTCTTGACTTTTTTCATAATAGATTTCCTAAGTTTTTCTATGCACAATCATAGCAATTTGGGTTCCCACTGGAATTGTACAGTGGATGAAGTTAGTTCATGGAAGGCCATTAAGATTTCTGTATTAGAAAAAGTGCATCCTGAAAGCCTAATATACACTTTTATTTTGTTAAGCAAATGTTTTAACAGGCTTTAGCCCAGAGAACGAACCTTCACCCTCAAAAGGCTTAATAAATAAAATGATTATGATTAATAAACCTCATATTACTGTGTCACATATGATTAATAAACCTCATATTACTGTGTCACATACCCGGAGTGTGCTGATTAATCTCAGATATGAAAAAAGTCTTTTTAGGTATATTTTAAAAAATGAAGTCAGTAAATGCAAAGCTTTTGTTGTAATAAATATGAATATTTATTTATCCGAATCCAAATCAGAATTATCCTGTTTGTAAGCATCTTCAAATGATGTTCCATGCTGAAGACAACAGCTATTCCAATAAACCTGAGTAACTAGTCTTCCAGCAGTTAAAAAAAAAAAAAAGGTACTATGATGAATGTTAATTTGCATGTTTCTTGCAAGATGAAACGAGGAAGAGAAGTCACTCAAGGATTTTTTTTTCAAATTTTCTTATCTAAAGAAAAACAAAATATGTTACTTACAAAGAGAGACAAAATATATAATTATATCCAGTACTTCTAAAGCTTGGTTTAGAATAAGGGTGTCACACAGGATTTCTTCAAGGGCGGGTCAGCATTGTAGTTCTCCTCCATGGGCCAATATGGGAGGTGACAGGGAATGAGGAGAAGATGGGACTGACGCCTCCTGCAGCACTTTACTGGGCAAAATGGGCCATGGGGGCCGCACCTCATTTTTGCCCTCCATGTCCTCCTGCAGCACTCTGCCAAGCAAAAACAGGCCTCCCAAGGCCCCTGTGTGGCCTATTTTGGGGCAGCAAAGTGCTGCTGGAGGCCATTGAGGCTGAAAACGGGCAATACAGCCCAGAGGTGGTATTCAGCAGGTTCTGACCAGTTCTGGAGAAACGGTAGTGGAAATTTTGAGTAGTTCAGAAAACCAGCAAAAACCACCTCTGACAGGAGATTTTACAGTATCCTTCCCCACGCCCACCAAGCTATGCCCACAGAACTGGTAGTAAAAAAATTTGAATCCCACCACTGGTATAGCCCATTTTTGGTTCATTTTTTGGCCCTTTTTTGATCTGTTTTTGGCCCATTTTCTGGCCTGTTTTGGCCCATTTTCAGCCCTGTCTTCAGCCCATTTTTCGGCCTATTTTTGCTAGCAGAGGCACCGCGGGCTGGTCCTTTGATATTCCCAGCTAGATTTAAGCACCCAATGGGCCAGATGCGGCCTCTGGGCCTTGAGTTGGAGACTCCTAGTTTAGAATATCAGATTAATTATTCATAAGTGAGAAAACAGGAGTACTGCTCAGCTCAAAATAGAGCTTATATAAACCAATGTAACTTCCAAGTAACCTATTCTGTATTTTCTGTCAACTGATCTCTCATCTAAAAAAAAAAGAGGACTAATTTTATAGCATGTTTTTTTGCATATTCTTGAACAGAATATCTGTTCTGTCTAATGCTTTAATCTCATTTTATGTACCCATACTAAAATACTTTCCATTTCTCTATTTTACAAGGTGCTTTATATAATTACAAGATACATTGTATAAATATCTATCAAGTCTTCTACATCAATCTAAGTCCTGTAAGAGATATTTAATTTAATAGAGTAGAACATATTTCTTTTTAATATTGCCAATAATTCAGGTTCAATGGAGCTTTGATAAATTAAAAAATAAAAATCTTCTATTCTTTTAATTATGGCAGAATGAAAGAAACCAAACAGGAAGTCCTTGGAAATTGATATTTTTGAGGTAGCAATAAATAAGTGTTTGAACATTTTGGATAAATATATTTAATATACATTGTCCCAATACCATTTTGTTAGTCAATATAACCAAATCCTTAAAATACATTTGAATAAGGAAATAATAAGGGCTACATAAGTATGAAAATATGGTGCAGATAATGTTTTCCTTACCCTTTATTCTTAACGCATTGTGGATACAATAGTTGTCCATTCTGACACTGTGCTCTAAAATCAGAGGGTGAATTTGATAGAAGTCCAGTGTGATAAGCTTTGCATACAAATTCAACAAATTCTCCATGAAGAAAATAAGGTCGATTGTCAAAACTCCATCTCAAAAGTAAATTATTTTTTGCCATCTCTTTCTGTGACAAGGTGCATGGCTCTTTAGAATATAAACACAATATTATTATTTTTACCATACCATGAAATGTAATATAACATTTCCCTTAGATATTAGGATTCTTTTTATAGTGCATCTGATAAAATATAAATATTAGTGAACTAAACTTCATAAATTAGAATTATCAAGAATTTATTTTTACTCCATTAGATTGCTAATTAGAAGATAAAGCTAGTATTCATTGTTGTGTTTCTTGTCTAGACTACTTCAAAGGACTAATACCACTGCTGTGAGCCAGGGCTTAAAATAATCTGAGTGAGATCAGATCTGTTTTGCATGGTGTCCATGAACTTCTGAGCTGCTTCCTGTTCCATATCTAGGGAAAGCAAGTTGAAGTCCCCCAATATTGTAAGTCTGGGGAACTCTAACACCAACATGCCTATTACAAGCAGCTCAAGCAGGGAATCTCAAGAAGACAATACAAAAGCAACAATTAAAGTCCATCTTTAGAAACCAATCTTATCCATGGGGCCTCACAGCTGATTAGCTGTGGGGCAGTGCCTCTGAAAGTCAACAGCATCTCTCAGATGACAATAATCATTCCATCACCAAGAGTGGCAACTGGAGCCATGCTTGAAACCCAGATAGTCTCATTTCTGAAATGGGAATATACTCCTCCATGCCCAAGCACATTTCATTAATAGATCAACCCTCTCATCCATTATCAAATCATGAATCGGGGAAACATTATTACATGTCAGCCTTTAATTCAAAACACAGGTTGCTTGAAGTTCCAATGATTTAACATTCAAGCTGCGTGCAGAATGAGAATCACATTCCTCAAGAGCAGTCTATTCTCATTGTTGATATATACAAAATCTGAGCTTTCATTCCAGTGCTACAATGCATAACTGCAACATCTAATTCATTGCCATGTAATATAATTGAGCAATTGGAAAACTTTACATTAAGGACCCTCAATTTAGGCAAGAATACACCAATAATTTTCTAAAATATATTGAAATGAATTGAAGCTGAATGTTTATTTGGTATCTATTTGCATTGTTATAATGATAACACTACTATACAATACCTATACAAACAGGTGGAGTAGTCCATTGGTTCCTTGAACAAAAGACTGTTATGGATCCTTGCAAAACATGATATTCATTGCAACTGTACTGTACTGTTGAACCATCTTCATAGTTTTCTGTTAATGAGCTCATAACAACCCCATTTTCTATGGAAGGTGGAGGACCACAGTTAGTATTTAAGCCTGCAAAACACAGTGGGGGGGGAAATAAAGGCAGCATAAGACAGTTATGTTGATGGCTAAAATCAGTTTTAAAAAAGAAAGGTGCTTTTGTACAAATTTTCTCATGCAGTTCCTATTTTATAGAAAGTAGTAAACTATAGGCAGACTTCTGGTTTGACCTTCTTCAGTGACAGACCGAAACTGCGACTCTGCGCGGTTTCGATCCGTGCTCGCCACTGGAGCGCCCCGAGCCGGCTGGTTTCGGGGCTAAGCCACCCCATAGAGGTGATGAAGAGGGGGAGACTGCCTGCAGGGTTGAGGAGAGCTGCATCTCTCCTCCTCAGCTGGCCATTACTCCCTTTCCTGAAGGCAGTTGCAGCGGTGGTCAGAAATGGCCACCCCAAAGAAGAACTCGACTGGAAAAGAATGTGCAGGAGGAAGATAAGAAGAGAAAATTTTGGTTGACCAGGTCAAACAGCAAAAGCAACAAATAAGGTACCCTGGAATTTAAACTGTAAAAAAAATAACACTGTTCCCAAAGAAGATTTTCAAGCAGCGAAGGAGAGAGAAAAGGGAAAGGATTTGGTTTTTTTCCCCTCTCCTCTTCCTTTCCCTATACTGACAGCTAAGAGACTTAAGCAAGAAATTGAAAAAAAAAAATCCACTTTGACATCAAAAGGCATTTAAGCTGAAAATAAAATGTCAAAGGGATAATAAAGATTTCTGGATAATCAAAAGCTTTTGAAAGCAGGAAAGGAGAAAAAAAAAGAATAAAAGGGCAGGATCTGGAAGGGAGGAGACTGCCTGGAATTAAAAAGAACTTACAGTAAAATCTCAACAAGACTTCTAAAAGATACATTTTAACTGAAACATGGCAACAAAATAGTAAAACCCCAGGAAGAGAAAGTGAAAAAAGAAGTAAGAAGAAACAGCTCGGGAGTATTTGGATTACTTGGTGACTTCTGGATTTTTGGTTACTGAATTTGAATGATTAAAATCAATTGGGTGGTTGTTTAAAAGTGTTTAAAATGGCACCACTTTTAGAAGAACTGAACATGGAACTTAAAAAGTACAAAGAAGATGCACAAGAAGGGAGAGGTTCTTTTGGCTTCGTATTTCAATTCTTAGAAATGGAGATTTGGAACTATGAGAAACAACAAGAAACGCCTGCAGAACAAGAAGATTGGGACAAAGAAGAAGCCATCTTTAAAGAACAAGTAATTTTATGTGGGGAGGGGGGAAAGGAAAGGGGGGAAAGAGAATGAAAAGTTTAAGATTTGGAAAAACAACCCCAAAAAAGAATAGTTTGAAAAATAAGTATAAAATTAGAAAGCAACAGAAGAGGGAAATGCAGAAGAGAGAATTAGAAGTAGAGAGACAAGGGGGTAAAAAGGGGAGGGAGAAGATGAGAGGGAAGAAAGAAAGGAAAAGAAGATATAAAGGACAGAAACAAGATATAGAGAAACAGGGTCTATTTAGAGATAATGGGTGAAAATTTAATGGAAAAAGGGATTCTGTGATTAATACATTTTAGGGACCTATTGCATTGAGAGAAAAGCAGCACAGGAAAAGGTAACTTATTTAAGCAAAATCTCTTTGCTCTGTAAAGGGGCAGGGGAATGGTTAGGCACAGGACAATGCACAGTAACTTATTGTAATGGTGAACACACGAAAGAGGGGATAGGGCTGCAAGTCATAAATATGGGCATTGCTTGCATAATTAGAATAGAATAACAGAGTTGGAAGGGACCTTAGAGGTCTTCTAGTCCAACCCTCTGCTTAGGAAGGAAACCTGAGAAAGAAAACTTCCAGTATTGAAGTATTCACAACTTCTGGAGGCTGTTCCACTGATTAATTGTTCTAACTGTCAGGAAATTTCTCTTTTGTTCTAAGTGGCTTCTCTCCTTGATTAGTTTCCACCCATTGCTTCTTGTCTGCCCTCAGGTGCTTCTTGTCCTGACCTCAGATGCTTGACTCCCTCTTCTTTGTGGCAAGACCTGTGATATACGAACATTGCAATCATGTCACCCCTAGTCCTTCTTTTCATTAAACTAGACATACCCAATTCCAGCAACCATTCTTTATATGTTTTAGCCTCCAGTCCCATATTTGTTGCTCTTCTCTGCATTCTTTCTAGAGCAGGGGTGTCAAACTCAGTTTCATTGAGGGCCACATCAGGATTGAGTTTGACCTTGGAGGGCTGGAGGGGGGGTTGGCATGGCCATTGTAGGTGTGGCCATGGTGGGCGTGACACAGGACTGCACCTCCGCAGACATGGTTTATAAACTTATAAAAATAGGAAAGCGTACATTTCTGTGACTTTGTTTTTTTAATACTTGCTTGATCTTCTTGATCACCTTATGAGAGAGAGAACAGATCAAGAAACTGACTCCATAGGAAGACTAGAACTATAAATTGTTGACATAGGCTATAGTAACGGAATCCTGCAAGCTTGAAAGGTAAAATATTTTACTTTTTTCTCCCTTTTATAACCTTCTGAGTCAAGGACAGCCTCCTGGAGCACTGCAGAGCCTGGAAGGCCTCCTGGACCATTCCGGAGGCTTCATTTTTGGCCTGGAAGGCCTCCTGGACCACTGTGGAGACCAAAAGCGGTTGCAGAGGGGGAACGGGTGCCCCACCCGCATCCCCTTTTTGCTAGCAGAGGCACCACTGGCTGGTCCTTTGATATTTCCAAATCGGCCCCATGGGCCAGATCTAGCCTTGAGTTTGACATTCCTGTTCTAGAGTCTCAACATCTTTTTTACATTGTGGCGACCAAAACTGGATGCAGTTTTCCATGTGTGGCCTTACCAAAGCATTATAAAGTGGTATTAATACTTCATGTGATCTTGATTCTATCCCTCTGTTTATGCAGGCTAGAACTGTGTTGGCTTTTTTTGGCAGCTGCATCACACTGCAGACTTGTATTGAAATGGTTGTCCACTAGGACTCCAAGATCCCTTTCAGTTACTACTATTTGTGCGAGGTATTAATATACTGAATCTGTGCATTTTGTTTTTCTTGCCTAAGTGTAGAACCTTACTTTTTTTCACCATTGAATTTCATTTTGTTAGATAGCGCCCAATGTTCAAGTCTGTCAAGATCCTTCTGTATCTTAAGCCTATCTTCTGGAGTATTGGCTATTCCTGCCAGTTTGGTGTTGTCTGCAAATTTGATGAGTTCCTCATCTATCCCCTTGTCCAAATAATTGATGAAGATGTTGAAGAGTACTGGGCCTAAAACAGCTTTTTTTTATCATACTTTTTCATCAGTGATGACTGTAAATGGTTGCTATCTGAGGATGTTGGAATTTGCCAAACCCAGATAAAACTTTTGTTAAGATCAGCATCCTTTTACCTTTGGAAATACACTGAGGGTATCTCAATTGTCCATCATTACATTGCACCAGCAATTTGGATTCTGAAACTAAGGGTGGCAAAACGTATCCTGGTTTACATACAAATTCAATAAAATCACCATGCATGAAATACCATTCTTCTTCCAACTTCCATTTCATTTCTAGGTTGTAATTGTCAGGAATTTCTTCCCTAGCTAAACATGGCTCTGTAAGACAAGAGTCAACAATAATATATTAAGTTCTGTGATTAAAAAATTATCGGTATTTAGTAAATTACCAAGGCACAAACCTAATTGATTGTTGACATTGGGAGATGGACAAGGAAAACATTCTTCATTTATCATTAACAATGATTTGCTGCCTTTTATGGTCTCCTGCCTTAGAGAGTAAAGCTTTGTGATGGTCAACAACAATATGACTATCAGAACCATGGTCCCCAGTATATATAAAAACAACAACTGATCAATCCTTTAATGTATTATTCACATTGCAGCAACTCAATCAAAAACACAAAATGTATCATGGGCAGAGCTTATCTGTTGTTAACTATTTCTTATAAAATAAAGATATATCAATTGTGATAACCAAACAATATGTTCAAACACATGTTGAATATTAACTATGCTGGTCAAATGTTGTGTTTTAACCATACTTAAAGCAATCAGTTTTCAAATTGTTTTGGAGAAGACATTTTTGGAGAGAAACAATTATTATACTTTTAAAGAATAATTATGTGGGGTGGAGCTTGCGTCACAGCAGTACAGCATGCGATATTTAAGCTCTAAGATCGCTGCTGATATCTCCATTGCAAGACGGTCCCAACGGACCTAAACGGTCCCGTAGAGATGGTGACAGAGGAGGGCACATCCTGTCGATCCCAGGGACATTGCAAAGTCCCTGGTAGATCCAGGAGAAGCCCCTTTTTCCCGCGGTGGAGAGGCAGCCATTAAAGCTGCTGAAGCTGGGACAGCTCCAGAACGGAAGAAAGCTGGAAAGAAAGTGTGTGAGATAATTTCCTATTTATTTTTTTCTGGAGAGAACACCCTAAAAGACTAAAATTAAATTTAAAAGTGAAGATAAAAGTGCTCAAGCAGCTAGATTAAGCACAAATTAAACCTGAAGGTTTTTTTTTCTATTTTTATTGGAACTTTGGATTTTGTTAAAAAATTTTAACTTTTAAACTGGATTGGTCTTTCCTTTTTAATTTTTATTTTTTCCCTTTAAAATAACTCTTTGGAAACGTTTTTTATTCTCTTGCTTTTTCTTTTTAATAATTTTAGATTCTTTATATTTTTTATTATTCCTGATTTTAATATTAGAGGGGAAGGGAAAGGAAAGGGAAATGAGTAGCGCTGCCACCTGGAGGCTCGGATACATTGTTTTCCTATCTTTCTTTCTTGTTGATACATTTGCTGTTACATTCAAGGTTTCTGTGCTTTTCATTGAAAAGATAGTGGGAAGAGGATGTAGATTGTTTGCAGGTGCTCTTCTGTGGAACTACTGATAACTGGAGTCTGGATTTGAAATTGAAGAAAGAAGATTGAAGTGACCTTGAAAAGAGAATTGGAAATTATGTTTTTTGATTTAGTAAAGAGTCTCAAACATATAGTGGCAGTGCTTTGCTTGTTGACAGAATTGCATTTTCTCTTTCCTTTTTTTTCTATCCCCCCCAGTTGGATTTTTATATTTGGACTTATGCAAGAATAAGACTACTCCCCCCCCTTGTTTTACCTCTTAGGCAAGGGGAATATACAGATTTAGGTCTTTTTAAATCTTTTCTTAATTTTTTTATTTTTTCACCCTTTTTCCATTTTATATTTTTTTTCTTTTTTTCCCTTTTTTCCTACATAATTGGAACCAATTGGATTAAGGTATTCAAGTGCCTGAAGATTTTTCCCTTCCCTCTTTTATTTTTAATTATTTTTTCTTTTCTTTTTTTTTACTGGAGTGGCAATTGGCTGCTCTGGCTTTTTTTATTCAATTTTTCTATTGTACTTCAAGATGAGCAGAAAAATGCCATCCTCAGCTTCCTCAATCCTGACTTCTTCTTCCTCACCATCTGGAGGACAACAATCAATACAGGTGATGTTACAACAAGAGAAGGAGAAAGAAGTGACACTGCAGATGATTATGCAAGGAATTCAAAAGATACAAGTAAAAACAGATAATATTGAAAAGAGAACGGAGAATATCAAGCAAAGAACAGAAAAGACAGATGAAAAAATAGAAAATATTCAACAGATGATGATACAATACGAGGACAGAATTAAGAAAATTGAAGAACAAGATGTACAAAGAGATAAGAAGATTGGAGATATGGATACCCGATTGAGTGAAGTGGAAGGAGATAAGGGCAGATCTCTGCAATCATTGGGATGGGAAATTGATAGATCAGAATTCTATCTTAGATTTCAAAATATAGAAGAATAAAAGGGTGAAAACCTTGCTGAAATGATAATAGAAATCCTGGCAGAAGCATTAGAGGTAACTAAAGAGAAGGTGATGGATGGAATGGATGAGGTTTTTCGTGTTTATACAAGATATGCGATAAGAAATAAACTCCCAAGAGAAGTTCATGTAAGATTTACTAAGAAAATAATAAAATCACAAATACTGCAGGCGGCAAGAGAAAAAACACTAAAGTACAAAGATAAAGAAATAGTGGTACTGAAACAGGTACCAAGAAGAGTGAGAGAGATAAGAAGAGAATATTTATTTTTGACCAAAGAGTTACTTAAAAGTATAAATTACAGATGGCTGATACCCGAAGGTCTCATGTTTACCTGGCAGGAACAAAGACACAGAATTGATACAGTTGAAAAAGCAGAGTTATTCTATCTGGAATGTTTTAGAGGAAGGAAGGAAGATACAAGAAAAGAAGAGTCGTTAATTGAATTTCAAGAGGAATATACAGCAGTAATTGAAAAAGTGGAAGGAGCCGTAGGTGGTGTACCCAGAGAACAATGAGAACCAAGATCTACTAGAGCAACAAATCCTTCTTACAAAGTCTAAAATGGATGAGAAAAAATTGATTACAATTAATATAAACGGGCTTAATTCAGCTATTAAAAGAAGAAAAGTATTTCATAAATTAGAGAAATTAAAAGTTGATATAATCTGCCTCCAAGAAGTACATATTAAAAAACATGATTATATATTGAAACAACAAAAATTAGGGAAATTATTTACAGTGGTAACACATTGTAAAAAGAGAGGAGTGGTGTTATACTTAGAGATACAACCCCTGCGGAACAAATATATACAGATGATGATGGAAGGATTTTGATGGTGGAGATAACGGACAATAATCTAAAGACACTTTAAATAGCAATTTATGCTCCAAATGATAATCAAGAAGATTTTTATAGGAAATTACATAAGAAAATAATTGAACTGAATTGAACAGATGCTAATATCTGTCTGATGGGAGATCTTAATGGAATAATAAATAACAAATTGGATTATAAAACACAAAAAACAGCAAAGAAAACTAGAAGGACATTGCCAAAATCCTTCTTTCGAATGGTAGATGAGATAAACTTAAAAGATGCATGGAGAGAGAGAAATGCGGAAAATAAACAATATACCTTTTATTCAAATAGACATGCATCATGGTCTAGAATAGATATGATATGGATGCAACAGAATTGCTTTCTAACATACAAGATATTGAAATAGAAGCAACTACTTGGGCAGATCACAATCCAATAACACTTGTATGGAAAGGACAAAAAAGGAGATCTAGATGGACTTTAAATAATACAATATTAAAAGAAAAAGACTTTAAACAGAAAATTGAGAAAGAATTGACTTTTTTCTTTAAAGAAAATACAAAAGAGGATACATCATTACAGAACCTCTGGGACACGATGAAGAGGTTTGATAATGGACTATACAAGGAAAAGAAATATAAAACAGAATTTTTTTAAAAAAATATTGGAAGATGACTACAAGAAGTTGGAGAAAGAACTACAGAAATTTCCACAAAAAAGGACATTAAAATTAAAATGGACATAACTAAGCATAAAATGGGGCTAATGGAAAAAGAAGAAATAGCACAAAAAATTAGAAATGCTAAGCAGAACTATTTTGAAGATGCAAATAAACCAGGCAGATGGCTAGCATATAAATTGAGAAAGGAAAGAGACTCGAGAAGAATAAATCAATTGATAAATGAACAAGGACATGTATGCTATGGAAATGCGGAGAAGAAAAAATTATTCAAGATTACTATGGAAAACTGTACGATCAAGAGAATGTTCAGGAAGAAAGAATTCAACAATACTTACAGGAAGCAAATTTGCCCCAGATACCCAAAGATATTGAAACAATGTTAGAAAGTAATACAACAATGATGGAATTAACAGAAGCTTTAAAAAAGCAAAACATTGGGAAAGCACCAGGTCCGAACGGTTTGCCAGTGGAATTTTATAAGACAGTCCAGGAAACACTGAATCTTCACTGATTAGAAATTATGAATGAAGTTATGACAAAGAAGAGAATACCCGAAACATGGTCAGAAGCATATATAACACTTGTACCAAAGAAGGACACAGACCCATAGCAAGTTAAAAATTACAGACCTATATCACTATTAAATTCAGATTATAAAATGTTTGCTTCAATTCTGGCAGAAAGACTGAAAAGATATTTAAACAATTTTATTCATCCTGATCAAAATGGATTTCTGCCGAAGAGACAGATTAAAGATAATATGAGAATAATTTTAGATACACTGGAATACTATGAGGCACATCCTGAAAAACAAATGGCTCTAATATTTATAGATGCACAAAAAGCCTTTGATAATGTGAATTGGCATTTTATGCTGTTACAATTGGACCAAATGGGCTTTGGTAAAAAATTTACTCAAGCCATTGAAATGATATATCATAAACAAACTGCAAAGGTTATGATAAATGGAGAGTTAACAGACTTTATAGATATAAGAAAAGGGACCAGACAAGGCTGTCCACTGTTGCCTCTGTTGTTTGTGTTAACACTGGAAGTGCTGAACAGGAACATCAGAGAAGAAAAAGAAATAAAAGGAATGAAAATTAAAAAAGAAGAGTATAAATTACAAGCTTTTGCAGATGACCTGGTATTTATATTAGAGGATCCATTGGAGTCTGCACCTAAACTGATAGAAAAGATAGAAGAGTATGGGAAAGTAGCAGGTTTGAAAATAAATAAAGATAAAACAAAGATTTTAGCAAAGAACATGTTAGTAAGACGAAAGAAAGAATTGGAGGAAGTTTTGGGGATCCAGGTCAAAAATAAGGTTAAATATTTAGGGATACACATAAAACCAAGATGTAGCACACTTAAGGAGGACAATTATGTCAAACTTAAACAACAGATTGCGACAGATTTGATAAAATGGGAAAATTTACAATTATCACTGATTGGGAGAATATCTACAATTAAGATGAATGTATTGCCCAGAATCTTATACTTATTTCAGACAATTCCAATCAGATTAGGGAAAGAATTTTTTGAAGATTTAAACAAAATAGTGCTAAAATACATTTGGCAGGGGAAGAAAGTGAGAATAAAACTTAAATTGTTACAAGATGCAAGAATAAGAGGAGGATTTGCTTTGCCCAATTGGGAATTATACTACCAAGCGACAAGTCTGATGTGGGTAAAGGAGTGGATAGCATTAAGGAATACTAGACTCTTGAATTTAGAAGGACATGACTTGCTGTTAGGGTGGCATGCCTTCCTCTGGTATAAGGGAACTAAAACGCAGGGGTATTTTAGAAGACATTATATTCGAGAAGCATTGTTTCTAAACTGGAAGAAGATAAAAAAGCAATATTATTTAAAAATTCCACTATGGTTATCTACTATTGAAGCTTTTTCCTATCCAATAATATATACAAAGGAACACACAGTTAGATATGGTGAGATATTGAATGAAAAGGGTGAACTTAAATCTATGCAAGCGTTGGAAGAACAAGGTGTAAAAATGAATTGGTTTTCATATTTGCAAATACAATCTAGATTTGAGAAAGATGTTAAAACAGAAGGTATCTATGATAAGTTGACTGATTTAGATAAAATTTTGACAGGTACTGATGAAAAAGTAATAAAAAAACTTTATGGACATTTGCTAGAGTTTAAACTAGAGGAAGAACAAGTAAAAGAAACAATGATTGTGTGGGGGAAAATTTTGGATAAGGGATTGACTTAGATAAATGGCAAAAATTGTGGTCTCAAAATTATAAAATGACAATGTCAACTGCATATAAAGAAAGTTTGTATAAGATGTTTTACAGGTAGCACTTACCCTACCTGTAGGATGCCAGGATGTTCAAGGATAAATCAGATAAATGTTGGAAATGTCATCAGATACCTGGTTCATATTACCACATGTGGTGGACATGCTCAGATGCAAAAAGATATTGGACTATAATCCACACATGGTTGGAAAAAATGACAAAACAACACATAAGACTTTAAACCTGAGATATTTTTATTGTGAATTATACCGGAAATATATTGTAAAGAATTGAAATATTTGATTGTAAATGTTTTAACAGCAGCTAGAATTGTATTTGCTAAGAACTGGAAAAATGAAAAAATACCTATGCAGGAGGAAATTATTAAGAAAATCATGGACTGTGCCGAAATGGGTAAATTGACATTTGAAATTAGAGAACATGAGGATAAACAATTTTATATGATATGGGATTTATTTTATCAATGGTTAGATAAAAAGATGGTAAAGAAATAGACTACTAAGCCTTACAATAAAAGTTAATAGACTGATATAGAATACAATATAAAATATATAACTATTGGATGAATGTATAAGATTAAATCATAATGAAAATTAGAATATCTCGTATAAAATGATGGAAAAATAGTCAAATGAATGTTTAATAATTGATATATAAGCACAAGCTAGATCGATAAGGTGAGAATTTATATAACTTGTGAGTAATGGTAAAAAAAGGATAGCACAAAAGATTGTAACCAACTGACCCACTGTATGTATATAATTGAAAGATGGTTTTATGTTTTTATGTTTTGTTTGTATGTTTGTTGTAAAAAATAAAAACTTTTTTTTAAAAAAAAAAAAGATTATCAGGTAGATAGAAATACAATGCTGCATGTTTCTTTCACCTACTTTGTAAATAATAATAATAAAGTAATTCCATCTGCAATATATAAATAGGATTAGGCATCCAGAGATTCACTGTGGATGCAGAATAATATAACACATCATTTTATATAAAATAAAAAGATGATATATGTAGCCATATGGGGGATGGGAACGAACTTAAAACACAAAGTTCTGAGCACATTCATCATTCTTGAAGAAAATGTCCATGATAACTGGTTCTCAATATTCCTGCTGTCTAGAAATATTTCAGAAGGTCTTTAATGAAAGCTGGCAAATATGTTAAATTTAAAAATATTAAGATCTGGCATTACATCATTTCTTTATTCAGGATTTCATAGTATTCTTCAATTTAATCATCTATATAATGTGCAGTATTTATTCTTCAAGGCTTACCTAAACAAATTGGTGGCTCAGTCCAAGATCCATGGATACAATGAACTGTACTGGATCCTTTCATTATATGTAAAGGACGACATGCATATTCCACTAAAGATCCAGGATTGTAACTTGCCAACTGAACAACATCAGTAACAATAATACTATTCTTAACTACAGGGGGGGGATTGCAGTTCCCACCAGTTTTTACAGTCCGATAATCTTCTGTGGTTAATGTCCTGCTCATATCTGAGAAATAAAAATGATGGAAACAGAAGTACAACAACAACAATCTAATGATGCTCAATTATATTTTACCAAAATTATTATCTATATACAGTAAATGACATTTCAACCCTCTTGCACTTTTAAGTAACTAATTTCCCTTTTTTCTTTCTCAGCATGTTAACTTTAAGACAGCCAAAGTCATAGCTAGGAAAATTCAAAACTCAGCAAAAGGATGTGCTTGGTACTAATCAATTTTCTACTGCTTCTCTGACTTATAAAAGGGAGACTTTTAGTTCCGGGAATAAAGATATGCTTACGTAAATAATATCATCTGAATCTCTTGGATAGAACTAGCTATCCAGAATGCCTGATATCTAAAATACTCTATTTTGGATGACTAAATATCCCTGAATGCATATCACATTTATATTTGAAGAGAAAATACACAACACAGGCATTACATTATATAGTAAAATTCCATCTTCCATTATATAATTATCTAATACTAATATTTAGAGTCAGACCTATGCATTTGGGAGGCGAAGTCCATTTCCCATTCTCACATCGGATTTCTCCAGTTCCATTAAGCTGGAATGAATGCTCACACTGATAATGTATCATGTCACCCTGACGGTACATTCTTAAATTGGTTAACAATCTGGTATTTGGGGGCTGAGGTGGGGGAGGGCATTTGTTTCTTCTTTCTGTAATCAGAATAATAAATAATAAACAATAGCAACATACCATTTTGTTTTAGTAAAAGCTTTATGGAATATTCTTTCAGAAAAGCTATGTCCAAAGAAATCTTGGACTAAAACAGATACAAAACATAATTTTTTTCTAGAAAAAAAAAATCAAGCACATCGCATTTACTACACTTTTCAAAGATAACAAGTGAAGTGAAATCAAAGGTAACCAAAATGTAAAATACACTTACTTGGAAAAAATAATTGTAAAGATAAACATACTATATATAGAAAAGGAACATTTGGTTTCTGGTCTTCAGTTAATGATTCAGTATAATTTTTCCCTCCTAACTATTTCTGCAACATATTTAAAGCAAATTACATAATCAGTTATTTTGATGAACCCTAGGAAAAGGAATATATTGTATAATGAGAATATTAATGGAGATTGTTCTACCAAAATGGAGGCTCATGTATGGCTGGTAGTCTTAATTCTATGGTAAAAGCTTAACTCTTGTCCAATGAACCAGGTTGCTCTAACAACTCTGTCTCCAGAGTTTTAGTTGTTTGTGGGCTATGCCTCTTGAGCAACAAGCCCTGATTGATAATTGCAAAATGACCTATTCTTTAAATCCTGGAGTCTGAATCCAATACTGAAGCCAAACAAGTATCTTACTGCCTGATTTGTCTCAAACTTGATTTAACATCTGCTCTGTTGGAAGGCAAATTTAATAGGACATCCTAGGAGGAGTGCGCTTGCCTATTTGAACTTTATATATGGCACAAGACTGGATTATTTGAGGTACTGCCTCTCCACAATCACATCTATCCATCCCATCAGCTCTGGCAAGAAAGACATGTTGGAGGTCCTATCCACAAAGGAAGTTAATCTGATGGGACCCAGTAGGAGAGCTTTTTCTGCTGTGGCACCCACCCCTAAGACAGGCCCTGATCTTGCTGACTTTACTGAAGGGCCTGAAAACATGGCTTTACCATCTGGCTGTGGGGATCCAGTAATGTACAGTAGGCATGGAGCCTGCCTAGTGGTTCTGTTGCTAGGGAAATTGAGTGAACTGTCTTTCAGATGGATTTCTAAATGATTTTCAGGTTGTTTTTTTTAAATAAAAGAAGTACCTTCACATATTGGAAAGTTTGGATACCAGCCAAAGTAATAACACTGAATTAACTCAGATCCTTTTAAAGTATAACCTTCCAAACAGATAATCTGAAGTACATCTCCTTCTTCATAACTGCTTTTCTTGGGATAGACTTTTCCATGTTCAACAGGATTTGGAGATGAACACTCTAATTCTTAAAAGCAAGACAAAATAAGAATGAACACGAATGATCTATTTTTTTAGTGTTGACAGATACCTACCTTGTTAGGAATGTTGGTTTTGCCTAAAGCAAAGTCCTGTAAATTTACTTACTACTACATTTGGGAACAAGAGGCCACCCTCGAATCTGACATAGCACTTCTTCTGTTGTGTTTCCTCCGGCTGTAACATATCCATCCAAGCATTCGTATTTGAGCTTGTCATTCACACTGAACACTCTCTGAACTGTATGATAGTGACCATACAACAGATCTGGAGCCAAGCAAGTCCCTGAAAACAAATGGCAGCAAAACCAAAAAGGCATTGAAAAAAGGGAAAAGGGAAAATAGATTGTGCAGAAAATAATACAACATATAGATATCATTATATTTGTTGTTGTTGATATTTTTAATTCACTGACACTTTAAGTTATCTCGAGAGAAGCCTAAATATGGAAGCAATGAGTCATAAATTAAGACAGGCATAGCATAGTCAAAATAACTCAAAATACTTTTTTTTCAGATTGACTTCAGCTGATCAATTAAAGGTCCACTTTAATTCTACTGGTCTCTTGGGTTATTTGTCAGGTTCTGTGCAAGTAGCTCCAAGCTTGGCCAGAATGCCATTCTCAATATTTGCAAGATTTTTTTTTTATCTTGGGGAAGATGGGTGTTAAAGGATGAAAAGTTCTGCAACTTTCAGAAGGTGATAAAAGTGGGAAGATAGGAAGGAAGGAAGGAAGGAAGGAAGGAAGGAAGGAAGGAAGGAAGGAAGGAAGGAAGGAAGGAAGGAAGGAAGGAAGGAAGGAAGGTTTTCCAGTGCTTACTGCCAGCTTCCCATAAGGAAACTCAATGGGGAAGACAACAGGAAGTCTCACTGATTTTTTTACCCACCTGTGGTCATTCAGATTTTTTTAAAGGACATATATTTGAAACAATGACCCAATGGGTCATGGGTTGTTTAGTATTACCTAAAGGTTCTTTAGTGGCTTCCATACACTGTGGCTGAACTGACCATCCATCTTGAAGACACTGTATACTTGCATTCTTCTTGCCTTCTGGAGTTTGGTAGCCTGAATGGCAACTATATTTTAAGCTTTCCCAGATGTCATAAGACAATTTTGTATCAGAAAAAACACCATTATCCAAAGTAGGTTGGACACATTTCTCTTTAGCGTGTTAAAGAAAAAGATGAGAAAAACGTTATATTTTTTTCTTTGTTCATAAAAGTTAAACTCTTACATGGCAAGAATATTATAGAAAGGACCCATAGTCACTTAACCAAATCCTATACATCAGGAAGCCATGTTAATAGATTGATAAATCTACAGATAATCCTTGCTTAATTACTGGATATTTAACTATTCAAAGTTACAACAAACTCTCACAAAAGGTACTTTATGACCCATCCTGCCATATCCACTCATACTGTCATTTGATTACATTTCAGGTCCTTGGCAACTAGCTCACATTTGCAATCAGTTGCAGTATCCCATGGTCACAGGACAGCAATCTGGGATTTTTTTGTCAGTTACTTAACTATCAAATTGTATATACAGATTGCTCATCCTATACTATATATAACATTCAATTTTTCTTACAATATGAAGAATACTACATTTCTTTTCTAACCAGACTAGATAGAAAAGGGTGTGGACTTACTATAACATTTGGGGACTGGTGTCCAGCCTTCATTGGTGCAGTTTACCCTTCCATTTTGACTTCCAGTTTCAGCTGAATACCCAGCCAAGCAGGTATATGAGAGCTTTTCACCTTTCTTCATTGGAAAATAATAATTTTTAAAACTATAATAATATATGGCAATTCTTCCATTTTCAATATTGGGGAAGTCACAAGCTTTGTCTAGAAGAAATGTATTAATAGTCAAGCAGGAAGAAATGGAAAATATACCCTCTTCAACCCATTTCATTTCAACCAAGGGCAGTAGGCAAATGTAAAAAAAGACTGGAACTCATGTCTTTAAAATATGTAATCAGTGACTGCTCAGAAGAATCCAGTTAAATACATCATTGTTTCTACTTCATGACTCAAATTTTGACAAAAATCTCCTATATATGTAGGTTTGCTCACTTTATAAGAACTAGACATTCTGGAAAGTGTTGTAGAACCTATTGATTAAACACCAGTTCTTTAAAAAATCTTATAAAACAATGCAATTAAAATGCATGTTTGTAATATGAGGCTTATTATGTAATGATCTGTTACATCCCGATAAACGTGATCTTCTATTTACCATGTTTCCCTCACACACATAAAATTTGGTTAAGATTAAATTGTTATCCAAAATCCTTTGAGTGCTAGCACAACTTTCAGCCTTTTGGGATGCATGCAATCATACATCTTTACATATATTCTTAAAAATAAAGACGTAATCAGAAGGGGATGATACACATGCCACTTTTGAACCTAGGATATCAGTTTCTATTTCCTTACAATTGTTGAAAGTGTGTGACATCTTAACCACAACATTTTAACATTTTAACCACAACATATTTAACGTATTTAACATAACCACATTTTAACCACAACATATTTGATTTTTACCTTCAGCAAGAAGTTTCTTTATTGCAGCAAATATTAATAGAACTGAAAACATCCACTTTTTATACCCCATGCCGAGTGCTTTCCTTCCCTGGCAAGTTTGTATTATCCCACTTTTGCTAGTTTACTCCATTTCTGAAGGCAGTTCGGTTAATAATTTATAGGAGAGCATGACAGGATGGAAGGTTTCAGAAGATAAGTTGAAAGATTTCTTAAACAGCTACTCAGTCTAGGTAGTGGCTATTTGAGGCTTCAGATTCAATCAAAAATGCCTCAGATTCAATCTTAATTAACTCACTTTAATCAATCTGGGAAATTCCTATTATACTTTCTTCTGTATTTACTCCTAGACTGGCATAAAATATTTTATTGAAATCCGTATCATTTTTAGTTCTTTGGCCTTGCCAGCTGTATGAAGTCTGACAGATAAACTGTTCTTTTCACTATGAAACTTTATTCCCCAAATAAAATTTTGTATATCTACATCTAAATTGTAGGAAGGCAGTATCTCCTTTAGGATATTTCACAATATACTATTCCAAGTTCTACAAATGTAACATTAAAAGTGTGGGAAAATATTTAATTACTAATTCATAATAATTAATTTAACATTAATTCATCAGATTGAGTCAAATGTGGAAAAAAATCTGTAATGCTTATGTGATCTGTTAAAAGGTCTTTCATGTGATTGGATAGCTCTAGGCCAGGGGTGGGCAAACTACGGCCTGCGGGCCACATCTGGCCCATTGGTCTTTTTAATCCGGCCCGCCGAAGATTGGTACAGAATTAAGGTTTGATGTGAATGATTGAATTCATTTGATTTTGACTTGTAATGACAGGCATTTTGACACCAGGTGGCGCATTAGGCGCAGTGACTTGATTTTGTGGAAATTTTGCAGTTTTTTATATGTATCGTATCTTGTGCTGACCCGGCCCGTCTGTCAAATTTTAAAAGTCAGAGGCCCCCGAGTCAAAAAGTTTGCCCACCCCTGCTCTAGGCTAATTTTTAAATAACTATACATAATAATCTGCATTTTGTTAAACAGTATTTCCCCAACACGGAAGTGATTCATACTTTAATAATCTCATACTTGGGATTATTGTAGTCCACTATATACAGGCTATCATTCAAGGTGGCATACTTTAACCAGTGAAGGATGGGGTTGCTAGACTGTTAAACTGAAAGCTAAACAGGACTAGACAGCACTATTCCTAAAAATACTATGGTACAAGTTCATTGTTAAACATTGATATTCAATTGCCCCATAAACAATTTATGAATGTAAAGTACAATAAACTGGGCTGGACCTGTTCATAATCTCAGATGGTTCAACTGTTACTGCAGTTGCAAGTAGAACATTTTCCAATTATAGAACATTTCTGAAGGCTGCCTCCTCCCCATTCACATATTTTTAAAAAAATTAAGTAAAATCATGTTTACCAAGATAATTACAAATAAACATAACTTTTGTTACCTATTACTGTTTCTGATAAAATGAAATTTGCATTATTTTTGTATCTATTATTGAGTGTTGGTTTTATTACAATAGCCTTAATATGTTTTATTTTTCTGTTGTAAACTATTCTAGGCTCCTCCAGGATGAAGAAAATAAATAATAGGTCGAATCCTTAGGCTGATGCATTTTATCGAAAGGAAGCTTTGCGATCAACTATTTTTAAAATAATAGTTTTTACTAACAGCCTTGCTAGCCATACACATTGACAGACAATAACACTACCTCCAAACAGGCCAAGGCATTTAAACATGTAGGGATTACTTTTAAATCTTTTGTGGTTTGAAGGAAAATCAAAAGCTTATTCTATATCAAATTATTTAGGATTCTACCAACTTCTATGTATCAAGCCTTACAATGAAATCTGCAAAATCCTTGTGCCTTTTTTCTCTCATCTGAGTGAAGCAATAGCCACTTCCTGTTTGGGCAATAGAACAAATTTTCATCTTCTCCCATGTTAATAATGAATACATCATGTATCAGGCTATGATCACATATATCTCACATTATATAAACAGCCTATGTGGATAGATAGATAGATAGATAGATAGATAGATAGATAGATAGATAGATAGATAGATAGATAGATAGATAGATAGATAGATAAATGTTTGTGTTAAAAACAGTAAAAATCAGAGCAACTGATACAATTAAAAAGCCTTAATAAACCAATCTTTTGAGTCCGTTACTAAATTATGGGGAATGAGGTTTCTTAAACTCCAGAGACAGTTTGTTTTACAATATGGGTCCAGCCACAGAAAAAGGAATATGTAGGCACCAAATATATCAGTGGAAGAAGATACAAAAGATGACAATAAAAGTGGCAATTGAAGAGTGTGGGATGAACTGAATATAAATTGCAACTACTGATAGTTTTTTTTTCATAATTTTGATGTTTCCATTTAGTAATCATATTTTGTGAAATCATGAAGTAACAATAGGAAACTTAGGGTTCATAGTGGTAAAGCAAAACTGTGAGAATTCTATGGATGAGAAAAGCTACTTTCCATTTGTAAACCAGAACATAATTTTATTAAGTAAAAACGAAATATAAAAAAAAATTTTTTTAATGTGTTGCAAGGGGAAACAATTCAATATTTTGGGGGGAAGTAATCATATCAAAGGTTTAATTATCTTTTTCTGGTGTTATCTTTCAATAATCCTGTTCAGTTCTTTAGAATACAATTTCCCACAATTTCCGCTTAGCCTTAAACAAATTTTACATGCTCATTTTATGTTATTAAGCTGTTAATATGTTTCAAATTTCTCTCTAAAGCAAAAGAAATACACTTTACATTAACCTCAGTTTTTCCGTTTTATTGTATAAAATAACAAATTTAGTATATATTTTTCTTATAAAAGTAATGCTTGAGATTTTATTAATTCAATAGGTAAATATCAATAAGTTTAGTTTGATTGACAGATGTGTTCAAACACAGGTAAACAACCTTTATAAAACAAATGCACAATATGTACATCGATACACAAGTCCAGTCCATTTCTTTTTGAAACTGTCAAAATTATAAACTCTTTCATGTTTTAATTGCAGGAAATTCCAAGTGTGTTCACTACCATCTCAATGGCTTGCAATGGATCAACAATCTCTCTTATATTATCTTTCCTTAAATCCCAATCTGGCCTCTGCCTATAGGATGAAAAAAAATATCCATAAAAATAAAAGTATGATTTCAAATAGAAAATTTCAAATAGAAAATTTACAATAATTTAGACTTACCTTGAAACTATTTTTGTTTTTACAGGAATGGAACTATGTCCATTTATGTATGCAACTTTTTTTTGTTTGGCAAGCATTCTTTGGACATCCATTTGATGTTTACGGGCTGTAAGTCTAAACAATCTCCGAAGGCTAGCAACTGTTTTATGATTGTTTCGAATCTCCTAAAAAATAAGCCACTGTTGTTAAAATATAGTATTTTGTTCAATGAAATCTCACAGCTGTATATCTTTGAAAATCCTTTCAAATTTTCAATTGGACCAATGTTCTTTCTATAATCTTGGTATGCCTCATTTACACCAAGTACTTCATTTTAAAGCTAGTCTCAGGCTATATTTTACAAAATTCAGGATTCACTCTACAGAAAAGGACAAATTCAAACACTTAAAATAAGACATATTTTGTTAAAACATACAGTAGAATTGTATAGAACAGGGAGAGCTAGTAGTTTCTCAAAAAAAAATATATCCCATAAAGTAGTATGGTCTACCATTTATGAATAGTTTGAACTAAGTTCTACTTTTAAAGGCTGTTAAATGTTGTGGGATCCAATCAACCTGATTTATAATCTATGTACTAAAAACGGCAAAGAACTATATTCCCCAAGGAGAGAATAGGACAACTTGCCACAGCCAACTTGCTGCAGCCAATTTACCACAGCCAACTTGCCATGGGCCAACTTGCTGCAGGACAATTTAACAATTCTATTTAATTAGTTAAAATAAATAAAAATATTTTAATTTTTGTCATTCAACATTTCACTCTGTCCCTCCTTTTGCATCATTTCTTTAATGATTTTATGCCACCATTTCTTTGATATTAGTGTAACTCTTGTCCCAGAGTTGTTCAGTGGCGAGATGGCCGTGGTGAGTTGTCTTGTAGCAAGTTGGCCATGGTGAGTTGGCTATGGCTAATTATCATAGACCCCTCCACAAAGAAATAACTTCCTGTCTCCCTTAGTACATTTAAAATGTCAGCATAGCTAAGAGAAGCAAATCCCATTGTTAGAATCTAATATTCAAGATTTGCTTTTAACTATATGATAGTCCTAATTTAGTGACTGCCTCATTTAGTGCTTGAAGACTTACAGTCAATGAAATGATAGCCCTCACATTTACAACCTTACAACCAATTCACATTACCCGCCCTCACCTTTACAAACTTCACAGGTCTGAAAGCTGAAGTAAGACCATAAGCACAGTCATGTTTTCACTTAGCAACTGCTTTGGTTAACAACCAAGTTGTCAGTCCCAATTGTGGTTGCTAAATGAAGATTAGCTGTACTTAAGATGAATCAGCTGTATCCTATATGAAACCATTATATATAAGCAAGTATTAGTTGGCCAGATATATGTGAAATAATCATAGCAGTGAACTTATGTTATTTTGCCCACTCAGAAAATACATTTTAGTTTAAAACAACCAATTTCACTGTGGGAGAGAGCAAGTAGGAATATTTGCTCACTATTCAGTTCTAAAATATCTGTTTTTAAAAAAACCTCCAGCAACTACACTGCTACCTCTTAAGTACTAGTTTCTGTATCTGAATCTGAAGGCTAGTTCTAGCTATTTTTTGGCATGTAGGCCCAAACAAAGAAAAACAACTTGCATTCCAATTTTTTAATATATTTATATTTGAATATATACTTTGGCAACTCCTACAGAATGAAGACACAAAAAGTTAAGAAAGAAAACTTACAGAAGCTCTTCTTGAGTCCTTTGAGACATGAGCAAATAAGCAGCATGTCTTGGTAAAAATGCTACCACTTTTTTCTGAAGTTTTGTCCCCAGCTCTTTCCCTGTACATCTGAAGTAAATCCAACAGTGTTTCTACTGAATTTTCCACTGAATAAACAGCATCAGTAGTCCTTTCATACTAAACAGATGAGAAAAGTTGTAAGTTAATTCTCAAAAAAATCCTAGGATTATCGTTTGTGAAATCATTATCGAAACTGTCGAATGACAAATGTCAATGATTTATAGCATCAATACATAGGCACAAATAAATTCATTCTTGTCTATTTGTTCGTAAGTGTGAACAATATAAGCAGAATCAACTAACTTTATTCTAGCAAATATCTTAATTTCAGATTAAAATATTGTACTTATTATGAATTGACTGTAACTGAACTGAGGGGGCAGATGTCTTCTTTTACTAGCAAAAATAAGACCTTGCATTCCCTCACCTCTAGAACATATAAATGTCTTACTACTGTAATGTATTGAAAATTGACCTGAAGATTTTTTTATTGCCTAATGAAATTCAATTTCTTTTCTAATGCTTAAACAGAGCTTTCTTTTCTTAACTTTCTCTCAAAATAGTTTTTCCAAACCATATTTTTACTGTATTGGGAACTGCAACAGTGCTTCTCGATAGTACTTTTTCATCAACTGCAAATATATTTTTCCAAATACAATACTGAATTCAACTAAAACTCACTAAAGGTACATTATCATAAATTATTTGATAAGCAGTTCCAGTAACTAAGCATGTTACTTAGTCCTACTTTACTAATTTTTTGTAATGAAATGTTTTGTTCAAGTACTTTTTGACTATTTGGCAGACTGACACAAGCTACAAGAACAATGAGTAATTTTTTTGCAATTGGAATCATAGCACATTACGTGAAATGCTAATCAATTTTAGACTGAAATATTTTTTTGAAAACCAGTATCACAGCATGAATTATTTGGCCCTGCAGTTTTGAGTTGTGTTAAATTAAACTTGAAATAAGCTTCAATGGTGTGAATAAGTTTAGCTCTCATTTGCAATATAACCTGAAATTTAAATTCTGGCACTTATTATAAATGAGAAAATAATACCAGTTTTAAACTTTATAATACAAACTTACAAAAAATAAAAAAAAACTTAATTTCAACAATTATGAAAATAAATTAATACCTTTGATAAATTAAGCAAGACTTGGACAGAATATTTAATAACTTCCATACTAGGGACACTTCTATTGCAGCTCCGTATCAAAGTAAAAATAGTGCAGACTGCTTTACTTTGGGCCATATTTTCACAGCAAACAGGAGACAATCTTGTAACAACCTCTGACAAGAGAAAAACAGGAAAAATATTAACATCTTTTAATATATTAACATCTTTTAATATCAAATACCGAAATATATTGTAGAAAGAAATATAAATTCGGTGAACAATCTATTCCTCATACAACTGAAACCCCAGAACTGATTGCACGTATCAACTCTTAGTCTAGTGTTATATTTATTTATTTATTGCAGCTTAGGCTCTGAACTCACAAAATTCAAATGCAACATTATTTAGAATTTAGAGTTCCTACATTCTACATTGCTAGTCATACCATTACTTAAACGTGATTTCTATGGCCTGTGAGGACTTCTCAATTGCACAGATTTCAGCCTTACATGTGGAGGATAATCAGAAAACTATCAATAAGGCAAGATAGGTTATAAAGACATCATATTCCCTCTCTCCCATACACATGAATCAAACTGCACATGTATAGCAATTGATTATGGTAGCAATCCAGTAGTAAAATATTTGTTTCAGACACATATTAATTTTGGCCTGTCTCTCTTTCTGATTTTCTTTCATTTTAGACACCAATGCTTTTAAGTCTAATGACAATAAAAACAACTAGTTTTTAGTTACTTTTGCCTGTTTTTCACTTTGTACATAGAAGAATGTTTGTATGCTGATATTTAAAAATAAAGACTGCTCTTGAATCAAATTACTAACCCAGATCCTTCAGAGCTGCCAGAATATAAGAAAAATGTTTATATTTAAGAAGATAATCAATGGCAACTGCAGTTCTATTATATAGCTTCTTCTCTTCTTTGCTTTCTTTATTGGCAATGATCAAACTGTCTCGTAGAGATCTGGTTTCTGGAGTATCAGTCTTCTTCCTCCAAGAATATCCTCTCCACAGTGCCTTATAAGGAGAGAAGCGAAAGTTACATGTTTAAGGACTAAGAGGCAGAAACTTCCTAGAATATAGCTTTTATTATTTAAAAATAAATTCCACTATTTTTTTCAGGCAATTCTCTCTCTCTCTCTCACTTGACTATTTTTTATTCTTCTAAAATATTCATATAGCTGCTCATCTTAAAACTGTATAGCTTACAAACAATAAAGCAATGTAAACAATTATAAAAACCAACAATAACAATATAAGCAAAAAAAACAAAACCTATGCCTCAGCCCCCTTTCTTTTATGCAGATATTCTCATCCCAAACTGGGCTTGTTCTATTCTATTGCCTGTGGGAAGAACTGGGTTACTTTCTGGGAGAATAGAAGGGTAGGGGTCTATTAGACCTCAGAAGGGAGGAGCTGTTATAGAAATGGTATACTTCTGAAGTCCAACAAGATGGCGACATTTAAGTTTCAGGTACCACCTGAAACTTGGGGAATTAACACTTCAGAGGGGAACTTCCTTCCAAATACCTAGCTGGGTTTGATCAAATAAAGATCACATCAGCCCTCTTATTCATTGTTAAGTTATGAACAACATAAATTTCATTACAAGCTGCTTCAATTTCTTTTATCTGGATCATTGCATGCCCAAGGAAAAAAAAATCACATAGAAAATATTTGGGTTTGAAACCAAATTTGCTTTTCTCTTATGTACATTCCTAAACAGTATCATTTTTCTGAAAATTTACTTACCTGAAATTTAGTTACTCCAGTGTTAACATTTTTGGGGTTTATATCTTTTGGAATTCCACCTGTATTTATATTTCTGTGGTTAATCCATCTTCTCACCATTCTTTGTATTATAATAATTTTCTTACGATATTGCAGGTATTTCCTCCTCTGCCAGTTTCCTCGATACCATCTCTGTTTTAAAGGGATATAAATGAAAATTGAGCTCATGGCCTTCTAATATTAAATTATGAAAGCAGCAGCCTAACAGAGGTGAGGGACAGCTATAAAATGATATTCCATATCTTAAAGGTAGTGGGCTTACATAATTTTGCTTCTAATTTGTAGTTAAATTGTATCAAAGGATATTTATAAGAGCTGCGATGGTGCAGTGGTCAGAATGCAGTACTGCAGGCTACTTCTGCTGATCATCAGCTGCCAGCAGTTTGGCAGTTTGAATCTCACCAGGCTCAAGGTTGACTTAGCCTTCCATCTTCCGAGGTCGGTAAAATGAGGACCCGGATTGTTGGGGGCAATAGGCTGACTCTGTAAACTGCTTAGAGGGCTGTAAAGCACTGTGAAGCGGTATGTAAGTGCTATTGCTATTTATTCAAGCTTATTCTACTGTCATTGGAAACAATTAATGCTGGAGAAAACTGGATTATTTAAATACCTGTATTTTTATCGTACTTCTTTTCATTCTGGAAAATCTCTGTCGTTCAATGAAACCTCTCACTGTAGCTTGCAAAAGAATTATTCTCTTACGTGTTTGCAAATAAACCGTTGAATGATGTTTCGTAGTGAGGTAAGATCGGTAATGTTCTTGTATTAAAACTGCAGCTTTCCAATATTTCTGGTATTGTTCTCTGGCTTTATTTGTATGGCAGTCACTCTTTGATTCAATAGCTTCAGTTCTATCATTCACAGCTATATGACACAACTGTCTGTTTCTTGCTGCACGCATTTTCTTTGTTTTTTTGCGTGCTACCATTCCACGAAAGGCAGACTGAATAGTTATCACAGCCCACCATATCAATTTGTAATGCTTTTGCTGTACATACATCCAATAAAGAGATTGGGTGATAGTTGCTGAAATATGCATGATGTCCAATTCTGGCTGTATTTTTGTTTCTCTGCAAGTAACCTGACTTCTTATAGATTTCTGAATAGCCTGATGCGTATTTTGATGTTTTTCCTGTAGATGTGATCGATAGTACTTCTGCATGGTAATAGTAGCATATCTCAGTTTCTGGTAAGCTAGTTTAACTTTATACATTCTAAATGTTGCCTGAATCACTGTTGCTGCTAAATGCTGGCGTTTGACTTCCTTCCGTATTTTAAAGCCTCTATAGAAAGACTGCACGCAAATAATTTTTTTACGAACAGAAGCATATTCTTTAGTTTGTCTTCTCATCACAACCAATGCTCTGTACTTTCTTTGAAAAGATATAGCAGCCGCCTTTAAGGCAAGGTAATTTGTACGTGCTCTTTGCATTTTAAAATTCCTCTGAAGCAAGACAGCAGCTTCCTGTCTTCTTTGGTTTCTTGCCTTCATCCTGCGAAAAGCTTTCTGAATGCAGATGGTAGCTTTCTTAATGGAGCAATACTGCTGGACTGCCGCTTTGCTCTCTTGGTTGGCTCTGACTCTTGCCTGTACGAGTCTGACTGCCCACTGAATATTTTTGTAGGATTTCCATTGCCTGTGTTTTCTATAGTTACTTTGTAGGACTACTGCAGCTTCATGTTTTTTCTTTAACATATGCCTAACTTTCATTCCTCTGTAAGCCGCCTGAAGAATTAAAGCAGAGTGACGCTGTTTTAAATACAAATCTCTGATTTGCTTAGCTGTTTGGTATGCTCTATAATGATGTTGTATTACAACACAAGCAGACTTCATTGTTCTGTATCGAGTATAGGTTATGTGCATTCGAAAGGTTGCCTGGATAGCTGCAGCAGCTAGATGCATTTGCTTTACATATCTCCTAACAAACAGGCCTCTGATGGTAGACTGTATTACAATCACTGCTCTATGTAAATTAAGGAACTTCTCACGTTGCCGTTTTGAGAGTACTGTTGCTCGATACCTTCTCTGAAGAGATATAGCAGCCGCCTTTAAGGCAAGGTAATTTTTACGTGCTCTTTGCATTTTAAAATTCCTCTGAAGCAAGGCAGCAGCTTCCTGTCTTCTTTGGTTTCTTGCCTTCATCCTGCGAAAAGCTTTCTGAATGCAGATGGTAGCTTTCTTAATGGAGCAATACTGCTGGACTGCCGCTTTGCTCTCTTGGTTGGCTCTGACTCTTGCCTGTACGAGTCTGACTGCCCACTGAATATTTTTGTAGGACTTCCATTGCCTGTGTTTTCTATAGTTACTTTGTAGGACTACTGCAGCTTCATGTTTTTTCTTTAACATATGCCTAACTTTCATTCCTCTGTAAGCCGCCTGAAGAATTAAAGCAGAGTGACGCTGTTTTAAATACAAATCTCTGATTTGCTTAGCTGTTTGGTATGCTCTATAATGATGTTGTATTACAACACAAGCAGATTTCATTGTTCTGTATCGAGTATAGGTTATGTGCATTCGAAAGGTTGCCTGGATAGCTGCAGCAGCTAGATGCATTTGCTTTACATATCTCCTAACAAACAGGCCTCTGATGGTAGACTGTATTACAATCACTGCTCTATGTAAATTAAGGAACTTCTCACGTTGCCGTTTTGAGAGTACTGTTGCTCGATACCTTCTCTGAAGAGATATAGCAGCCGCCTTTAAGGCAAGGTAATTTTTACGTGCTCTTTGCATTTTAAAATTCCTCTGAAGCAAGGCAGCAGCTTCCTGTCTTCTTTGGTTTCTTGCCTTCATCCTGCGAAAAGCTTTCTGAATGCAGATGGTAGCTTTCTTAATGGAGCAATACTGCTGGACTGCCGCTTTGCTCTCTTGGTTGGCTCTGACTCTTGCCTGTACGAGTCTGACTGCCCACTGAATATTTTTGTAGGACTTCCATTGCCTGTGTTTTCTATAGTTACTTTGTAGGACTACTGCAGCTTCATGTTTTTTCTTTAACATATGCCTAACTTTCATTCCTCTGTAAGCCGCCTGAAGAATTAAAGCAGACTGATGCTGTTTTAAATACAAATCTCTGATTTGCTTAGTTCTTTGGTATCTTCTATAATGTTGCTGTATTACAATCATTGCTCTACGTAAATTAAGGAATTTCTCACGTTGCTGTTTTGAAAGTACAGTTGCTCGATACCTTCTCTGAATTGTCACAGCAGCCGATTTAAGAAAAATAAATTTACGCCTCTGAACAAAAGCTTTAAAATTTCTCTGAATGATGATGGCAGCCATGTGCATCTTTTTCAACAGGACTCTAGTTTTCATACCTCGGAAAGCAGCCTGGATTTGGAGAGCAGAAATCTTCATCATTTTGTATTTATATATCTGAGCATTTGTATCTCTGGAAGCACGATACCATTGCTGAATCACTTTTGTTGCTACAACTAGCTTTAAATAAGCTTTCCGTTCTCTGTACATTCGATAATATGACTGAATAACTAGTATGCACTGGTGCCTACTTCTCAATTCCTGTCTAATTTTCATGCCTCTGTAGGCTGCTTGAAGAATGAGAGATGACTTTCTAAGTGCCAGATATTTTTTCCGATCTTTCTGTCCTCTGCAGAAAGCTCTGTATCGTGCTTGAATTATAGTAGCTGACCTTTTCAGGGCCCTATATTGAAAATTACATTGATGCTTTTTAAACATGGATTGGATACAAATAGCTGCTTGGTTCAAGCGCTGGATTTTCCGCCTTTCTCTCAAACCTCGGTAAATTGACTGCATTTTAACAGTTGCTTCCTTTAAAGCAAGGTATTTTTGTCGTGTATTACGGGCTTGAATAACAGCACGATACCATTTCTGAATTGTAACTGCAGCATCTATGAAATGTTTAAACTTAGCTTGAATCACATGCATCCTATAATAGGACTGAATAGTCACTGCAGCCTGATTCTGTCTTTCTATTTGCCTCCTCACAATAATTCCTCTCCAAGTTGCCTGGAATAATACAATGCTATTGTAAAGAATAATATATTCCTGTTGTTTTTTATTTGAGATGTGAGCCCGATAATGCTGCTGTATAGTAAGAGCAGCATGTCTCACCATCCTGAATTTTTTCATAGCTTTATGCTTTCTGTAAGCAGATTGAATAGTAATTGCAGCAGCATGCTGCCTCTGAAGCCATTTTCTCACTTGCCAACCACGCAAAACTGCCTGTAAGGAAATCACAGCTGCTTTTGTCTTCTGATATCTTTTTCTTATTTTGGATCTACTTTTAGAAGTCCTGTACCATTTCTGGATCACAATGGAAGCTTGAATCAAACTTTGATATTTCATTCTGGCAGCATAAGCCCTGTACGTAGCCTGGATTTTAGTAGCAGCCATGTGTTGGTGTCTTAGCATTCGCCGTACTTTAAAGCCCCTGTAGCTTGCTTGCAAACGCAAAGTTGCCTTTTTGATTTGCAAAAACTTCTGTCTCTGAAAGGTTTGTTCTCTATGTGCACGATAGTATGTTTGAATGACAGATGCAGCTCCGGACATTTTTAAAAACCGCTTTCTCTCTCTCTTCATTCTGTACCAAGCTTGAAGGACAATTACAGCCTCTTGCCATCTCTAAATAATAATAAGAAAACACAAGTTATACATTTCATTTGTTTGTGTGTTTTTTAAATAAAATATAAAGGCCAACAAATATTCTATTAGTGAAACTTTTATTTATTTGAAATTTAATTGCTTCAGGAACGAAAACTACATATCTTAACTATTGTAAGTAAAAAAATGGATTTTTTTGGATCAAAATGGATATTTTGCTCAAATGGTTTTATACCAAGTCAATTATACCTGGATTGCAATTCTTCCAGTTTCTTCTTGCTTTGCCTTTTTTAATTTCTGAAGTTCCAGTATAGCCAAATATCTTCTCCAGTGCTTTTGAAGTACAACTACAGCATTAAATTTTTGCTTCTTGGTCTGGAAAAAAATAATAATATAAACAATCCTCTTTCCTTCCAATAGCAGTAGTCTGAGTTGACTATAATAAAGAGCAAAATAGAAAGCAACTGAATACCTCAGTAAGTATTTTCAATCTGTATTTTCTCCAAGCAGATTGAATCAACTGAGCTGCTCGAATCTCTTTAGAAAGACTTATAAGTCTTGAACATAGAAATGACACATAAATAATGACTACCTAAAAAGAAAGAACATACAAACAGAAACTTACTTTATGTTGTGAGGAAGTAAAACAATTTTGAATTTTTATGACCTGGCTGATTACCTTCTCATCAGGTATTGTATTTGACATGTCTGAATGCTGAATCATAGCTGGAACACCTCCCAGATCAGAAACTGCAGCATTGATCAGTTGAAAATTTCTCTTTTCATTATCAAGGAGTTCTTTATAAAGCACAGAAGTACTTATAGCTTTGTAAACAGAAACATGAAAAATGAATATATGAAAGCAGAAATAGTAACTCAAAATTTCAACCTGCTTTGAAGCCAGCTCTATTTTTAATGAACTTACTTTGATCAAAAGTTCCATTTATGAGATTTAGAGAAGCATCAGACTCAGAAGAGGAATTCATCCCAAGAGTGCCACTTCTGGTACATTCTATTGTTTGAGTAGTGAGTTTACATACAGCCTCCAAAGGCACATAACATGGGTGATAATGATGAATCAGATAACATAATACTCTTCCATCTGAAAAGGACACTGTGAAATTTTCCACCTAGAATAAAGGAATATAAAAAGTCCCAATGGTGCTCTGTGATGGTTGTAAAAATCTAATTCTATAAATAAATAAATCATAATGTTAAAACAGTTCTGAAGTATTCATTATGAGTTAAATAACTTCCTTGGGACATATTCCTCTGGATATATTTTTTTACAAAGATCTTTTATTTTTTAAAAATAAGTTATAGAAAGCTACGTTTTCTTACGTACTAGCCTAAATTGGGTCTTTTTCAGGCAGTTTAGGATTGGAGACAAGCAGGCTGATAGGAAAGAAAAAAACAAGGTCTATGAATAGTAAATTGTGGCAGAAAAGTGGGGGCTAGGTCAGCTGATGGGAAGGGCAAATTCATTTTATTTCTACAAATATTGTCTGTTCAATTTTAACTATGAAAGAAAATTTGTTGTAAGTGTGTAGTCTTAAATGATGGCTAGGAAGATTTGTGCATTTTCTAAAACTAAAAAAAAAGTAATGCTAAATGGTTTGGAAATCCTTGCTTTAGATAATGCTAAACTAAACTGAAGCATCAAGTTTGTATTTAAGCTATTCTTATTTAAAGATTTCAGCACATAATTTTTCTTTAGTGTCTTTTAAACAACTTGTTGCAACTAAAACAGAAGAATATATGACCATATTAGAAGGCTATTTTAAAAATGAGATCAAGTTAAATAATTAACTTACCTTAAGAACATGCACATTAATTAGAATAAAATTTAGTGTTTAAAAAGAATCAGTGTCACACAATATCTTAACCGAAGTAATGTACAAATTTAATCTAACAATATGGAATATATTTTTGAATAACATATAGTATTATTTTATACTTTAAGCCCAATTGTACTGCCAGGCCATTATATTTATACCTTTTTTTGTGCCATAGGTTTGCACCATTATCTTCCATCCACTAGCAAGCAACTATTTACATGATGCCATTTAGCATCAACGAAGTGTACCAAGAAGAGACAAGACATTAGCAAATGCTATACAGTTACAATTAATTTATTATCATAATCAACTCTTACTTTACTATTTTAGTTTTTACAGCAGTAATAATCCATATAACAAATATATAATCAAAACATAAATACACTTCTCTCAACATTTCAATTCACTTTTATTACTTTGATTAAGTTTAATACTTATCATACTCAGAACAGTGTGCTTTGTGAAATTGTTTAAGGAAATATTTACCTTAATATTGTAAAATCCACAGACAACATTCACCCAGTCCATCAGCAGTTTTACATTTTCACCATAGCTTTCATATGAATAAGACCTACTGGTGTCATTTCCCATGCGGTTAACACATTCCACATCATGTCTTTTTAATTTTGTAACTTGCATGTTTTTTAAGAAAGCAATTTCTGCTTTTAACTGATCCATGTCAAGAGAAATGTTCACCTAAATAAGATCCAAACATGATTTTATTCATCATTCTGAGATTTAGGATCTTAAAACACACCAACTCTTAACAAGTTGCTAAGACAAATTATCAAAATTAAAATAGCAACAAGTAAAGGGTTTTGGATAGTACACATTTTCAAAAATGTTTATTTTGTTCAGGTTAAAAGAGCTTACAGAAAGTTCTAATAATTCAGAGACTGTGAAAAATAATGTATTAATCTAGGAAACCAGTATTATATGTGTAAGCCTACATTATTTGAAATAAACCAATTAGGATTCTGCAGTGCTTTGCTCTCAATTCTAAAAAGATGCTCCAAAATATGCAAAAGCACTACTGTAAACTCTACTTGTAATGCTTTAAAGCAACTGTTTTTTTTTCTTGGAATTATGCAGCTACTTTTCACAATTGCCGTATGGTCAGACATGGCTGCTGTAAAAAGTTACACAGTGCTGAAAAATCATGTTGAAACTTAATGTCTAAATAATGATAGCACTCAATTTCTTGATAATTTCTCTGTGTATTTTAAAGGTTTCAAATCTTAATATCTATAGCTGCTACTTTGTATGAAAGCTTTTCATGAAAGCCCTCCAAATGTAAATAAATGTACCCTCATCGGTGCTGCCAACTATTTTGAATTTTATGCATGAACCTGAAGTATACCATACTAAGTTTCATGCACAGACCATTGTTTGCTGAAATTCTGAAGACAGAGAATACACTTTTTTATTTTATGCTCTAAAGATCAATTAAACCAATGTTTATTCAGTACCTGAAAAGCAAACACTATTTTCCATAACAAAGCAAATGTTTTCTCTCTATGTCGATCTACAATATCCTTTGTGTCAATGGTTGAACCTATAAACAAATTAAACAGATTAATGAAAAGCAAAGTCAACAGACTTGTAGGGTACCACCTCCACATTACTTTCTAGTACTTACCATGTTCATCTTTCAACTGAATTCCATGATTGTTCAATATCTCAAAAGCAAGCTTAACATTATACATCTTCTGAAGTCTGCTGATTGCGGGCACTCTTAACTTTTTGGAAAGAGTCCAATCTGATGACAGCAATTCTAAAGTTCTCCTTAAATACATTAATATTTCATATTATAAAGTAATTAATTTCTTCATGCAACATATTTTTGTAACTTTAATGACAACATTCAGCAAAAACTTACACAAGACGAATGCCACATTGTAAGTCTGTAGCTAAATTTGTAACAGCAAAATCAAATTCATCCAATGGAGTCTGTATGTGATTAACAGGGAAACCCAAGAAGCCAAGATGACGTGAAAGATCACCTTCTCCACTTAAAAAGTCCCGGGAAAATGCTAGTAATATTTCTTTACTAGACTAGGGGAAAAAAAGGGAGGGGGGAATCAGTACACATATACAATAGAGATATTATCCGATGTAATTAATGAGTTTTTAGTAACTGAACTATAATATTACAGCTAGCTGTATACTTTGTTTTTAATATTATGGATATTAATTACAATCATTAATGAAACTGCCAGTTACATATTATGCAGATCAAAAACTTGTAATAAACTAATTGCTGATTAAATTCTGATCAGCTCTGAAAAAAATATTGAACCTGATATCTATTATTTTAAAATATATATTCTAAATAAATAAATATGACTTGTGTCTTTGAAACACACAAATACATACAGATTATAGGCAAACATGATTCAAGATAAGTTCAAGTGAGAATACCTTAAATTCTGCATTTTTGAAGAATAAGCAAGGGTCATGTTCAATAATTCGAGACACTTTGGCACGATCAAGGAAGCAAACCAGTAGTAGTAGTTTTTTCAGTGTAAATTTGGACAATGCTTCTTCATGACCTATAAATGCAATATTTTACACAGAGATGCTTCTTGTAACTATTTTTTTAACCTTTGTTCTTTTTAGTCAATCTGAATTCCTACATGGATTTTTTAAAAAACATTTTTTGGAAATGTTTGCCATTTCCTCCTTCTTAGGATAGAGAGGATGCTCAAGGACACCTGGCTCATGACTAAGGCAGCACTTAAAACTCATAATCTTCCAGTTTCTAGCCTGGTGCTATTAACCATTATACCAGGGGTCAGCAACCTTAAACACTCAAAGAGCCATTGGAACAAGTTTCCCACAGAAAAGAAAACACTGGGAGCCACAAAACCCTCCCCATGCCTGACTATCTCCTGAGCGGCCACAAAACTAGCATATGTAGTTGAATTAAACATTATGTTTTCTTCTGAAACTCTTCTTGGATTTACCCATGGTTGGCCTTCTGGGAGTCAAAAAGCCCAATAAATTGTGTGCCAATGGGTGTCACACACATTGGTGGTTGTGACACGTATTTTGAGCGGCAGGGAGCCGCAACATAGGGATGAAAGAGCCACATGTGGCTCCAGAGCCACGGGTTGCTGACCTCTGCACTATACCAAGCTTGCTCTCAATTTTGAAATACTATTACGTAATAGCAAAGAAAAACTTTACCATCTCGATAAAAGTGAGGCACAGTTGGGTGTCGATATTCAGCTGCTATATCTGGGTTCCACAACAAGCGATTTAGTATAAACACTGCCAAACCCATCACATCACTGTTACTTTCCAAAGCAATCAGTTCGCCAAAGATTGTCTGACAAAAAGAAAAGGGTGAAAATAATTCAAACTTATAAATAAAACTATTGTAGTAATAGGATGACATTCAAAACTTGGTACATGAACATATCATTAATTTCACTGAGTCTGCATTGCTATAAGATTATCCTCACAGAGTATTTTAGCAAGCAATAGAACAATGTATGGGAAAGGAAAAAAACAATATTAAATTATGTTAATGCAGCTGTTCTCATCACTGAAAATCAGCTTAATGAGCCACAAAATACTGCACTTGTTTTGGCCACTGATACCTATTCATATTAAGCATTATGTTCTCAAGCAGAAGAATTTTGTATTAAAGAATATTTTATCCTGATCTTCAACATTTCCTTGTAACACAACAATTATTAGACTTTACAAAATAGCATATTGCTTACAGAATAGTCATTAAAAAGTACAAACTCACTTCCAGACCTATGCGCAACCACAGTGGATTGTAACATAAAAGCCAGTTGAGGATTTTCTGTCGTTCTCCTGAAAGACAGGCACAAAAGTGTTATGTAGTAAAAGAATTTCTGAATAATATTACAGAAAGATATTGATCACATTAGTAGTAGAGACATGATCAATTTATTCATCAATTTTCTTAAGTTGTCAAAAAAAAAACAAAAAAACCTCTAAAACAGAAGTCCCCAACCTTTGGGACACTAGGGATCAGTTCCATGAAGATTTTTCTGTGGACCAGAGGGAGTATGGTTTTGCATGCTGCCTGTATCCCATGGATGGAGCTTCACTTGTTTAAGCAGCCTGGTTGCTGGCATGCTGCAGACAAGTGCCAGTCCATGGACCAGGGATTGGGGACCCCTGCTCTAAAACACAACCATATTCTTACCAATATCCTTCCACAGATGTCTGTCTTTTCGAACTAGCAAACGGTTTGCTTCAATTTCAATCTCCAGCCTTTTTATTGCTTTCACCATTTCATCACAGGTAAACAAGCGGCAAGCTGACCTACGAAGTCTGTTTAATTTGCATCGAGTTGTATATGCTCTTAATGATGCTTCTTCTTTTGTTGGTGCTTTAGGAACACTGGTTTTATAAGTCTCTGTTCCCAGGATGAGACATGCTGCATTAACTAATAAAGAGAAAATGGTTGTATGCGTTTAAAACTTAGACTATCTCAACTTAAAAATCATAGAATTGTCATTAAAAGGAGCCAGATGGCTGAAACTTGCTGAGCACACTGACACCAAATCCTAAGCAAGTCCAACAACCAAGAGAAAAGATCTTGTAATCCGATTGCTAGGTTGACTTCAGATAATAGTAGCAGGTCCAACACAACCATATTTCTAGCTGTTTGTAATAAATGTGATGATGCATGAAAGAATTGTAATGAAATTTTTTAATGCATATACACACAGCTAATTTCTGGAACTCGGAACAATTCTTATATTTTGCAACTACTCTTACTTAACCCTTGAAATATTACGGTGCCATTGATCAACTTTACCTTGTGAAATGTCTGTTTTCAGAGTAAAATCATCAGGAGTAAGTACAAAATTCAACCACCATGTAAAACCTCGTTGTTGTTTTTCTTTCCATTGCTCATCGTAAAACATATTCTTTGCTGCAAAAGGCATTGGATGTCTAGGAATATCTTTTAAAATAATTAAAAGTTATATTATTGTTTTTGCTGAAACACTGAAATCCTTATCAATATATCAAAGCTCCATTTCTAACTGCAAATGGAGACTAGGAAGTGATGGACAATGGATATTTCTTAAAGTGCATAACCTTTACATTGTAACTGGCTCTTCTATTTAGCGTGACTATTTTGAAGGTTGTTCCAGTTATTTGAATATGAATGTACATTCACAAAAAAAAACAGTTATAACCGCCAATAAGATGAGGCAGGTCTGCATGCAGATTGCTTCTTGGCCTTTTGGCTACAATCAAATGTAATGCACCAAAAGTTGTGGAGACAACCTTTCAAAAGAGCAGTACAAGCCTTTCAAATCACATGGCTGTTTTAACATCGATAACATATGCGTGGTATGAAAATGAAAAGAATGCAAACCATATAATTCTACTAACTTTTGCTGTTTTTACTATTTCACCCAATGTATTTTAAATACTTTGCCAAAATTATTTCAAATGGTATTTTTTAAAAAATCTCTTTCTTTCAAAGTGTAAAATGCCAGCTTATATTTACCTGTTTTTAAAGGCTTCACAAAAGTCAGTTGAGACTGTGCAACAGGAACAATATTTTTTGTCCTTTTAAAATTCTTTGATTTTTGAGATGAAGAACCTGGAAAAAAATAAAAATAAATTTCTAACATCCTAAATGTAAAATTGAAACTGTAGAAAGAAATATCCCTCTGGATTCAGTTCCAAGTGGGGAAGAAAGAGACTGGAAACACGGCGACTGTTTGGAAATATAGTTTAATGGTAGACAGGATCATATGTCTGGGAGCTCCTGGGTGAAAAGGGAAGAAATGCCGAGTCCCTTGGTTTTATGCCCTCTGTTGCAGAGGTGGTATTCAGCAGGTTCTGACCAGTTCTGGTAGCGGAAATTTTGAGTAAAGAACCAGCAAATACCACCTCTGACTGGAGATTTTATAGTATCCTTCCCCTGCTACGACCAAGCCACGCCCACAAAACTGGTAGTTAAAAAGTTTGAATCCCACCAGTACTGTTGGGATTTTAATTTGAGCTTGTATTCTGACTGGTTGTCAGACTCCCATGGGGCCATACGGGGCAACTCTGTAGGCTGTCCTGAGTCCCAGGCTTGGTTGAGCCTTGCTGGATGATGTAATGAAAGGGCTTTGGGAAATTCTTATTATGGATCTACTTGAAGGAGATAAGATCTTCGTTATGTAGACTACTCTAGCCCAGGCCTTAATGGCTCATTAACAAAGGCGAGAATGCGGTGGCCCAATGGCTAAGACTCTGAGCTTGTCGATCAGAAAGATTGGCAGTTCGAACCCCGAATACTGCGTAACGGAGTGAGCTCCCGTTACCTGCCCTAGCTTCTGCCAACCTAGCAGTTAAAAAGCATGCAAAAATGCAAGTAGAAAAATAGGGACCGCTTTGGTGGGAAGGTAACAGCATTCCGTGCGCCTTTGGCGCCAGCCACAACCACAGAAACATTTTCAGACAGCGCTGGCTCTTCGGCTTTGTAATGGAGATGAGCAGCACCCCCTAGAGCCAGAAATGACCAGCACATATGTCCTAGGGGAATCTTTACGTAACAAAGGTGTGTGGGGAGGTGAGTTTCTGCCTGAATTTCTACTTCTCTTTTAGGGGAAATATTTTGCCTTTTTAATATATCCTAAAATATTTCATTTCTTTAGGAGGGGGTGGGTTTTAACTTCCAACAAAGCAAAAGATCAAGAATGTATATAACAAACTATTCTATTATTTTGTAATCACAAGAGAATGAGAACAAAATATTGGATCATTCTGAGCTTCATAAAATATCATTTTTTCTAACAGAATACCAATTCAAAATTAAATGCTTTTTTACATTACCATATCTCTTCTTTTGCTTATCTCCATTCTGAGATTTGGAAACTGATAATTTCAAATCACTCTTGCTTCCATTTCCATTACAGGACTTCAGAGTTCTTTTTCTTCCTAAATTTTCTGCATATTCTCTTCCATTCTTAACATCTTCTAAATATTCTCCGCTTTTTCTTTTACGGTTATGAGATGATTCCAAATAAATGAACCCGGCTTTATCTTTGATACATTTAGTTTCATTTGAAACACTTTCTATAACTGGAAGTCTTGATAATGTGTCCAGGTTTGCTTTTTTAGGGATAACGTCCATACAATGCTCTATTGCAGTAGAAAGACATTTTTTAGATTTTAGTTTTAATGTCTTTGTTTCTTTTCCCTCAGGATGGGGCTTAGTTTTGGTAACAGTGCTAGAAAGCAAAGGCCTTTTTTTGTTCTGAAGGCAGCAAGCTTGATCACTTGCCTTTGATTTGACATTTTGTTCAAACTTATCATAGGAACATGTTACAGGATTTCTTTCACTTATATTGTTGGGAGGTTTGGTGGAAATCTGAGGTTCCATAAAAAAAGAAACTTGTACCTTTTCTTTCTGTTTTGAAAATTTGGCTGTTGACATACATGATTTTACATCTGAAGAATAGGATACTGTTTTACGTTCTGAGATTGGCTGTATAACTACTCGATTTTCTCTTAAAAACTGATCAGGTGAAATAGGTAGTGCTGTAGCTGCATCAAGTTCTGCCACTTCATAACTGTTATTTATAAAAGAATCAGGACTTAAAATCTTCCTATGATTCAAAGATATATTCAATTGTTGTGGTGTATTGACTGAATTTGCATTTATTTCTGCTGAGTTAATATTATGTTGGCATACTTTCTTTTTCTCCAAAACATTATCATATAGAGTTGTAACAATAGGGGTTTTTGTTACATTTAATAACTTATGACATACTGGTGTTTCTGGAACAGAATATGTAGCTGTTAGGGGAGTATAAATGACATGTTGGTTTTTCGGACTGATGGGACTAATAGAGGAAAGGGAAATGTTATGTTCTGAAATGATTAAGGAATTTCCATTAGGTGAAATTCTGTTTGAATTAACTTCCAGATTCTCACAGGACTGAAGAGGGCTTCTATTTTTCTCTGTTTTTTCAGACACCTGAAATGTTTTATTTATACTTTTAATGACTGGTACTCTTTTTCGTGATTGCTGGGCAGGAGTTCTTCTTTTAATAGTATTCCAAAGATTTTTCTGAAATGACATGAAATACACATAGACAATTTTCCTTATTTCCCTATAAAATTAAAAGCTCATACTGCCTGACATATTTATAAGTAAATAAATATAAAGGAACAGTGATTCTCATTTTTAAAATTGGCATCAGTATTGCAGCATTTTAATGCTATCATTTACATATCTCTACTGCATATTTACAATAGCTATTTTTTCATTTTGTTGAATCCAATGTTGGGGGAAATTCAAGATGCTAAAAACCAAGGGAGTTATATTAAAATTTCAGAGAAGGTACAAGAATATATAGCAGATATAAGTGTTGTGGAGATTTGAAATATTATAAAGCTCATAGACCTATGACATTTCTGCCTTTAAGATGTTTGTCCTCCTTTAGGGAAAATATTCTATTCTGTCTCTTTTTAATATTAAGAATAAAGAATATTTTATTTGGTGGAGGGGTTGTTTCCTACAGAACTTCCTACCTTTTTCTTTATAGGCTGCTCAGCATTCCCCAGCAAAACTGCTTGATGTTTTACAGCATCATTTACAATAAAAGTTATGAGCTCTCGAACTTTGCCGCCTTCTAGTGGTGTCCATGTTATTAATATATAGATCCTCTCTCCAGGCTGCAAAAGAAAAACATAAAACAAGCAGATCGCATAGTGTCTGTGACAAATACATGAAGAATATATTCAGTTTCAAGTGCAATCTTGTATAAACCTAGTTTCTTTGAATGTTAAAAGTTATATTCCAGGAGTATATTTAATTGTATCATTCTCCAGAAAAGTAAGGATCACTAGTAGGTCAAATTTTGCTTTGTGTGCAATCTCCAAATATGCTTGGAAACTTAAGAGCTTTAAATAGCAGAAATGTGGTTTCCATAGTGTAGTCCTAAATATAAAGTCAAATTATGTTTAAAATAATGTATGAGAATAAAATTATGCTTATATATTTTGCGAGTATGGCACAATGTTTCTCAATACAAAATGTCAACATCAATTGGAATAGAGCTGGAAGGGACCTTGGCCTTCTAGCCCAACCCCCTGCTCAAGCAGGAGACCCTAGAAATACCCTATGTATAGTAGTTTTCCTGGCAATATTACATGCAGAAATGATATGACATTGCCTTCTTCACATTTTTTTCCAACTTCCCAACTTTTCTCTCTTTGTAGTGAGATTTTCTGGCAAGTTTTCTATCCATGCAAAAACTGCTTAGTTTTTGAAGATTCATCATTGTAAACTATGTACTGCAACCTAGCTAGAAAAGTAGGTAGACCTACTTTTGACTCTTACTCCCAATATCTGATATTACAAGTTAAGTTGTATAATAAAAGCCAGTTTGGGTGTTCAAGCCATT